>NC_068947.1:7343541-7654583 GCF_026419915.1 Harpia harpyja
AGAAAACCTTCATTTCCAGCCTATCATTTAAAAGGTTTCTTGCAAAAGTTTGAACTTGCATCACAATGAAAATCAGTCATAAAAGATACTTACTATTTCCTGATTTGATGTCTTCTATGATTTGCTATTTGCAACACACATTTCAAATGCCCGGTTCAGGATCTGAATTAAAGGTTGGTTATATATTTTCTAATTCCTGCTTTTGTGAAAAGTAATACTTACAGGTAGCATTCAAATGGATTTGAGGGCTTTGCATGGGATTTTGTGCTAATAAATGTAATTCAGTAGTATGTTCTTCAGTGCAAATATGTAATTGAGATTTCCAATATTTTGACTGCTGGAGTATTTTGAAAGCATCCACTCAGATCTAACAAAAACTAAATGTATCCCTCACTTCAGTTGGAAGTACATTATTTATAAAAGGTTGGGTTTGGTTCCTGTGTCTAATATTTTAGATTTGGCTACTCAGAAGATCTTTTTTTAAAGCCTTTTTTTTAAACTAAGTATCTATCTAAGTTACCTTTTTTTTTTTTTTTCTCATTTGAAACACAGGTGTGGCAAAGATGATTATGCTATATTATGGAGCACTAAGTTGGCATTACTTAATTGTCTTTGAAGCTAGTTTCTTACATCTGAAGAGAAAGCTAAAGGAATAACTGCTTGCTTTCTCTTTAGAAATCAAATCAGAATTAATGGTGTAAAATGAAAAGATCAGAATTAGATAAAGGGAAACATTTCTTAGCAGACAAGCAATTAGATAATGGAAAAATGCTTTCTACTGATGAACCTGAGTCACCTTCATTAATGGTGTTCAAAAATAAGTTAGATACATTTCTTGTTGGCTTACGGTACAGGAACATCATGCTCCACACAGGAGGTCGTACCGCGTGATCTGAGAGACGTTGTCCAGCTGAACAATCAAAGGTTTTACAAGAATCAAAAATCATTACAGATCAGTGAGTTTTCTTCATTATTGTTCAACTGGAATATAGTGATTTGCCACACATACTATTTAAAATAATCTCAGCATCTCTCATTTGGCTAAGTAAAAACTTTTGTACTCCTACACGAGCTTACTGCTTTCACCCAGATTCCTGGAATAAATTAAGGGGTCCCGAACTGTGCTATGTGTATACTACTAGTGTTACAGAGACAATTCAGAAATGGAAAATGGCCTGACATAAAAAGCCTCACCATGTTGGATGCTGCCTCCTACCATCATTGCTTTTAATGGTGAGAGTTTGCAAAAAAAGTCTGCAAAGAGGTTACAGTTTAATATAATGGCAATTCCTGCTATTAACATCTCCTATATTGTAAAAAGTGCCATATTTGATAATATCCCATACATTTAGAACTAAATGTATATACATAAGGAAAAAATTGAGTATGGGAGACTCAAATTTTCCTATTTTGTTAACTTAGGTTCTACATCAGTGACTTAAAGCTTCTCTGTTACAAAGAATACAAAAATTACAGAGAATAATAGCATTTTCTTGTGATGATATTGTCATGGGGTTTTGTGTGTTACAGTAATACAACAGAGTGGCCTTTCTAAAAACTTACATATCTGCTTTTCTTTCCTTAGGCTTTTGTATCTATAAATTTTACAGCCTGGTACCATGCTTAGAGAAAAGAATTGTGTGTACTAGCCTGGTTACTTTTATTCTTTGCAGCTACCCGGTAAGCAAGAATTCAAACATGGATTTCCATGTGAGCAGGTAGGTTTTGTCTTCAGATCAAGGGAATCCTTTTTTAAACATTTACCTCAGGGACTGTGTGTTTATAGAAGAGAAAGCCCAGATATATTTGCAAAAATATGAACTTTTTTTTTTCAGTATTTTATAAGGTAGCACTTATGCGACTTTACATTGCAACAGCATTTTCTCATGTTCATTCATTGTGTATGGTAAGCTACAATTCCATTAACTCTTACAGTAGATACAACACGAGCACAGAGAAAAATATGAGATATACAGAGCTAAGTTTTCACTGAAAACAGGGCTATATATTTAGCAACTCAAGAAAAATTCAGCAGCTTTACTCAGTTTTGATTTTTAAATGCAAAATTGTCTTCCCATTTTTATCTGCCTTTCTGACTTGCAGGAGAGTAGGAGATACAGGAGAGTATGTTCTCCTATGCACAGCTGTGGGCTGGGTTGTGCCAGGCCAGGAAGACTTGCCCCATTTGGAGACTGAGGAAGTCCACTGAAACTTCAAAAGGCTTTCATTTCTCCTGCTTCACTATGTAGAAAAAATTTTGGTCTAAAATATTGTATCTACTGTTGGGACCGAGTAGCCAAGCTGGCACTGAAAGGAAACTCAAGGCAAAGTGAAAGACTGAATTTACCCAGCAGGAAAAGCAGTTCTGGGGAAATAAGGAAATAATTTCATCTCAGCCACCAGAGGAGACTAGGAAAGTCCTGACACTGGCTGCTAGCCCCGGTGGGAGATGGGCACCTACTGCAACTACCTGTTGAACTCGTCCCTCTCCCACGTCCTACATCCCCTACACAGGCTTCACTGTCAGCCTCTCCTTTTGCAGCACAACCACTGCTACTTACTGAGGGAAGACTGCTGTCTCATGCCATGGTCTGGGGGTAGAAGCCGCCTCCTTTTTTTCTAGATCAGCTCCAGGTTAAGAAGTTACTCAAAGCAATGAAACCATCCATCTGATCGATATTCTGTGCTTCCTGTGCACATACCTGCAGTTTGCTTGCCCTTGTGTTTGTACAGCATAGGAAACCGCACCAAGAAGGAGAATCAACAATGTTCAGTTGCTCATTAAACCTGGGGGGGGGGGGGGGTTAATGCACGTATAACATTTTTATAGGCAAATGTATTATTTACATAGCTCTAAGAGTGAGCTATATTATTTGATCTATACTATACACATTGCCTTGCAATACCTAGAGTTGCAGACACTTTAGCAGCTCGGCTGAATCTGTTCTTGAACATGGTTGCTTCTGCTTTCTTTTCAGTCTGAGGATGATTGTAGGATAGGAATTACCTATGATTTCTTCAGTTGGGGTAGCAGTTCACCTAAGGTCAGCCCTACAGAACAAAGCCAAACAGTGCAGCCTTTAAAGCAGAAAGCTTAAAACAGAATAGCTCAAAAAGCAAGCATTCCAAATAAATAAAAAAACCCCAAACAATCTGAACACAATTCCTGAGTTAAAATGTATTAAGCTAGCTGTACTTTTAAGGACAAATGTGTATTAGTTTCTGCTAAGCATATCTAAGGATTTTTTTATTTCTTTTACCCAGATTATGCTGGGGCAGGATGATAAGATCAAACAAAAATATTATTCATATACATATATGGAAGATTAATCTCTGAATCCAAATCTTTAGCTCCATATTTAGAATATGATCGACATTTTCAGATTTTCTTCATATGCATATATACACACACGCATGTGTGCACATGCGCATGCACACAATTAGTACCCATAAATATTTAAGAATTTCTATATTTAGATATGGATTTGCCATATAACAACACTTCGCAAGCCGTGTTTATAGAATTACATCTACAATGTAACCTGCAGCAGGACTGCTAATCAAGTAGGAAAAGAAACCATCTAATATTTGGTGATGAAAATTGCTTTAGAGTGACTGATTGTGCTAATCAATCTTCGTCAAGCAAATCACCACTAAAAGATAGTCGATAATTATAGGATCTTTCCCTGTAACTGAGTAAGAAGAGGAATAAAAATAAACTCTCACAGCAAAGCTGTCCTTTTCAGTAAACACAGCAGTTTGCTTTGCTTCCAACATGTTGGAAAGAAATTTGGATAATGTGTCCAAGTTGTCTTAGCTTTCAGAAATATAATTCTTGTGCTGATTGAGCTAACAGTGGTAAAATTGGCCATTAAAACTAATGTATTCAATGATCCTCACAAGCCATCTACAAACAGGTTGCAGTCTTACTAATTTCTTCATGATTCACAAACCTTCGACAGCTTTTATAAAAATGTGGCCACTTATGGCGTTTTATGGTTTAAAAGAAAGGATTTTTCCTTTCTCCACTGTTCACAAAATTCTCAGATAAAAGCAATTGTTGGAGGCCAGTTCCAGTAGGAAACAAATACTTTGATAAAATTATTATTACGCAGATTATGATGAATAAATACATATAGAAAAATCATTGAAGTGGTAAGCTCAGCAATGCAAATCCACAGGCTTCAGCCATAAAAGTGTCCCCAGAAAAAAAAATTAATTGGATTGTCATTAAAAGTATAGGACACCAATACAGTGTAAGAACCTATACAGACCAGAGCAGAACCTCATGTGGGCAAGACAGAAGCACTACGAGCTGCAACAGGGCAATAGCCTGAAGGAGTTGCACCCATGCTCTTTGTGAACGCTATTTGTGAGACTTACGCACAGCTGTGGGGTCCTCTTAGACTTAGTCTTTCACTTAGCATGGACAAAAGTCTCTAGGCTCAGGTGGCTGGGTAGACCTCACAGAGTCCCTTCCAACTCCCTGTCCCAGTGTCAGAAGTCCCAAACTGGGTCGTGGCACTTACTGTGTCACGGATGAAAGTGGAAGCAAGTTCATACATGGCATATCGATGGTCCAGGCCGCTGCTGTGCTTTGATTGCTCTGCGAGCTTCTTGCAGACTTTTAATGTCAACATTAAGGCTCACTTTCAACACCTTCAGCAAGTTAGGGTCCAACTACCAAGTCTTTGGCCATAATCTGTCAAGGTAGTTGCAATCTTGTGGGAGAAGGTAAGCTAAAGAGCCTACATCAAAGTATGCAAGTGCAGGAAATATATAATGTCAGCTGAAATATTTAGCTGAGAAATGAACTTCCAGGCTAATGATGATGTTCAGGGCGCACTGGAGGAGCCTCTTTGAGAGAAGCTTTCTCACCATCATTAAATTAATGGGGGATGGAGAAGAGTAAAAATGCCATGTTTACCCAAAGCAGAACCTCCTAAACTAGGAAGCAGGGTCTCAGTAAGGAGTCTATCATGCATATCTAATTAACCAGAAGATACTTGGATACTGCAGTGATGAGTGCCACAAAAACTCTAGGAAAGAAAAAGCTCAGAAAAACCTGCAGGCTGTATTTGCCCAACTTTATGTAAGTATCACTGCCAGATATTGTTATAGCTGTGACTTTATTGTATAGTCATCCATTACAATGAAGTGACAAAACTTCCCAAACTTATTTTCTTAAACCAGCTTCAAAGGTTGCTACCACCCATAACATTAAAATGCAGATAACATTTTTCTGGATGAATAGCTCACAGTGCACCTTTGTGTTGCTCCATTAGCCCACTTCACTTATCTATCATTCCTGAAGATGACAGGAAGGTCATATATCTTATTCCCAGCTTCAGAACAAATGCTTCTCTGGCATCTTTGGACCTTTTCTGTCTCCTTTTGTAATTTGTAGCTCCTGAATTCCACTGTGAAGATACCACATTGCTATGTGAGGGGAAATTTCAAGTAGTCGTGAGAGATGTTTTCCACAAGTGAACTATCTGTGGTGAAAATCTTGAAGAAGATGGTCCCTTTCAGCCACTTGAACATTATGAAGTATATTGAACACTAAAGGGCATAGCACATGTCTGATTCTTTCAGACGAAAGTGCTATTTTAATATGTGGGTGCAAAAATTTGTGCCAGCTTTTTTCTAAGAAAACTACTTCTCTGCTCTTTCAAGTTTTCATTTGTGAAGGTGAGAAAAATAAGACACAGTTATTCCTTTTTTTTTTTTGTACAGGAGTTTAAAGCCTGTACTTTCCCTTCAAAAAGTAGCAGAATTTCCCATTTCTGTTCAGCTTGGAGTATGAGCAGTGATGCCTATTTCCCCTTTGTCCTTGTGGAACAAGCCAAACATTATGTTTAAAAGCAATACCAGTGTTGACGAGATTTTTTTTTTTTCCATACTGCATTCTGTCATCAGGTACAAGATCCTGGTTACTGCTTTCGGATGACAGCACTGACACTTTCTTGGAGGCACCTGTTCTGCTCTTGAGTTGCCATTGCTGCTCACTGTCCTTTGTCAAAGCTGCTGCTGAAAACTGGGTCTGCAGAAAAGATATTTTGCCAGTAATTTATAGCTTGCTTACAGCTCGGATTTGTTTTTCCTTAGTGGGCCCTTTTTTTCCTCCTTCAGCTAGCATTTGACAGTGCCTTAAAGACCAAATTTCATCCTTCAAAGCCAAAACAATTTACATTTTTAGAGATCAAAACCCACAGTCTCTGAAGGCACTTCTCTCAGTGTATACAATAATAAGTGGTACATTTCCACCTGCGACAATCAATTACATACCCTTGTCAATTATCAAGCTCATCCTGCTGATATTGGCAACTAACTCAAAAAGACCATTAAGCCAGGCATCACTGGATGCATTAAAATTAAAATTGTTAATGTGCAACAGATGGTTGATGTTGACTTCTTGTTACTATTTGCTCACCAAAGAAGTACATGAAAAGAGTTTTATGAGTCTGTTTGACACAAAACACAGATAAAAGAAATGCATAGCTGGACCTGGGCCTTCCAAACGTAGTGTAACTTCACATACATCTCCATGTGCTTCAATTTATTTACATGGTCACATTTTAACTCCAAGTCTCCAACATTTTGTTGTATCTTGTGTCACATCCTTATATGACTGCGTAAGATACAATCTCAGGTAGATTTTGTGCTCCCCACGTGCAGATCCTGTAGGGTCATCAGGCAACTTTCCTTGCAGACAAAAAAACAATCACTGCAGAACAGCCTAAACCATTTCTTTTCCCCGGGGCTGAGCAAAACTTGGAGTGTCCTTAATGAGATTGAGAAAAAGACCCGTCTCTCTCATGGCTGTTGAGAATAGTAATCATCCAGGCACTAAAACAATCTTCTAGTTTTTATATTATGCATCAGATTCAATAAGATACAATATTTTGTTTCATGAAAGAGAACTGTATTGCAACTGAGTTCTTTTGGTCTTTGTCAGGGAATTTACTTCAGCCTTGGTCTTCCCTGGTCCCAGATTGCATTCTGTTTTCTCAACACAAGCACATAATTCCCAGTAAAAATTTTCCCATTCTGCCTTTGAATGTTCCCTTTTCACTTAATATACTGACAGATGAAAAGAATTCAAATGCTGCAAATGTGGCAATTAATAAGTATTCCAGCTCTATTTAAAATCACAATTAAGTACCTAATTTTACAATATCTGTATTTGAATATATGAAATAAAAATTGATTTGCAAATTGAAAAGCTAAATAAAATCTGAATTCTCTTCTTTTTTTCAAATTAAGAATCCAAAGTTAGACTCACATCTTCCTATTTAAAAGCAGAAGCAAGAGGTTTTCAAAATCAGTGGTTTGGTTTACTAGAATTTTCTGTTAAAGTGAACAAGGCATTCATCCACAAGACTCTAACAACTTCTGTAGATAGCAGGATACCAGTGCTTGTGGAGCGAAGAGGGCTGGATACCTGACAAAGACCTCTAGTTCCTGCAGAGCTAGAAGCTGCTGCACAATACCCTCTCAACATGACCATTCCTGGACTTGATGGTTGAAAAGACCATCTAGTCCACACCCCACATCAGGTTTATGGCCAGCGATTTCAGCTGAAAAAAGTCTTTAGCTGCCTTATGACCTCCTGGTCCCCATCTCCATGCAGCAGCAAAGCTTCTCCAGATATGCCTGGTGCATTTGGGAAGTGGTGGTGGTGTGCTGAGAGCATACAAGTTCCCACGTCGTAGCCAGGGAGCAGGTGGCACGTTCCTAATAGCAGCACCGTGTGCCGGTTCCAGTGTACACACCATACGTTCACCGGTTTAGTTGGATTTGCATAGCATGGACTTTCACCCAGGGATTCCTGCAGCTGCTACTGAACTGTCCTGAAATTTGCTTCCAAGTGTTTTTCCGCTTAACAGATCTGTCTTTTAATCTGCTTTAATCTAGCTGGATTGTTGAATGCTTCCCTCCAATCTTAGGATGGAGTGTTTCTGCAGTGCAGCCATTGCAAGAGGCCGCTCTTCTCTTGGTACCAATGAAGCCTTCAGATACGCGTCAAGAGAAAGGAGACCTTTGATTTCGCTGAGAACACAGTTCTGTAGAGCTTCCCCAGCTCATGTTTTCCATGTAGGACTGGTAATGAAAACACTGATGCTGTTATGACTTCAATTTATTTTCTAGGAGACTGAGGTACAGTCACAGAATGATTTGCTTCTGATGAAAATGCCAGAGGAGTGAATGTGCTGTACTACAACCAATATCTCTGCTGGTATGGCTCATTGGTTTTCTCCCAACACAGGCTTTTGTTGTGGCCTCCGAGGCCGTGTAGCTCCATGCTGAGGGAAGCCTGTCAGACAGACCCACCCAGGCACACGCACTGATATACCAGTGGGTGATAAAATTTCTTCTGACCAACAGAAATTCTCCAAGTTCACACCAGCTTGAATAGTAGAAAAGCACCTTTTGATGCAACATCTGCCCTCATATATAGCAAACCAGGGATCAAACTGAGGCTGTTCAGGACACAAAGACGAGCCATCCCAAATCAAGGTAAGAAAGCTAAGGCTTCTCAACCAGGGATGTAAAACATGCACATGAGTTTTGGACTGAGCATGTAGGTGATCTAAAACACACATTCTTCAATGCCTTATGTTGGCGATGGGTTAGGAGAGCATCAGACACATTCAAATTCCCATTTGACTTGAAGAAGCCTGGCTTTCCTACTTTGCATATTGCCGTGAGTCAATCATGAGGGGTCAGAGCGTGGGGTTGCTAGCTCTGTGTCCTTCAGATGTCAGAGAAAGAGGACAACTTTGCAATCTAACAGCACTGACGTCCCTTATTTGGAAATCCGGCATCACCAGTGGGTGCAGTGCTCAGCTGATGTATGAGGCTGTAAAGCGAAGTGCAAGAAGAGTTGCTCCTTAACTACCTTTTACTAATGAACAGGATGATTTACAGAGCAGCTCTGCTGACCGCTCTGCGAGCTTCACCGCTCACTGCCACCGTAGGTAGCTCAGACCATCACAGGCCACCGCACCATTAGCCATCCCGGCCTTGGGACCAGGGGAAAATGAAATCTTGCCACGCTGTGGATGGGCTTGAAAGGGAAAAGGAGAGTCCTTTGGTTCCCTGCGTTTTCTACTGCGTGTGATAACAACGGCATGGGCAGGATCCGTCTGAGTCCTCGGTGGGTGCTGGAAAGGGGGGAGCGTGGTCGGAGGCTTGGCCCCGGCACTGGCCAGCAACCTGTGGGGAGCTCAGCCTTTATGTCAGGAAGGGACCCAGTGCCAACAAGTGGACTTGCAAACTTTTCTCCTTCTGTGAGGCTGGGCAAAGGCAGGGATCAAAGGACAGTGCAGTCACAATTCAGTCTCCACTTTTTCCCTGCAAGCGACCATTTCTTGAGGGCATAATATTGTTACCATCCAGCCCATGGGGCAGTTCAGGGGGGAGATGGTGCCCAGACGGGCAACTGTACTGTGCCATGCCATACGGCAGCCCGCGATCATATTTTATGTTTCTCATACTTTCTACTGCACAATTAAGCTAAATGCAAAAAAAAGGTTTAAAAAATACTGAAATATTTTCAACAATGAATGAATACTAAGACTCCAGTTCAAAAATGCAGCATGCAACATTTCTTTTTTTTTTTGTGTAACAAGTAAGCCTAAAACGTTGTACTCAGATACTAAATGCTAAAACTTTTATGGAGAACATACAAATGCACCTCAGCACAAGGCAAAACCCATTGAAGTCACGATATGTATAAAGTTCTGCTGAAGTAAATGGGTGCAGAATATGCATCTGTTCATTGCTGCACCAGGACTGAATTTCAAACTAGAGTTTTACTCATTTTTTTTTTATTTTTAGGGAAGTTTATATGGAAGCTGACAGTTTTTATGAAGAAAATGATAGATTTAAAAAATATATTCAATACGGAATGTATGCTATGCTGGCAACAAAATCTAATGCGATGTTGACCTAACCAGAGCTTGCTTTTACAGATTTAGATGTCTCAATATGACTTTTGCTTAGTGCATTCTACTCTTTCCAAATCCGTAGCTTCTGTTGTGCTGTCTCTCCTGTCTTTCTCATTGTGCTTTTACTCTGCAGTCTAAAGGAAATCAAGATATCCATCCACCAACAGTTCACCATGCTTCTATGTAGATACATTTGTATTCTAATCAAAATATGGAGAAATGCATGATATTTTTACAGCTTCCAGAAATATAATCCGAATTCGGAAGCGTGAGAGATATACGATGTGTTAATATGTGATAACAGCAAGTTAATTTTTTTTCAGTGAGTGTCTGATTTTGCTGGTCTTCACTGTTATCTGTCCTTTGGAGGTCACTGAAACACTAAACAGTGATGTAAGCCTTTTTTCCCTTTAAACCTTTTAAATACTTAGGCAGCTTAATATCTTATTTACATTTTTAATTTCAAAGCTTACAGAAATGGTATTAATAGTAATAAGTACAGAAAGTAATTAATAGCTCCACTAAGTTCATCCAAACACAGCTTTTGAGATGTTGTAATAAACTATTCTACAACCAGTATGAAGTTATTTAGAGCTTAGATTTCACCTACCTTGAAGTTGTTATTAGAGCTCTCTTCTAAATCCACTGAATTATCACTGAAAAGTTACCAAAAATAGTGCCCAAAGTAGACTACAATTTACAGTGGTCAAAATATCAGACATGATAGACAGAGTATAAAAGCTTACAGCCCCTTTGCTTTCATAGTTCTTTCAGCAATATAACCTACAAGGGTGGTACATCTTGTGCATATCATACATTCAGGTAAAAACAAAACCAAAAAAACCCCAAAACCAGTCCTTCCCCCAAACAACACACAATATATTTCAGTTTTGTAAATGCTGAGAATTGTCTGCCTGCTGTTTCAATTTTCAGGCTTCTGAGAAAAAGAACAGCCTTCTTTATGAATAATGCCTCCCTTAAACATATAGATTTTTACAGGTACTGGTTAAAATCAAACGAGCTTAGAGGTCTGAACCAAGCACCTCAGACTGAAGTACAGAAATCAAATTTTTACAAATAATCTTTATTACTATTGTAGTAATTCATATCTATGGGTCAGAGCATATCCCAGCCTGGAGGTTTTCATAGTCTGTACCTGTAAGTAACTATCTGTCGACTTGAACATATTTTAAACAAAACAGGAATATGAGATTTTGCTATGTTTTGTGTAATGACTGGATATGTTTTGTCAAAACTGTTAACACTAGCACATATATATTGAAATGAAACAAGCAAGAGGGAGATAAACCAACAAAATTATTCTGGAACACTTCAAACCTCTGTGGAAATGGATTAGGACACAGTACAAGACACAACACCACAGCATAAATAGTTTTGTGGTTACAGGATTAAAAAATATTGACTTTCACTCTCTGTAACAAGATGAATAATAATACATTAGCTACAACCATTAATAACTAACACGGCCATTTCACTAAACTTGCATACTAAATGTGTTGAAAAGCAATATGCTTATTAAAAAGAAAGGAAAAAAAAAGATAAAACAGAGAAAGAGGGGTGGAGCCAGTAAATAGTGCTGCAGGGCAGATACCAGTGCATGAAAAGATGACAGCAACAGCCTGCAGTGAGGTACACTTGAAATATGCTGTTGTAATAATTGCATACTTCATAGTTTCATAGTTTTTAACATTCATATCTCCTTTAACAGGGTAGGAATAACCACCACCAATAGCCACCTCTCATTTAGGAACGAAAGATCTTTTAAACAGCCTAATTCAGCCAAAGCCCTTAAATGCATCTTTAATTTTCAGTGCATGTAATTCCAGTGGGGAGTAAACACATGCTTAAATAAGTTGACGAAATGCAGCCTGTATGTGATCCAGTTGCAAAACTACTGACCAGTTAATGCCTTAAAAAAAAAGAAAGGGTTGGTTGATCATTCATATCTTTCCCCCACTCCAAAAGCACCTGAAAATATGCACGTATTGTTCACTTTAATGTCAGTCATTACTAAATAACATGAGAAAGAAGAAAAAAACCATAACCCCTCCCCTTTCAATCTAGTTTCTCAGTTAACTACTAGAGGGAAAAGCTAATGTTCTATAAACTAGGTGTTATCCTGTGTAATGGCTGGCTTCATGCAGGTTATTGCTATTATAAACCATACTCAACTGTTTAGAAAATCAATAGCATATTAAAAAAAACCAAAACAAAACAACTGTAGTATGTCTGGAACAGCTCCCTTGGCAAATTAGGTGTCTGCTGACGCTTAATGATTGATTTTCCCATACACAAAAGGTGGGACTTGCTCTACTTCCTTTACACTTGAAAGTTGACTACTTGTATTTCTAAGTTTTATGTTTTCCTGCTATCAAAATACCGTTAGGCACACTTTGAGGCCATATTTTTTCAGTTAGCAATATCAGTTTGGAGTCACTCAATTTAGGATAATTGCAGAAAATTGCAATAGCCGAGACTGATATTTGGTATGTGAAACATTTTTTCCATGACAGAAATCCATCCAAAGCCAAGACAAATGGAGGAAAATGTTGGCAGCAATCTAACGGTTAATCAGAATTCCATGTACATATTTAATGCAACATTGAGAAAGAGTGCAGAGCTGGGTGAGTTACTAATTATCCAGGGGTTTTGGGGATTTGCATTTTCTTTCCGCGTACTGCTTCAGTAATGCGCTATTCATTTTGCTTCTAAGTTAGGTTAAAGTGTAGTCTAAAAGCTATTGCATCTCCTGCCTTCCTTGTTAAAAAATTTATGAGAACTATATTTCACCATCTATCAGTGTGTCTTTTCATCTAGCCAGATGACGGGAAGCTCGGTACATGGGAACTTGTCTCCGTTTTTTGCCCCTGTCTTTTTCACTGCTCAGAAAACACAGTATAGGTGTTAGGGAAGTGTGAAGCATGTGCTGCTGGCTTTCATGGACATGGTGAAACCTTGACACTTCTAAAAGTTATTAAGCCTTCAGTCAACAGGTAAAAGTATTTTATTCTACTGGTTCGTAAAACGTGAATACTCCACTAACAAGGGACAGTGCTAGCACAGCATATATACCCTTACTGAGGCTATTATTTATGACTGCTCTTTATATGTGTTGTCTCAGAGCTGTCAGTTACGGAAATGCAGACTGGAAAAGTATATGGTAACAATGGTTTCAGTGTGACAATACTAGCCATGTTTTGTCAGAATACATCAAATCCCTCATCTTTAAAAGAAAATAATGCAGTTCCTTTCCTGTCACTAGATGAGTAACCAGAAGGTATTCACGATTCGATGAAATTAGAAACATTTTTCTCTTCCAGTTAATGTGTTAAATTAATGAGCTCATGAATACATAACTGTCTTTAAATCATGAACAGAAGTAACTAGTTAAAAAAGAACCACATTTCATGCCTACATGTTATGAGAAGCTGATAGGTATAGCTCTGTACTTCTACGTGTAGTAAATGTGCCCACATATATAAGAAAAGGGCTTTTAGCACAGTATAGCTTACCTACGTTTCCTGCACAAGTTTTGATTTCTGTCTTTGATAAAAGGTGACGGTAAAATTGGTCTGATTCAGCTGGAATTGCAACCTTCTCCTGAACACGGCGGTCTCAGGCATGTTCACTCCCTTACTCATTCGAGAAGGTTCACACAGGAGCTTGTGACTGCGGCTGATCAAAGAGGCAGGCGTCTGACCAAAAAATGTTGTGAGTTTCTGAATGCTCTGGACTGAAACATCTCACTCCGAATCAGGGATGCTTTCAGCACGTACGCCACCGTCAGTAGAAAAAAGACATGGGTACCGTACAGGGAGGGAGAGAGGAGAATCAAACAAGGAATCTGCCTGGGTCTCAAAAGCTCTGAATTCCCAGCTGAGTGAGACAACTTGACGAACAGCAAGTGTTTGGGAGGCCGGGAGTGATGCTCGTCACCCCCCATGGCTTCACAGCACTGCACCCACCAGTCCGATGTCCCGCGATAAAGAAATGGTTGTTTTGCATCATGGCACCTATGGCTGTGATGCAGCCTGCTCGTTTCTCACCTGGTGTAGCTAGAGGGGTTGCTTGCAGGTGGTATGGAAGCAGTTGGGCTTATTGCAATTAGAGATTACAGGAGGAATCAGGGTACTATAACCAGCACTTAGGCAGATGGCTCGGACAAAGCAGAGTGAAGAGAAGCGGGAGGCACGACCCTACCGAAAGCCGTCTGATGGTGTTGTGTACAGAGAAGGGACAACCACACACTGAATATGGGGACAGCGGAGCCTCATGCCAGCCCCTTATGCCCCCCCCCCCCCCCCATGTCGTCCTCTGGGGATGCTGTACCTCAGAGCCTGTTGGAGAAGCTCCGGGTGGAGATACCCGGGACAGTGCCGCAGCCAGCGGATCTCGCTTGGGCAAGGCCTCCTTCACCTGCCACCCGTGTCCCACGTGGAATTTGGTCATCCCTCTGAGCTGGAGCCACGGAGCTAGACCCAGCCCAAACAGGATTAGACGTAGCAATTGCAATGCCAGCAACTGTTCTTTATGTGCCTATCTACCAGGGAAGAAATTTGGGAGGATGGGGTGGGAGGCTGATGCAGATATTCCTATTCCAGTCTCTGCATGGGTTTTCAAAGCAAATGTATTTAAGCAACTAAATTTCAAGTGGGGTATATGTTCAACAATTTGTAAAGCTAACTGCCTTCATTGGAGACAAATAAAACACTGGAAGTAATTTAGCAGGTAAACTTGACCAGGAACTTTGCTTTTGGTTTTCTTTCTTTTTTTTTGATCAGAATACATGAGGTGACAGGATTGATTTAATCTAATTTGCATTTGGTAAAAATGTCAAAGCTGTCAAAGTATATTGATTTGTCATTTTCTGAACAGGAAAAATTTTGGATTATTTCAAAATCAAATCATTTATTTTGAAGCTTATTTATAGTGAGAATTAAATCAATTCAGAGAAAATATGACTGAGAGATCCATATACTTTAAATGAGTAGACATCTACTGATCTTGTTGTATGATACTGTTTCACCGTCTCTGGTCTAGAGAGAAAAATCAGTTGATAAGCATCATATACTAAGTCACAGGCAAAGATGGAAACAGAATCTACATTTATTAATTTTAGTAGGTCACCACTCAGTCCCTTGCATCCTCCTCACTCATCCTACAAATAGGTCTATACCTCTGCTTGGGTCTATGCTAGATAAGCATAAACCACTTTCTAACATACGTAAAAAATCTAAATTAGAAATTCACTGACTCCAGATTTCATAAATCTAATACCGAAAGGAGTGTTTTTCCAAACCCAGACGTCTGTACTGGCATTGGTGTCCTGGGGTTTGCTCAAGTTCTCTGCATGGTTGCTAATCCTTATGAAGTGCAAAAATATATCTAAGGCATAAAAAGCTGAATTTTAAGACTCCTAGTATGACTTATGTAAAGTAAGTGAAAAATGATTCATGACTATGCCTTAATGTAATCTCCCCAAAAGAAAAGAAAAGCTCTGTTCACTTGATTCCCTGAATCACCGCCTGCGTGCTTAGGCTTAGTAGCTTGGTGTTCAGCGCCTGTGGACACAGAGATAACGTTCTTTCAACCCTCCAAACATGTTATGTCAGGTTGCATCATGTCATATGTGAAGTGACTTAATGGGATGTGACACCGTGTAACCCAGCACCGTGCTTGGCCTTGAGAGCCGAGAAGGGCGTTGAAGGGACTCTCAGCCACACCCATGGTGACTTGAATCCCTGGCTCTGGGGACAATACCGGCCTCAAATGTGACATCAATTTTAAGCAGGTTTCCCTATTCATATCATGTTGTTCTGATGGAAATCAATGGCACTGCCTCAAGCTGGTGACGAATATTTGCTCCTTATGAGCTTGGCCACATCATCTTCTCTGTTGCAGAAACCGAAGAATACAGGGAAGCATCACTTGACATCTGTAACGAAACATACTGGGCACAGTATTTCACTGCTCACTGAAGCAGCTCTACTGTAACCCAATGCAGACAACTAAAGGTTCAGCCTTGAAAGTAGTAGCACCTTGCTTGCATTAAAACTGACATAATTACTGTTTTAGCAAGTTGCATATGATGTTTGTAAGACTCATGGCTTGACTTCAGGGATTCGAAGCAGTACATTAATTGTGTTGCTACTGCGGTATTAACTCCTACTTTTCCCTAGTACATACCAGAGTATTTTACCAAGCTCTGCTGGAGAAGGGCTGAGCTAGAAGTCCATCACAAGTGCATCAAACAACCTTTCTTGTCAGATAGCAATTACCCAAATGCAAATCTGGCAATTGTTTGGCAGACCGCTAGAAGCGAGGTTCGCTGTCCTCCTCTCCTCATTCCTCCTCCCTTTTTTTTTTTTTTTTTTTCCTTTTTTATATTTTGCTTGAAATGTTGAACTGTGCAGTGTCAGCTTTGCGGTTGTTACTTTTCTTCACTTCCCTTTTCACTCCTGACCCTTCCACAAGGGAGCCAGAGAGAGACGCCGTATTCCTCCAAAAGCTGTCCTTTCACTTGGATTACCAGAATTAGAGAAGCTTCATAAAGGCTCAGATGCTGACACATCACTACGGATTTAACAGCACCGACAAAAGACACTCTCTCACCAGTCACCGTGGTCACCCCCCTCACCGAGAGAATCAGGGATTATAAAGCTGCCATCAGCCTGCCAAATTAGGAACGCATGGCTCTCCCAGTGAAGCGAGGCTAGTGCATTTGTAGACGGTACATCTCCTGCTGCCTGAATAGTGACGCTTATCCATGTGTACTGATTACATAAATGTAAACGGTATCTTTTCCAATCTATTTCCTCACACATGGCTGCCCAGAAACCTTCAAATTAAGGCTACTATCCAGTTTCATAGGTGAAATACCGCAACTGATGGTAACACAATCAGCTCCAAAGAAGAAAGAAAAAACATCCGTCTATGGATAATCTTGTTAGTTTACCACATTCTAACTAATAATAATGTATGATAATAATAACATCTAAATAATAAAATAAAATAAAAATAAATGTTGTGCTTAAAAATAAAGACACTTAACCGTTTTCTGTTTCTAGTGGATAATTCTCTGTGTAAATACGGTCTTTTTTTTTTTCAAGACTCCATTCCCATGTGCCTAACAAACTGTTGACGTTTGTGTTCAAAATTACTTACTGAAACTATTTTCAGTGATTAGAGCAATTTATCTTAAGCTAACTGTGCTCATGCAAACCCCAAATGAGCTGACTGATACAAGAGAGTGATATAGGAGGACTGGCATCTAGGAAACCTGATTAATAATCAGGGTTCGCATTTTACACTCTATCCTATTAAAGACAGCAAATCCTAGTTAAGGAGATGGAGACCCTTTGTGTCAGTTAGGGTACAACAAAGGAATAAAAGAAGCAAAAGTTTGGCAGAAATTGCAGCTTTCAGTTTGCTACCAAACACTGTTGCATGTCTTACTAACTCTGCTCAGATATACATCTATTGGACTTAGGTCCTCTGTGTGTCAGCGAGTGATTCTCTCCCAGGTATCCAGATGGGTCAAACGTAACTGCTTCTAAATTTATGTAGGCTATATCGTTTGCAGAAAACTTCTTCCTCATGCTGTGGACTATGTAGTATGAAAATACTTCATTGTGATTCTTTGGAGCCTTAAAGCTTAAAGCTCTCATGTAAGTGGAGTTTTCTGGGACAAGGTCTTTAGAAAGAGGTAAGGTTTCAGCAATAAGCCAGGAGCCAGAAGTGACTGAGCTCTAGTGCTGTCGCCGCTGCCTTTCCAGCCATCCTCAATCCGCAATCACATTTTCAAAAGAAACCATTAATTTATGCTGCTGCTATGTCCTCATGTTCAGCTTGAAGCCCTGTATGTATTTGTTCAGTC
This sequence comes from Harpia harpyja, assembly GCF_026419915.1. Taxonomy (NCBI): domain Eukaryota; kingdom Metazoa; phylum Chordata; class Aves; order Accipitriformes; family Accipitridae; genus Harpia; species Harpia harpyja. The sequence goes on from NC_068947.1 coordinate 7,361,392, forward strand.
AAGCACTCAAAATTGGTGGCCCCTCCTGAACATTTTGGCTCCAGCCTCCTTACAGCTCAGGTTTCTCTGCCTGTTAACCTAGGGTGACACACAGGCATCTGACTTAAAGTTTGCAAGAATTATTTTACTAGAACTCGTAAAGCGCTTTGAAGTTCAGGCTTGTGTCTACAGTCACCTGTTTTGATTGCTTTGTTCTCTTATCCTGCCTTAAAATTCATTTTCCCGATGAAGTAAATCTCTTCATCAGGCCTTCTCGCAGTTAAAAAAAATACACACAGACAGAAGGTGGGAAAGGCTCCCAAGGCCCATATGTTATACAGCATGTTTCTTGCATAAATATGTCATGGGTATTTTAGTAACCTGCTGCCTTCTGGCGTGAGATGTATTCAGCTTCCCATTGTTTGCACAGACAGTCGGAGCAGGGGAGGGGGAGGATGAAAATCCACAGAGGAAAGTCTGATACTCCTCCGTCTTGTCGGGTTGTGTTCATTTTGGGGGAAAAAACAATCATTCTTTGATTTGCACATGTGCTTAATAGTACGAACCACAGTCTTATAGCAAGTCATATATGAGTATATGGCTTTCTGCAAAGCTAAGAAACAAAGCAGAACAAAAGCTAATATTGTGGCAGTTCAAATAGGAGAATCTACTCATGCTCCTCTCAGTCTTTACTATGTGCTCTATTTGTATGCTAAAGAGGAGACCGAATTTAAATTCACAGCTTTTCTCTTTTTCTTTAAAATGGGCTTTCTGAAAACATGAACATCTGAGGAGGTAAACATTATTTACAGCTTTGATTTATAATGGTTAACCATCATCTAATCAAGGAATGTGAATTTGTTGTCTGTTTGGTTACCTCCAACACTTGTAAGTCCTTATTTATCAGCAGAAACCACACACTTTTAATTTAGTGTGTTAATTTATAGATCCTGCTCAAATCTTATTTAACAGACTGATTTATAAACATTAGACAAAATGATCCAAATGATAAGTGTTAACTTTGCCATCAGATTTATGCATTCCAACTAAGAATGTGGCTGTATTTCTTTGGTTGGTTTACAAATGATAACATTAATTAGTTCTCTAGCTGTCTGATTAGGAAATATCTTCTATCCTGGCCATTAAGTTCTGATTTATCTTTTTGACGTATAACTATGTCTCATAATTTGTTTCCACAGAGTTCTGATTTATTAATGCAATGTGCTAAATTTTAAAACATAAATTTCAAAAGCTCTGAAATAGATGTAAAAAAAAATTCCGACGAAAAATAATCCTTGGGAGCATAAAATAGACTTTTTTCACAATTTCGCTCAAAGCTTAGGGAAACTGCTGAGGAATTTTGCCAGGAAAGTTTTCCTCTTTTATTCTTTCTGCATAAAAAGTCTCTGGATTTTAAAGCACTGGCAACTGCTAGAGACAGACGCGTAGTTCCAGTGTTACAAGCACTGATGTTCCAGTATTTGATCTGACTGAACTGAGACAATTAGAGGCTACTGGGCTCAACTTAGGGAACTGGGACACAGTTTGGTTTCAATATGCCAGCACCTCCAGTGTTTTCCTTCTTTGGAAGAATAGCCAAAGTATTTTTTGACTTAGCAGGAGTTGTATACTCTTTCCCCAAACACCTGCTGCAGGATTTATGTTTATCAGTACTGTGCTTTCACCTACTGAGTGCTGAGTTACTGCCTTCTGGCAAGGACACTTGCTGCTCTAGGGATCCTGGGCAGGGCTGGAGAGCACTGGGCAGGGATTAGCCCAGCAGAATAGCGACCTTCTAAGGGCTCAGCAAGAGGCATTTTATTGTTCTCATAAATATTACACAAAATTCAGCTGATCCTTTTTGTTTATTTTTTTCCAGGATTCCTCTTCCTTTTTTGACCTGCTGGACCTTTTGGGTAGTTTCCCACCGAGCATTATGTTCTAGAAAGGCTTCTTCTTTTGAAATAAGCCTACAGCCAGCCGTTGGCAGAAAAAAAAAGATGAGGGCTGTTTCTCTCTGTATTCTGCTAGGGCCAAAACCTGATTCCATTGAAATAAACAGATTTTGCCATTGATTTTGCTGTGCTTGAACTCTGGATTTTAAAGAAGCAGAAGCAACAAATATAGGCAGAGGCTGCAGTCATTCTTGAAAATCTGTACAACACCAGTGACTAAAGAAATCAAGCAGAAAGTTTTTGGTTTGTTTTGGGTAACTTTACAGATATACCACAGAAAAAATGCTGCACTGCCTATCCAGGTACTTACACGGAATACATTTTATAACTACTAAATAAGCTTTACCTCCCTGTGATACTATTTCAGTGACACTAGGACTAAAATGGCACTGAAAGGCTGTATGTTGCTAAGATCGGTAAAAAGGATCTGCAAAATAACATTGCAAAGAGTCTAATCACTCTCAAATTTACACCCCTCTTAAAGCCTCAGCATCTAAGTATAATGCATTTCATGGTTTATTTCATTAAAATACTTACTAGATGAATTTTTGCATTATAATATTACAATTCTGAAAGTGAACCTTTCCCTGGAATCAGTGCAGGATCCATGTGTCTCCATTTGTGTTTGTATAGAACGCTTCAGCTTGATTAGAGGATTTTGGGAGCCACTAAAACCACAGAGAGTTTGGGAAACATCTCTTATTGCTAATGAGATTTCTTATTATAAAAGACTGTTTCCATTCACATGCAACCTGGACAAAGTTCAGAAATTAACCCTCAAACATTTCAGGTTGGTGGTCGGTCTGAAGAGCTTGGGAAGTATTTTACTTAAAGCAGCCCAGCCATTTTTTAATTTGAAGCTACAGAAAAATGCTGTTCTGCACTTTATAATTCTGCATTTAAAAATTCTTCCTAAAATTCTCACTTTTAAGAAGATCTGGAGTTTCTATGCTTTTGCTTTTTGCATTTGGCAGAGGATAGATGGTGCTCTTTTGTGCATCTGGTATGTGCCTAGATAGAAAATTTTAATGGAAATATTAATATAGAGATAAATGTATAAAAATATAACTCCCCATACATGACTAATAGAGACTTGTTTGGCTTTGCTACTCCATATAATGAGAAGCTAGCATTGAGTCAAGTAGTAGGACAAATTAGTAAGGTCCCAGTTCCATGCTTAAATAATTATGCAGTCTCTTATGCTTGAGCTAGCACATTTAGACTAATTTGGGGTTTCTGTGGGTTTCTCTATGCCGCTAAATAAAAGAAAAAAGAGGTGAAAGGCTGAGTACTGCACCCTACTCCTCCAAACTGACCACCCAAACAAGGATATAAAATTTGATAGATTGTTCATTCCAAGAACTGATCCAAAAAGATCACATTGAGCAGATGATTACACTGTTTAGTCTTGTTCACCTAAAAAAGTTTTCTAACATTTCTTCAGACTTTGTGTCCTAAACATATCCTATATATCCTTTTGTCATGCCCTACAGCATGCAACATATATCCTCCATTTCACGCTATAAAAGCAACTCTGATGAGCTGCAAAAGAGCCTAATTCCTTGCAAATCTTTGGGCTGCAACCCCCCCCCCCACAAAATAATCATTTTGGTTTGGGACCACATCAGTCTCACAGGAGACCTGGGGCCTCATGCTAGATCAAAGACCCAAACTATCTGCTCTAGTGCGACCTGGTCTTAAACTTTGTGGCCAAAAGACAGTCCATGCTAATTGGGCCTTGGGAGCCAGAAATCAGTCCCTGGTCCTCTTTAATTAGCAGTGTAGGCATGGTCAAGATGGGTTGTGCAGTATCGGACACCTCCTTAGGATCCAGTAGCTGAATCCCCATCCTCAGTGAATAGGCATGTGTCTCCCACGCTCTCTTGCTGCCAGAGTACCCTTGTGGCACAGGCAGAGCATGAGTGCTCTCCTTCCACCCCACACCCAAGGCGAGGAAGGTGCTGTGACCGTAATAAGTTGCAATGTGTGCTCTGGAGAAGGGCTGACGGGCCTCAGAGTCAGGATCTTCTCTTTTTGATGTTTATAGGCAACGTCATCACCCGATGATGCTCGGGCAAGATGTACAAAAAGACAACCACATGAAGGCAAGAATGGCAGAGGAAGGAAGGCAAGAAGAGGAAGATCTGCTACCAATCAGATGATTCTGCCGGATCCCTGCCTACGACTGATCAGAAATTGGAGCAAGGAGACCAGTGAAGGACTGCTGCTTGGAGAGGATGCAGTAGGAAAAGAGAGAAAAATGAGCAAATTGGTTCTGGAATTGGGGTAGCTGGTAGTTATTTCAACTAAGCCAGTCATCTAGGTCCTTTATAGTCACTGTCAAGAAATAAGACACTAGCAAAGCACAATCCTTCTCAACCTAAAATAGGCATCTAAAATAGGTCAAACGTGTACCCTCCCACACTTGACTACAGAAGGCGCTTAGAAGACCAGGTTAGACATAGACATTTGCGTTGCAGAATCTGAAGTTAGGTGAGGTGAATCCCACCTGTATGGACTACCAAGGAGATTCTTCAGGACTCAGATCCGGGAAAGATCAACCATGACAGCTTAGAAAGGGTGAGTTGGGACAGGAACAAACTTAGGGAGAATAGGGAGAGTCTCTGTCCCCTGGAATACATCCCTCACTGTCGAGACAGGACCAGAAGTTCAGAGTCCTGAGTCTCACCCTTCCTTTGCTGTCCAATAAATGCCTATGGAAAACACTGGCAAAGCTATTGCAGGCTCACACCAATACTGCTGCTGACATCGGTAACTACTCCATTAGCTTAAGTGACACATTCAGCTGTTTTAATGATTCCCAATCTGCTGATGACCTATGCAAATATCAATATGAATCCACAAGATGAAAATAGTTTTGAAAAACAAAACACCAAGTAAATTGCACACATGCACAGAAATACATTAAAGAACATTATTAATCTCCACAAGCTTAATAACGTTCTTTTAATGTTGTTTGTGTGCACAGTAATGGTTTAAATTTCTCTGGCTCTTGAGCATGGAATTATAAGTATCCAAAATAACATTGGGATTTCAATGAATATCTATCACATAAAAAAAAATATAATGGGATTCAAATCCAAAAACTGAACAGAGCTGCAAAATTCATTATTAGCAACTTTGTAATACTGCTGCACAACATTATAAACTGCTTCCTTCCTCCCGACCCAACATCTCTGCCCCTGTGTCCAGATTGTTTTATCGAAAATCATGTACTGCACTCCAATCGTTCAATATTATCCATGTATTCATTAAGGTAACTGTCTTTGCCTACAAAACCTACTAAATTTTATTTGTCCTCAGCCTCGTTTAGGCAAACTCCTTAGTGCCAAAATTGTCTCAAAGTCCAATGTATGTAAGCATAGCGGCTGACTGTCATCCTTCTCCAATGCTAATGGATCTTTTAATTCCTTTGTTAACCCTTTGAAAATGCCAAGTAAAGATTTACAATCTCCCTGTCCCTGCAGGGCCTCTGAAAAGGAAACCATCCAGATGGCAAAATGCAGTTCTGCAGTAACCCTCTCCCACAACTGCCAAATGCAGGAATGTGCTAAAGGCACTGAATGCTCAGCACAAAAAATTTCACAAGTCATTAGCAATGCCACATCAAAATAATAAAGAACAAAACCCAAACTGAAACCCAGCAGGCTGCAATCCCAGGGGTTAGCTGGCAGCAGCCTAGATGAGAATTTGATGTCATGATTTGCACAGATAATGTTTCTTGACCACTATTTTGCACTACAAAAATGTTACAAGCTTAAATCTACAAAAAAGTTGCAAAAAATTATTGACTCAGTCAGCTTTTGAGGATGCAGCTGCGGAAGGGTTTAGAACTCCCTTGGTATCTTTTCAAGAATTAGAAGCCAAATTATTAGATATCTTCTTTTTTTTCCCAAAGAGAGAGTACAGCTGATTTTGCCACCCTAATTTTTACATTACTCTTTCCTGAAAGAATGCTGGGGGAGTGTGAAACTGATTTTAAACTCCTTTTGGCAAAAAGAAGCAGCAACTGAGCTCTGGGAAATCTGAAATTCTTTCCCCTAGAACTCCTCACTACAGGCTGACCTTTTCTGTATTCAGCACTGAGGACATCTTGCTATCTACTGGTTATCCACAACAAACTTGTTTTTTCCAGCTTTCCAGATTTTCTGAAAGGAGAGAAATGAGTACGTTTTAAAACAAGCCAAATTATTTACTGCCAGATTATTTACGTTAACTACTTGTGCTTCTTATCCACGAGCAAACTTCAGTTTTCTGAACTTGTTTGGTATTGAAGGTGATTCAACAAATGCATTCTGCAAACGTATTTCAGCAAGTGGGAAGCTCTTCAGCTGCTCAGTACAACTATTGCTTGAAGAATGCATGCATTTATAATTTGATTTTTCCCACTAAAGGGTTAGTGGCCCACTCACAAGTCACTGTGCCTGACGTTTGAGTGATTACACGGTTGACAGCTGGCCAGTTTCCAGCTACCCTCGACTCATCTGAGCCACTGCATGCAGACAGCTGATTAGCACAGGGCCACGTACCTGCATGTCTCCTCGTACCCCTTTATTTATTATTTATTTGATTTGTGAGGTAGCAGCCTTAACTGGCTAACCAACAAAACTTCTTTTGAGCACAAGATGAAGTCACCGGTGGCACCGAAATGTTTGTCTGACAAATTGTAAAACACTAATTGCATATTGGAGTTCGTATTCACGTGTTGTTCCCCTGCTTCCTCGGAGGATTGCCTGGGGACAGCAGAGCGCTCCAGTGGGTCCTTCAGCGTGAGCCAACAGGTTTGTGGCGTTATGGGAATTTGTGTGGCAGTTAACTAGCGTGAGTTGAGGATACTGTCACTGTCTTCCCCTTCTCCTGCTTCAGCCCCCTCCCTCCCCGGCTCTTTCTCCCCTCCTCTCCCCCTTTTCTGCCTTCCTCCATCCCCGACTCCCCCTCTCGCTCTCCTGACCCACCCCCAGCATCCCGACCATCCTTTTCTAGCAGGCTTTCCCCCTGCTCTTGCACCTCCTGTCACGTATAGCCGACATCCTACTCATGGGAACAATAAATGGACACCCTGTGGACCCCATCTCCTGCCTTCTGAGGACTGGCTCTACTATTTTGCATTAAAAGAAAAAAAAATCTTCTCCGGTCCTGTTCACTGACAGGAGTTTAGTGGCATAGCAATACCATGAGCAGAAGCCAGCTCCTGTCTCCTTCTGGAAAATGTGGACTCAGGTTCCTGGGCATTTGGCTATGTGATTCCAGTCATTACAGGTTTTATGATAAACTTAATTATATAGGCCGATTTGTAACGAAATTCTTTGTAGGAGCATCTGATATGAATTTATCTCCATGATGAAAAAAGGAGTAATTTTTACATTGCACTGTGAAAATCAGCTTCTCACAACTTCCTTCAAAGCCCTCTTTCTGTGCAAAAGCTGGCATTTGATTGCTGTCTGCAGTTTCACAGGTGCCTCCTTGGGGAACTCCTAAATTACCCTAATATTTTGGCAGGCATGACAAGGACATCCTTGAGGTAGGGTTTTAATTAGGTCACATAATAGGACCAATAGTAGATTATACAACAGGAAGGCTGCACCTTTTTATGTAGAGGTATGTGATCATAATGTTGGAGTCAAGACTGTCATTTCCATTATAAATCTTATTTATGTTGAGGGTTGCTATCTGGGTTGCAAATATTTTCTTCAGACTAAAATCTGACTGACAAACCCATAACTTGGGAGCAAATATTTACACTGTATGGAAAAAACCTGCAGTTTGGTGCTTTGGTGTTTCATGCATTGCATTCGGAGACAAAATAAAATCAGCCTCCATTTAAAAAAAAAACAATAAACACACACCACAGCCAAAGAGTGATCTGAAATGATGTCTCTCTGGGGAAGCCAAGAAAGATATTCATAAAGGCTAACATTAGCCTTGGGAGGGAGGTCTGCTGTGTTCCCTTTATGGCCTAAAGTAATGAAGGCTCTTCCACAGGGCGATTTGGAGCAAGAGACTAACTTTAGGTACTTTAAATCTAGCCCCTTGCAGGAATCTGCCCCTCCACTGCCTGTAGGCATGCGCTTGCAGGCTGCAGAGGGTCTTTCTGAATATGCCTCTTAATGTTCTAATAATGCATAATGAAAGAGAGCATCCAGGGTTGGAAGAATTAAGCCATTGCAGCAGTTACAAGGGGTTTAGGAACTGACAACAACAACAAAAATCGCCCCTTTTTCTCCCTCTGGTTTGGGTGTGAGCTGAGCACCTGTCTCACACAACACTTGCCATGCTCTCGCTCCCCATAGCGTCAGGCTATGAGGACTTGCCAGGGTATTGATCTTCAAACAGCCGTTTTCATTAACGAGCCGAGCATTTGGGGGAGAGGGAATATATCCCAAACTTAATGGTGTCTACCAGCTTGCCTGCCTATAAAATCTGAAATGACAATAAGGTGACTCACTGTTTAGTATTCTTAAGGGCAGAGGACCGGAGCTTATCATGACTGCACACACTGAGGTCCTTTTGAGGAAATGCCCTGAAAGCTCTTTATAAGCTTTCTTAGGGAGTGTAACTAGCATTAATTCACAGGGATGTTTTGTTCAAGAGAAGTATCTATTCAAGGAACTCTGTACTTCAGAGGCGGGAACAGACTAAGCTTCCTTCAAAGCATTCCGCTGGGCTGTAGAAGGTAACAGCAGGACTTGTGACACACGTGCATTTTCAGTTCCAGCCTCATAATTGTGGGAAAGGACTTACTTTTAATTCTTTCAAGCTAAAGCAGAACAGAACCCAACCCATGTTTTTTCCAGCTTCAAGGTACTTAAGAGCTTCCTCTTTTTCATGTACTGTTTTTGTTTCTGAAACCATCAATTCTCCCTTAGCCCTAAGCCACTGATGCTTTATGCTTTGATTGTAAATTAAGGGACACTCATCAAATTATTTTGACTGGTTGATCAAAATTTCTTTTCCCTGAGTCCTGAAGTCTTTTCCTCACATTAAATTGCATATAAAAACGATTCTCATATCCTTCATTTTCAGATACGGTTTACACAGACAGTTTTAGGTTAATACAGACAGTAAACAAATGCAACAAATAATGAGATCTTAAACCATTTCATGAGATTACTATTCCACTAACAAGGCAGAACACAAGTCTTCCACAGCACCAACAAGTAAAGCTGAAAGATGTAATCAAACATTGTGGACTATAATTGAGGATTTGGGAAAAACAGGATTAACGCATATTTGCCTGGTGACTTGTAGAGTGAATTACAGCTGCTCTAAGGGAACAACTCCAAACTGGTGACTGAGGAAATCTCTAGACCCATGGAGAACTGTAGGATTTCAAGATGCCTTAGGTACATTGAAAGTGTGAAATGCCAAGTATAAGCAGAATTCATGCAATTCTTTTTTTCTCTGTAGCTTTAGCATATCTCCAGTGAGAGGATGCCAATAGTACTAGGTCATGCAGAAGAAGAGTTGTCCTGGATCAGACCCAAGGTCACTCCCAGCACTGTTTCCAACAATGTACATACAGATTTCTAGGAAAGAAAAAGCATATTTTGATACTTTCCCTGTGTAGTCTCCCAATTTCCAACAGTTTGCAACGAAGAGGTGTTTTTTTAAGCCAGATGTGGATTCTAATTGCTCAGTATGGCTTGAGGAGTTGCCTAGACTCCTTGAGTGAGTTTAAATATTTAGGGTTTTTTGGTAGCAAGGCCACAGGTATGGTTACAAATTGTGCAGAGATCTACATGTGTGAGAAAAAACTTAGTTGCTCAACTTGGATCTTATGCATTGTCTTATGGAGGCATTCACATTGCTTCATTGACCACATAACAAACCGATGCCCCAAACTAACTTTGGCACCTAGAGTTAAACGCGTAAAAATAAGTTAAAGTGTGAGTACCCTTTTTGTGTGAAAATAAAACTAGGTTTTTAATTTACTTGCCTTTGAGGTTGGGTGGGAAGGGAGAAGATTCGGAAGATAATGGAAGATACAAGAATAATTTCTCAGAGTTGTCGTGTGCTAACAACATGTGAAGTGCACTTCACAATGTGTCCAAAGGCCTAGAGAGCAGCTCATCCAACCCAAGCTTAATTAGCAGCAATGATGTCCATCCCTGGCTGGACTTTCAGCATTTGGGCTCAGCAGTTCACCTCTGCCTGGATGTTGCTTACCACCATGAAATTTTTGGCCTAGCACTATAGCCACAAGCCAAATCCTTTGCTGGAATCAGTATTTCAGCACAAACTTCTAACAGTTTCTTTGGAGGGGACGGGGGAAGAGATTAGCTTTGTTTTTTGTAAAGACTGAAGACATTTGAAGAGTTGACATTATTGCCTGGAGTTATTGGTTTTACAGGACACTATGAAGAGACCTTATTAATTTTTATATTTTACCTTTTATATTTTATGATGAAGTGTGAATTTAGAGCTGTATTTGTAGGAACATTGAATTTGCAAACATACTTTGCAAATATACTTAAGCTCTAATAATTACAGAACTTGATTCTTCTCTATCTGTTTTTTCAGTAAAATCCACTGAATCCCTAAATATAAATTTAGAAGCACTCCTTAATTTTATTTTCAAGTAAAAAAAAAAAAAAAAGAATATATACATTTCTACTCTACCAAAAAAAGAAAGGAGCATGCACCACATCTAAATGCAATCTTGTTGAAGTGAAATCGATTCCACAAACCACTTTTAGATCTTTCCTTTAGTTTGTGGATTTAAATTGCTTCTAAAATCTCATTAGCCAAACCTCTGCAAGGAAAGATTCTAACTTGGCTATGACAAAAGGAGGCTGTTCCCGACCCATATACACCCTTCACATTCATTTTCACACTTCATGCTGCAGAGATAAAAATACTCTATTTTTGGCAGACATGATCTGAACATTGTGATGACCTTAAACTTTGGGACAGCTTTAAAAATCAGAACATGGAGTAGCAATTTTACATTAAATACAGTATATGAACCATAAAATTATGGATGCAAATGATTTATTTAGGATGACTGTTGAATTTTCAGGGATTCCCATATGTGGATTAACTCTACTTGTATGTTTCTTATCTTGAAGATTTCTCATGCGGCTTCTTTCCTACACATTTCAAAGTTGATTTCTGACTTTTTAACTAGTTCAGTGTATCAAAATTATGTGAAAATACACATAAATCTTGCACTTATAAAATGATTATGTCCTCATTCTAATTGTAGAAGGCAGAGGCCTCAAAATCCAATACGCATTTAACCTCTGTACATATACCCAGTAATATAGATTTATAAACTATTGCAGAAACTCTCTGTTGAAGGACAAATATTTTCTGTTTGTTGTTTTGGGGTTTTTTTTTTTAAGAAATATTTTCCATGTGAAAGTGGCAACTTTAAAATGTAAGTAATTTGGGAGATTCCAATCAGATTCAAACCAAATCTCTGCTTTTGTTATTAATTTCTTATTTTGCTTCTGTTGGATTTGTCTGTCTACACAGGCAGTCACAATATCTTTCCTGATAGTTCCTTGCCTTAGATATTTATTCCTGTATTGACATGATTTAAAATTGCTGAAGGACAACCAGATGCCTTATGCCTAGATGGAGAAAATCTACAAACCTTAAATCTGACAGATTATCATCATGTCTTTTTAAAAATCCCGCATGATTTACACTTGCAGCTGTACATCAACAAGAAAAAAGTGTGGTGACTATTTAGCTTTAGAATAACAGTACCGGATTATAAGTGTGTGATTTCTAATAACTTGTTTTTCCTAACATGACCCTGGACCTTCCCATACATGTATTAAAAGTTCTTTGCTTATAAAGATAGTTTACCCTTGTTTCATATAATTAAAAAGTTTTAAATAATAATAGAATATGAGGAGGTGTATTTGGGGTGAGATGCCAAGAACTGAAGCAAAGGCAGAAGAGTTCTGTCTATGGTCTATGTATGAGTAGCATAAATCAGAACTGAAATGAATATTTCCTGAATAATTTCATAAAGTATTTTTAGACTTTAAAATATTGCTTTGATAAATGAATGCAGCTCACTATAGGTGTGCACCAAGAAATATGTTCCATTCATCTGCTCTTTCATCTTTTCTATCCAGGGTTCACAGACTCCTGTACGTTTTATATACCAGGTCCACGTAGCGTTTGGACATACATTAACTCAATCTTTCCTGCCAGCATCTCTTGGGTTAGTGCTGGGCTCCATCTTTCCATTCTCCCCTGGGAGCTGCTAACCTGAGCTCTCTGCTGACATTCCTGTTACACTGGGTCAACGCGGACCTCGGCTGTCAAGTTCTGCCTTGTCCTTCCTTGAATATTCCCTTCCAGAATGGAGCCGTGGACATCGAGTTTTCTTAAGAACTCTGGTCCTAGCCCTTCCTACAGGATTTCTAATCCTACTGCAAAGTCAGCTCCTACCTCTGACCTAAGAAATAGTCAAAGGTAAATCTGTCTTAGATATTATTCTTGATGAACTAGCAACAAGAGATGATGAGTCCCCTAATACCACCTCAAAAAAAAAAGGTGGCTTCACATAGCAAAAGCAGTGGTAATGGATTACATTTCAAAGCAGCATGATTTTGTACATGAGAATTTTAGAACTGGAGGAAGTTTTAAAAGTTGCCAGAGTGATTTTTGGCATGGGGATCAGGGGTCAAAATCCTCTAATGCTGAAAATCCCTAGGCTTTCAAAGAGGTACAACCTCTCTGAAATTAATTAATTCAGAATATTATAGTAATAATGACTAATTCAGAATATTATAGTAATAATAACTAATTCAGAATAATATAGCAAAAATTCACAGTTCTGGAAAAGAAGGATCCAAGGAAGAAGGGAACAACGGTGAACAAGAGGATGGTGGGGGCTTGCGAGGGATGTTTTCTCTGTCCCCTGCACCTACCCAAGAACTGAATCCTGACCATGTGCCCTCATGAAGCCATGTGGCTCTGGTACCAGAAGTGGTGAGGGACAAATCACTGGGAAATATGTAGGATTGGTCAAATGATGACCAGGCCTAACAGAGTTCTCTGGGAATCCTGCAGGTTATTGTAGGGACTCCAGGGCCTAATCTGAGTGTGGGAGGGGGTGGTCTGAGCCCAAGAAGAAAGAGCTGTAACACAACTCTAGGAGTAGCAGAAATTAGATGAAATGTGAAAAATTATAATATAGGTGGGGAAAAAAATTGTCAGAAACAGTCAAAATAGTTTCCCTAAGTACTAGCTAAAGACCTAAGTGTTTGAAATGTAGTGAGATAAAATATATACATCGAAATAGACATTGGTTTTCTATAGTCTCTCGCAGGTTCCTTCTGCTGGGGACTTCTACTGCACACCCTCGCTTGCCATTTGAATGCCTCCCAGTGAACACTAAGCAGCACCACCAGCACCTGTCACATTGTGTTTCTTTTACCTTCTTTTCCAGAAGGGGAAGGTCTCTTGCAATTTAAGCCTTTGCCATCTAAAACTAATGATTTGTAACATTCTTATTTTTTCCTAGGCTTGAAAATATAAAACAGGAAGGATGTTGTTTTTTCTCATTTTACATAAACACATGCATATTTATGAGGACAAAAGTGAACAAAAGGACAAATAAATGAGAAAATATAAGAAGAAGAAGGAAAAATTGTTATATTACACTGACATATGCTTTCTGCAGCCATACTATTAGCAATTGCCATAATAAAGGTCTCTCTGCCTGTATACAGGCCTTTCTCTGGCAGATGTAAAAGCATGAAAACCCTCAGAGATCAGAAGCAGGGTTTACAGGGTGATGTCCCAAATGAAGAACTAGTTTCAGATTTCTGAAATGGGGATTTTCTTACTTTAGGACTTTCAGATCTCTGTAGCCATTTGATTTAAGTCATATCGATGGTCCCACATTTTCTTTCCACCGCCTAAGTGAGATTTTCTTCTGATATAACATTCAGAGAAGCCCATTTAACTGCGTATATAGAATCTCTTTTGCAATTGAAAAATGTGCTAATGTGCAGAGGATGCATTATTCATATCATGCCTGCTGTAATTTACATACCTCAGGAAAAAGTATTCACATTCTGGGTTTTCATTTGTTGCAGAGACAATACTGATAATGTTCACTAGAATTGTGTGACTGTCTTAAAGTACAGTTGTTGGTCACCATGGAAATTTAACGTAGCTAAATAATCTTAGCAAACAATTCACATTCCTTTATACATTAGTATAATATTCCTTATACTTAGCAGCAATATTTCCTGAGCACTTTGGCAAATGGTGCAGTAATGGTATTTACTTATTCAGAAAGAGCAAAAGGGTATACTTTTAAGAGCAGGCACTGAAGCAGGTACTGTGGACTCCGTACATATTTTCCTAATGGATCAAAGTTTCATAGGTTGCAAGCAAAAGAATATCGGTCTTCCATCTTTTTCATAATGAATTCTGCAAACTAAATCTGAACTTTGAAATTCAAGATGAGTTTTTCTGGCTTTGAATTTGACAAATTGTGCCACGAGAACTTAATAAAGTTTTTCGCAAGAACTTCAAGACAATACAGCTCTGTAGCTATAATGTAGTTCCATTAGAAATGAAAAATTACAAGACTCAATTTTTATCTTTTACAGTAAGTAAAAGCCAAACAGAGATTCTAAACCCAGCGAATGAAAAATTGCTATCACAAACTGACAAGGAAACCGAGAGAAAATACTCTCAGGCCAGAAATCATCTTCCATCTCTTCTGTAATCATATAAATAAATTCCAAAGGAGAAAGAGATCTACCCTCAAAACCTGTCATAGCTCTTCCTGCTCCCTCTCTTTTAATTAGTGGAGAGAGCAATACCGCCCTTGGGGCTCAAAGAACTATACAGGAAGATACTGGGACTCATGAGAAGAGTTTACTATAATATATTCCTGACCAAAAAAGTTACTATGCCATTAGAGATCTTGTTGCTGTTTCTCTGTTTCCAGTGCTGAGGTAGCTCTAAAATGCTTAAATAGACAAGGGCATGCATAGCCTTTATCTCTGTAGGCTTAGCTCAAGGCACAGAGGATGGGCTTCTTGCATTCCTCGGTTGCATCCCACAAGAAACCTCCAGGTCAGCCCATTTCCCTGGAAGTTGGTAGCAACTCTTCTACTCTCTCAGAGGCGTGGATTTGCTGCTGCTGCCCACATTGTAGGGCTCTGCCTCTCCTTACCCGCAGCCGCCTGCCTCACCTCTCAGGAGGGGTGTCGTTCCTCTTTCTGCCCCTTACATGGCACTGACAGAGCCACACATTCCCCCTCAAGATATGTTTATTAAATAGGGCTCTCTGACTGCTCCTACCGCTTATCAGCAGCTCTGTGGCTTCCACTTTTCTTCTCTGTTCATGGCAGGCTTCCTCATCCTTCCCTTCCGCGCCCCTCTTTCCCCATTCAACTTCCCTGCACCTCTCTCTTATGTGCATCGGCCTACTTCTGTCTGATATTCTGGAGTCTGATTTTGGACTCTACATTTAGCTATATTTTCTCAAGAAGAATTATGAAACAGTGAAGATCTGAACTCAATTGCTTTGTGAATTCAAACCAAACCCAAAAATCTGGCGCTCAAGCTGCATATCTGCCGCCCAAGTTACCGCTGACACTTGCTGAACACTTCTTTGTTGTCTTTGTTATTCTATAGGACCTCAGAAACAATCTGGTCACCATCAATCAAATGCACTTTAAGTGCAGATTTTGCTGTTTTGCTTCAGAAACACAACTAGTACCTTTAATACTATTTGAGGCTTATCTCTGTTGCCTGTATCCCCTGCTGTATTTGATCAGAGGTCGATGTGATCTGAGCTCTCTGTTTCCTGATACTATTCTGGGTTCAATAGATTCTCTTTTGCCAGGAGCTGTAAGTATGAATCCAGATGTTCTCTGCTTAGAAGCTAATGCTTTTTAGCATGCATAGTTTCAGGCAGTAATACTTAAAAAAGTCAAGAGTAACATGTTCTCCTTCAAAGACCTTTAAACAAGAACTCATCTAAGTCAGAAATGCTTCACCTAAACCACCTGGCCCCTGCTCACTTGCACAGTTTTTCTTATCCATGAAGTTTTTAAGGTATCATTTATGTCATTTAAGGGCGTGCAAAGACCAGGTGCGGAGTGCTGTCGCTTAATGAAAGTTGACGATGAAGACAATGGATACAGACTGTTCTTGTAGCTTCCTACGGTTGCACAGCTTTGCAGGGAAGGAGCCCTTAGTCAGAAAGCAGGTACCTTTCATTTACCGGTTAGCCAATTCCAGGTTCTTCTTCAGTTTAGGAGATGAGCAAGCTACTAAGCAAAACAAACTGCAAATTTAATTCTATGCATACTAACAAATATTAATATTAAGGCCTTATATCTAGCGCTTGCTAGACTTGTAGTCTGACAGTATGTAGAACTGTCTCTCATGGTCTATTAATCTGGCATAAAGAATGACAGATCCTTGTGAGTCCTTTTCAGTTCCTACTCCATTTAGTGGAAAAACTATCACAGATTAAATGGTAGAAAATATAGGCCTGATGTTAGTTTCATCCACTGTATCGCAGAAAAGCTAATTGCAATAGGGTCTTCATGTTCTGCACCAGTGACAGGAATTTCTAATGTGCTTTGGTGAGTTTTGTAAATTAGTGGGAAAGGCTGATTTATTTTAAGTATACTGTATTACAAAAGTAGTTTGTTTATTTTACAGCTGTGTTTAAGGAACAGTCAAAACCAGAAGCAATAACGAAACAACTAGTGCAACTGTAAGAGATAAGAAAGAGCTATATATACATCACCCATGTTATGGTGGAATCATCTGTATGGAATCCTCTGATTAGTCATGCTGCCAAGCTGCCTTCTTCCCCAGCACAGGGTTGTACAGCCTACTAATGAACTATTTAAAGCTAACACCTAAAAAGCATTCATAGAACCTTTTAATGAACCCACTCAGACTACATTTTTCCAGTTATCTTGACAGGTGGGTTGAGTTTAAGCAACTTACACTATATAATACTATAAAGGAAATGTGCTATAGCATATCCTGTAGGACTAACAATCTCAGTGTGATCAGCCTTCCCTAAACACACTGCTGGCAAATATATGGTTATTAGTAGAGCAAAGCTTTCACGTTAAAGAGAAGCATCCAGATTTTCACATTAGAGAAGATGATCTAGGAAATTCTATTGCAATGAACAAATATTGCTCCCATTGATACAATCAAGTTCCTCTCTGGTGCAATCATGTTATTGCAGTTTTACACCTGTGTAACCAAACTGAGAATTGGTCTATTTGTCTTCTCCAGACTAATATTCATACAAACAGCACTACACCCCTCTATGAAGCTGTGATATTTATAATAATTTTAGTAAACACTCACTACATTGAATCATACAAATCCTTTAGAAAGTACTGTTTTCAACTTAATTTTACAGGTAATTCTTGTGTCACTGAAGAGCAGTTTTTCCTCTAATCGTATCAACTTATTATCATAAAACTGGTGAGCCAATGGAGAACCTATATGGTCAATTGTTTCTGGTATTTCCACACCATGCTTTTCCCACTGTCCATTCAAGATCATGAGTGATACTTTTGGTACAACCCCTGAATGTTTTCAAGCAACTTTAAAATGAGGGTTTAAAAGTGATTGCCCTAAAGCCCTGCATATGCAGTAGAGATATGGTGAATATCGTACAAGCAGTTTTTATTGACACTGTAATGGCAAATATAGGAAAGGAAACTGAAAGGAAAATAAATCATAGAATGGGAACGTGAATTTATTTCTCAAATTATCTAAAAGTTCTGCCATAAAGAGGCCTTGGAAGTCTTGAGAATTTGGGGTTAAATTATGGGAAATATGGAAAGGCTGCGGTACGTCTCTTGTATCTTAAATCCATTGGCAACTTCTATACAGTCTTTCTGATCCACTGTAAGTAGAAGTTCCTATCTCACAGGTAAGCTAGTACAGACCTGCATGCCATACTTCCATCACTGCTTATATTTATGCAGCTAAATCCTAATACTAAAGGAGAAAAATTAAGTCAGCTTTAAGTTAAACCACTAAACGAGTCTGGATAACAGGCTGCTTTTATTTGTTACTTATTTCCTATTGTCATGACATAAGGAGACAAACCCGGTAGAGGACCAGACTGAACTGAAGGAGTGAGACCTCACAGTAACATTCATACAACCTAGTGGAGTGTCCTGACAGCAATCCAAGCACTGAACCATTCCCAAGTTACGTCAGGGAGCAGCAAAAGCAGGCAGCTCTGAAAAGGACCTCACCAGATACTGACGTGGACTTTAGCAGCAACAGATTAATCTCAGGGGACAGTCCCTTTTCTGCATTGTTAGCATCTACTGTTAATGGTCCTACCACCCTACTTTCAATGTTTCAGGTTAAAGCAGAGCTATGAGTAGACATGCTACACCTGTAGGATAAGCATACCCGTTGCGTCTGAATCTTAACATAATCCAATTTTGAAGTAAAAACATTTGCATAGCAGGGACTTCAGTTTCTTCACATTCTGCAATTTTCTGGTGGTAGGAAAGCTTTTCCCTCTACAAATGATGAAAAGAGCGGTAGCGGTGGAAAGGTTTGTTTCTGATCACCTCTACCAGCATCCGTTTGTCTTGTTTTCTTGGCAGAAAGTTATCAAAGCATTATTTCACGAGTTCCTGAAAAAACTTTGTATCATACTGAAAGGATTCCTGTGGACCCAAGCATTCTTTCAGAATGAAATATTCACTATGATAAATGTTTCTGCAACAAAGTAATAATGACTTGCAATGTACTGCAGTACCTAATGCTTTAGGTGCCTTATCTCTTTGATTCATCTGAAATCAGTCACTGAACTAATCACTATTAATTTATATTGTATCCATGTGGATGTCATATGCAATCTCATGAGTCTTCTATTGTAACTCAGCAGTAATTTAACTAATCATTAGAAAGAGTATCTTAGCCTAGTGAAATAATTTAATATTCATCATAATAATACTAATCATAATGGATTCATGTGATTACTGCCACTGTCATATGCATTGCTACAAAAATTCCATTATAATTTCATTATAATGTAACATTATAATAAATGATCACTAGTATGGGGGTGAGATGGTATTGTAAATTTGTAGAGACACTGTGTTTTCATGCAGTACCTTTATACCCTGAAAAAGCAGTACAGAAGTGCTTGTTTTCAGAGAGCACCTGCAGAGAAGTGGCTAACAAGCAGCACCTATAGGTAAACTTTTTATTAAAATAGGGGGTCTATTACATTGAGATTAAATTTGAGAAAGAACAAGTTTTGCATTTGTTTGATTTTTTCTAAAGGAGAAATAGAGTGTTTGGAGGAATTATTAAGTGATTATTCAGAAAAGGCTTGGTTCTCATGTCAAGTCATTCAGCAATTTTTAGGTCCATGTTGTAGCAAGTAACTGTAGCCCTGATAGCTGTCACCCAATGAAGTCTTATCTGCTCAAAAAGTAAAAAATTATCTCTGCCCTGAGTCCTGACCTGTGAACCTATGTTTTGGTTTAATCAGCCTGTCTCCTTTTTATGTTTTCATCATTTGTAAAGGTCTCCTTCATTTTGTTCTCAACACCAAAATGACTTTGACACTTAGTTTTGTACTTACACATACGAAAGTACAACCTGTTGCCACCTGAGTCCTTCTATTCAGGCCTGGACAGCTGTGGTCTCGTCGTAGATGACAAGGATTTGAAAACAAAATCCAATAATTCACAGGTAAGCCACTGGGAAGTGTTACTCACTGGTTAAAGCATGTACAATTCTAAGCCAAACAATTCAAAACATTGCTTGCCGGTATTTATGAAAAGGTTAATAAACAGAAAGTCACAAATGAATAAGTGCAAATAAAGTATGGTGGGAATCTGCCTGACACAGAAAGCAGAGTGCCACGATCCACTTCATTTTTGGCATCATGCCTGTTGCAGTCTTATGGCATGTGTCCCTCGATCCTCTGCCATGGGGTATTAACTTTCCATTCCTCCTGACTGATCTTACTACCCTCTGTCCTCTCTATTTCTTTATACTTAACCATTTCTCCGTTTATTCTCCTCCACTTCCTCCTGTTCCCTAAAAGTATCTCATTTCTATCTTGGCTATTAACTCCCTTTCTTCTCCTCCTCTTCCTCCTCTCTAGTAGCTCATTTTTCTTTCTCCATTTATCCCCCTTCATCACTGTCTTACAGAAGTAGCTACGCTCTTTCTTATTTTTGAGAATATGCCACCTCGGAAAACCAGGGAGAGATCAGGGCTGTGATATATCTCATTTTCTTCTTCACTGATTGCAGAGGGGTTGAAGTTGCTGAGAACGGGGATTCCTTTAGCTGGAACTCAGACAGGCAGCTGTCATGACTGCTGGGATCCTGCAGGGAAGGATTTCAGTGCTTTAAGTGACAGCTCCAGCTACTGTGCCAGCACAAGTGAGTAGAGGTCATATTGGGAGGAAAAAGAGAGAATTTTACTCTTGTCGCTGAAACTCTTATTAGCCAGCCTGGTTATCAGTGCAGGCAGACACCCGAGCAGGCGGTGGAGAGACACACTATGTAGCACAGGCAATGGACTTTTAGGGAGAGCTGGCTGCTGCCTCGCTCTGCTTCTTTACGTCAACTATTATAAGCAAGGAAAAATGTGTCTCAAGGCTGTAACGAAGCAGGAGGAAGGGCAGAGATGGCAGTCTCCCAGTGGCTGTCTGCTGGCCAAGAGTCTGAACTTCAGGTTGAAGATTGCGAGGCTGAGTTATGGGAGACCCTGCTGGTACACAGGAGGAGACATAGCTAGGGATGGCTGTCATGGGCACTGCAAGGAGTAAGAAGGAGCAAGGAGCTTGAATCAGGTGGGTATGAGACATCCATGACATCCAGCAAGAGGGGTCTTGGAGATCCGGAGGTCTCCCAAAGAGTGACACTGTGAAGGCGTGCTGTAAGAAAGGAGCAGCAAAATGCTGGCGAGATCTCTAGCCACAGTGTCACAGGTTTTAAAGGTCTTAGGTGCCTCAAAGGGATGTAAGTCCTCAGCAAAGGGATAAACAAGTCACGTCAGAAGAACTATCCAAACAGCATTTGTGTGCTGAAGAGAGTCATATTATGATTTGGCTTACAACAGCACCCAGAGACAACAGCCAGAACAGGGGTCCCAATGCACTCAGGGTAGTGCATCCCTATACCAGCAAGTGCTCCTTGCTCTGAAGGGCTGCCAAGCTGAACTTCAAAGGCAAAGGTGAGCACTGTAAACCTTGCAGCTTCAGAGATGCTAATCGACCTTTCCAAGGTCACACCACTCTGACAGGTGAGAGCTAGGAATATCACCCATCTCTTCCAACTCCTCGGTCAGTGCCCTACCTGCTAGACCATATTTCCCAGCAACAGTCGTGCTCCTCTAATTAGTCTTGTTTCCTTGGAAACCTGCATGACAGAGCAGACCCAATTACTGCTTTGTTGAGACCCTCTAAGGCCAGCTCTGAGGATGACAACAAATATTCGAGGCCATCACTAGCCCACCAACTACTGTCTCACTTTTCTTTTTTTTCCTCCCTTCTCATTTCTTTTTTTAAGCAACATAACTGGCTCGGGAAACTCAGCTTTTCATTCCTCTGAAAAGTCAGGAGAAAAAAATGTTGGATGCTTTTGCTGTTGCCTGTTCTGGCCAGATGATACAGACACAATCAGTAAGGGCATAAGAGCCTTTCCATATGATTTGCCTTCTGTGACACTTCAGTTGCACCAAATATCCAACATGAATGTGACTTATAAGCTGAAGCTGGATAAAATTTATGGAGAAAGGGCAATTCACTCCCAGCCCCCCTGTCTCAACCACCCCTCAAAAATTAAGCTTGCATAATGCTTCTGTGGATGCTACAGACAAAATGTTTGAAGAAAATGACTGCTGGCTTCAGGATATGGGTTTGATTGGGCTACATTTATTCTGCAAGTCAAACAGCTTACACAGATCTTGGCAGCATAAAAACAAGACAGTAGCTAAGTCACAAAGCCAGGATGCAAATTTTGAACCCCTTGAAATTCTCAGGGGACTGGACCCAAGAGACCAATTCTTGATACCACAGACTGATAAGGTTTATTTGAAAAATTCTGGTACATATTATTAATATGCATAAAATGTCAGTGTGTTTGGATTTAAGGTTTTTGCTTGGAGTCTACTGTACCAAAACATTCAAAATTAAACCCAGCAGTGTGAAAATAAAACAATTTTCTCCTGTCCCAAACAGATCTTGCAGGAATAAATTATTTTGATTTCAAACATTTACAAACTGCAGGCTTTTCAGCTACTATACAAAGTATTGGACACTAACATGCACAGAGCAGTTACAAGCTGCATTTGCTTAGGGTGCCAGAGAACAGGATGTTTGCACTAGAATTTTGCAGAAGATGATAGCTATGATGGAAAAAAAAATGGTACTGTTTCTTTTAGTTTTCTTGCTTTTCTCCTACTGCTTTTCAATAAGAATTGGGGCACTGTGTTACTTAACTGATTCTGACATGTTGCGGATAGCATA
The DNA here is from genome assembly GCF_026419915.1 of Harpia harpyja. Classification (NCBI taxonomy): domain Eukaryota; kingdom Metazoa; phylum Chordata; class Aves; order Accipitriformes; family Accipitridae; genus Harpia; species Harpia harpyja. Next base: position 7,383,835 of record NC_068947.1, read on the forward strand.
ATCTTGCAAATTCTGCTTGTATTCCAAATTTTACCTTGTACAGAAGGAAGTCAAATATACTATCTGGGAAGTAAGTATTTGAGATTATTTTCAGGAACTGCATTCTCATGTTCATGGCCCATGCCCTCAGATAAGTTACCTGAAGCAGAAAGCAGAGGCAGAGTAGAATGAACAAATGACACTGAATTGATATTGCTGCTACTAGGGGATGAAGGTTTGGAATAAACTTCCCAGCATAGTTTCTACACATACATATAAGCTATAACACTAGGAGTAGCGGTAGCATCCCTGCTGCTATTTAATTAATAGCAGGCTCTCTCATTTTTTATTTTATTTTATTTTATTTTATTTTATTTTATTTTATTTTATTTTATTTTATTTCTAAATAAGATACTCCATAGATTAGACAAGAAAAGCAAGTCCCTTTCAGGGAGGACCATTTTTCATTTTGATATTCCTTCAAACACTACATCAGAGAATCTCTGCATTTATTTTAACAGCAAGCAATAATAGCCATCCATGTAGTCCTGTCTATTCCATTTGTAGGTCACTAATTATGAAATACTTGTTTCCCTATTTCTATATAAGATATCGCTAGGCAAGGAAACACAGCAGTTACCTACTTATCTTTTGCCTGTTTTTCCTCTCACTCTCCACTTTGCAGACACACTATCATCCCTGCACAGCACTGCAGACTCAGCAGTGGCTTTAAACCACCAGTCAAGCATTGAGAAGGTGGAATTCCATCTGGGCAGGCTGTTTCACATTGGCACCTCCTAAAAGATGCAATAAGCAAGAAAAGAACAGCTGAAGTAGCTAAAGACATGTTTTATTTTCACTTAAGAAAACACAGACATTCAAAATCAAGTCATTTATTCTCTCTGCCCCCTTATATCCCACATAACAGGGAGGTAAAACCCCCTTCCTTGATAGGACACGTCATGCATAAGGTATTGATGAAGATGCACAGAGAAAGGGGAAGACTGCCCTCCTGTATTACTGTTAGGCTTTGCCAACACATTCATTTCAGCATGACAAATTCTTAGCATAAATACATATTCCCTCTCGTATAGTTGTCTCCCAACAACAGAATTGACCATGTACCCAAACCCAGCATTATTCATATGTGCATACAATAACTCTGAACAGTATCACTACTTTACTCAGCCAAATAGACTATTATTGTATAAGCATTCAGGTAACAGCTCCCTGAAACACAGCAAAACTGGTATTAAACTAATTGTTATAATGTGACTGTGCATTAAACAGAAGATTGGAAAAGTACTTCAACATGTATTTCTATTTATTCTACAGGCAGACAAGAGAGCCCAAGGGAAGAGCAAAACTCCTTATTTCCTAGTCCAATGCACATTTATATTAGGCAAAAAGAAAGACTGGAAGGCAATAATGGCAGAGGGAGAAAATGGGAGAGTAATGAAAAGTAATGCCTGAAGTAGACAGATAAGAGAAGAAACAGAGGAATGACAAGGCACAAAACCAAAGAATCGAGAAGGAGGATGAGGGAAGGAAGGTGAGCAAAGAGGAGAGGCTGTCTAATGACAGCTTTGCTCCAATGGCATCACCAGGCTTAATTTCCTCTTAGGAAGGCTGGCTTGAAAGAACATTCAAAACCTTCCATGGAGTCATGCTATGAGAAATGAGATGAAACAGAGATGTTCTGTCTGTTCACTTTCACCCCCTCTCCCAGTTTCCATTAACAACTTTGCACAAGACTGATTAATGTCTATTGACAAATAAATGTCCCCTATGGGATAGGGAAGCATCACCCTCCAGTCTCCAGAGTAACACACAGTGAAAATAAACAGCTTGTTATAGGTCATACAGGACATCTGTGACAAAGCTGGAAACTGGCCCATTCTCCTGAGTTTCAGTCTAATGCTCTTAACAAAAAGATCAATCGTTGGGGAAACATACCAGCTTAGGGATATCAGCCACAACTGTTGTAACAATCATAACGTTACCTAGTCCAGTGCACTGGAAAGACGTACATTTCTACAATCATAGAATCATAGAATACCAGGTTGGAAGGGACCTCGAGCATCACCTGGTCCAACCTTTCTTGGTAAAAGCACGGTCTAGACAAGATGGCCCAGCACCCTGTCCAGTTGAATCTTAAAAGTGTCCAATGTTGGGGAATCTACCGCTTCCCTGGGGACATTATTCCAATGGCTGATTGTTCTCATTGTGAAAAATTGTCCTCGGAATCTCCCCAGGAGTAACTTGTACCCATTACCCCTCTTCTTTTCCAGGTGACTCCTTGTAAGAAGGGAGTCTCCATCTTCTTTGTAGCCACCCTTTAAATACTGGAACATGGTGATAATTTTTTCAGCCTTCTTTTCTCAAGGCTGAACAAAGCCAGTTCTCTCATATGGCAGGCTTCCCAGTCCTTTGGTCATCTTTGTGGCTCTTCTCTGGACCCTCTCCAGCCCGTTCACACCATTTTGCATAGCAGGGACCAAAACTGAACACAGTATTCCAGGTGTGGCCTGACCGGCACTGAGTAGAGTGGGATAATGATTTCTTTATCTCTGCTGGTGATGCCCTTGTTGATACAACCCAGAATCCTGTTGGCTTTCTTTGCCAAAGCAGCACAGTGTTCGCTCATATTGAGGTGCTTGTCCACCAGGACCCCCAGGTCCCTTTCCACAGAGGTTGTTTTGTTAGAAGGTTGTTTTGTTAATGACTGTACATCCCTAAATCAAACAACCTTTTTCTGAAAATCTGTAACATCTAGAGTTAATATTTTCCAAGCTTACCATGCTCCTTCACAGGTGATCAAGCCAATGGGGGCGATACAGATTTGGCAAATGGTGTAACAACCTTGTCCAACATGAAACACTGGCCAGGAGCAGCGAGATTCTGGCTAAGCTCCTGCAGTGTGAGAGGGACAGCAATGAGTACCTGTCATAGGCTGTGTCCAGGGCTAAGGTCAGCTTCTGGTAACAGTCCCATAATTGCCCTTCCAGTAGACTACCCTTATTCTTACACATACATTTATTTAGCTTAATAGTCTTGTGAAAATGGGCCCACATCCTAGATTCTGAGGTCTTCCTCTCTCTTCTAAGGCTGAATCAAACCAATTGCTGATGGAGTGGTCTCTCTGGGACCCTCTTCAGGGTCTGGATCAAATCGAACGTCAAAGGATTGGAAAACCACCAAGGCTCTTCCAAGTTCTTCAAAGCTAGAGCTTTCTTCCCCTCTTTATGCCATCATCAAGCTGTCTTTTATTCCCCCAAAATGATGTCTCCTCTTCAAACAGCAATACCTCCTTCTCTGTTGTGTTTTCCTCTTGGGGAAAACATAGGCAGATTCTTGCTTTTCTGTGTAACCAGGGTTCATCCATAGGCAGGCCTGTAAGCACTGGATGTCTTGGTGTCCGTTCACGTGGCATCCTCTATACCTGGTCCCACTACTGTACACTCCACTTAGCCCCTCTTTGGGGTAAAGCCTTCGCTCCACAGCAGACTGTGTGAAGTGTCAGACCTTCAGCGAGACTGACATCGAAATAGGTGTCTTTGGGGATTCTGCAATATTGTCTACACTTGCTACTGCAATATTGTCTACACTTGCTATATAGCTACTACATATAAGTTGGTTCATCTTACTCTGAACGAACTGTCTTGAATAATGGACATTTCATTCTGCAAAGGAAGAGTTAACAGAAAATACAAAAGATAGGTTTTGAGCATATTCTCTAAACTACATTTTCCCTCATGATAACACCATAACTAAGAGCTGTTCAAATTGTTTGCCAGAGGGTGATAACAAAAGAAGGAAAGAACCATGACACTGCTGCATTTAGATTAAGGAAGTGATACATATAATAAGATATGTTGTAGTGAGGGTGGACTTCATTACCAGAATGTAGAAGACAAGTCATCTGAATCTGAATGTGTAGGCATTTCAACACCTGTTTCTGGAAAGGGGATATAACTGCCTTGTTTTTCATGCAATATGCTTCCCAAATTTTGATTAATCCCTACTCTTCACGTTACCAAATATTAATTCTCAATCTTATCACAAAGCATCCTAATGCTTTTCAGTTTTAAAATGCTTGATGGCAGAACTCATACAGGCACAGAAATTATGCAGTGATAACTTATGGGAGCAATTTTCAGAGTTCACAATGGGCAGACTGATTTTTTTTTGTTTTGTTTTGTTTTTAGAAAGCTGTGTTTCAGGAAGGAAAGCCTCAGGCCAAGTAAAGGTTGCAGGGAAACTAAATTTGAACTGTAGTCTGCCAGCCAGTGATTCTCACTGGCACTCTTAGGTCTACATAAACCTCTCCCTCTAATTCACAGCGAAATCTGATGACATGAGTTTAAAGACAAGCCAGTATTACAACCAGCCAAGAGTTTGTTAGCAGACCTGTGCCTCTACCCTAAGAATGTCTAGCTATGACTTATCTCATTTGGGAGTAATACGATCTGTTATTTTAGTCTGCAGTTAAGAACAACAGCAACTAAAGAAATAGAAAGTAGGCAAGAAAACAGATTTATACTGAGATCACTGTAGCAACAAGAGCATATTTCAAATACCCAGAGCCAAATAGCAGTTGGTACTTCAGGAGATAGGATTTTGTCCCAGTGAATGCTGGCATTGTGTCAAACCACAGAACAGTGCTGCAGTAGATGGGGAAAAAAATACCTCTCCCTGAGAACAGCAACCTTGCTTCATTCTGCATTTATGAATTCCTGCTCTTTGCCAAGGGGGAGGAACTCTTGCCACCCTAAAAACTCTTGCCACCTTAAAGCCTAACAGTGGCTTTACATAAATTCTTGGCTTGCTTTGTTTCTCTCCATCAAACATAAAAGAAAAATCAAGTGCTTTAAACCAGGCCAGATTGGTTTCATTTTTTTACCCTAACATTAGTCAAAATAAATATCCCACAGGAAATATAGTTTTGGCATGTAACTGAACAGCTTAGCTAATTTTTTCCTCCTAATATGGATGTAATTATGGACAATACAGTATGTTCTTATTGCAATCATTGTGATAGAACTGCATTTGCACAGTAAGCTGCTCTGAGGCAGATTTTCCTTTGTATCACAGCTGCAGTGGGTGTCTTCTTGCTTAAAATGAATGACCGTTCAAATAATTTCTAATACTGGCTCTTGACTCAGAAGTCTTCAAGAAAACTGACAGCAACCAAAACTTCTACCTGTTGGTAAGTGAAAACTCTGAGAGCAGAAAAATTAAAAAGAAAGGAATTTCATGGTCCCTTCTTCCCTCCCCCAGCTACCAAGTGGTTTAACTGTGGATGTGCACTCATGGAGCTGTGCGGTTATGGAAAATAACATAGACGGAGCTTACATTAATCACCCACCCCTCAGTCCAAGCTGGAATTAGACTCATGGAAAGCTTCGTAACCCTGTTTCTGCCTCTCTCTTTTTAGTACTTGTCAGAATATGGGGCTTAAAATAGTTTTATTACATGAGTGATCTGTTCTCCATGGATCTGGGTATGCTTCCTCCACTGTGCGATGTTTTCCCTTTGTGAAGGACTCCTCTTGAGTTTCCAGACATATAGGTGCTAGCTGAAAGGATAAGGAAGCTGCACGCCTGTATACAGAACTTTGGCTACAACATTTTGGATATGAATTTGGTCATCTAATGAATATCACCCTTTCAATGTATAAACATTTCAAGTTATCATTTCAATAGGAGAGCTCAGCACAGAATACCGGGAAAACTGTTTGAGGAAGTGTTTTGGACTCAGTTCTTGTTGGATGAATGAGAACTGTGCTGAACTGCCTTGTTACCCACACAGTTACACTACCTGTGCCAAGCAAGACCCCTGGTTGATAGAGCCATCATGACAGATGAGAAGTTGAGCTTGGAAGAGCTGCATGATTCTCTATGCCATTGGCAATCCTGCAAGGGAGCCAACCCCAGCGGGAGAAGAACAGCGTATCTGGCTCAATGTTTCTACCTTCTCATTTATATCTTGTAGCAAGGCAGTTCACACTCTCATTACTGAAACTTAACCACAACCAGTGAATGACTCTTTCATCCGGAGTATTTTAAACTGGGCTCAGAAGAAATTGTTGTTTGATTCCCAATGTTTTAGCTACTTGTCAGATGACAAGGCTTAAGAGGAATGAGGTCTGACCAGCTGTGGCTGCATTATGTCATGATTTGCCAATGGGCTCCAGATGACTTGTAATGAACCATGAAAACAGCTGGATCTTTTCCATCTTCTCCTCTGTGGTATGATTCCACTTTGCACTTCGATCTAGGCCCAGTGGCCAGTGGGCTCCTACTGGAGATGTCTTCACTGGCAGCAGGAGTAAAGGAATCTCAAGGCAGAAGCACAAGTCTTCACCTCAGCTGTGTTGTTGGATATGACAGAGTACTTTCTTGTAACAAGCATGCTCATAGGGAAGTCATGGCTCCCAAACCTGGTGGCAGTTCCTCTACTACAATTGCAAGTGGGTACAGAAAGCAAAGTTTTCTCCCCTTTTTTCCAACTCTGCCTTCATAGAAGGAAAGGACTAGCAAGACACAAGGGGTCATCATGTCCAAGGCCTTGATCTCTTGGGCACAATAGTTACTCCCCTCCAGAAACTAATGCAGTATCATTTTGGAAGTAGTTTTATTGCCTTCCCAGCAATAACAGGCTGGTTTGTGACTCTAATCTAGAGACTGAAAAATCTAACAGTCTTAAGTTGCAGATTCTAAAGATGCTTATAAGGACAATACAAAATGATTCCTCCATTTTATATGATATATGCAAAAACCAAGGTCCGTTCTATTTTCCCCTGTTGCCCTAAGCTCATTCAGTCCAGAGTTCCAGGCATTCTTATTTTTCATTACATGTACAGTGATGATGGCTTCAGGCTCCTGTTTTAGACTGATGAGCGTTATGTGACCCTTTAACAAAAGGTTAAAGGCCCTGCAGTCCAAGATGGGCGCTGGTAAATCATCCCCACCAGTGAAAGCAGCCAGGACTGCTAGGGCTGTGGGCCACTGCCCGGGTCCTGGCCTCAGGTTCAGCTGACTGAACTGATGTGAGAAACTGCTGGCTATGACATGAGAAATTGCTGGATGTGACAGATAACGATGACAGAACCTGACAGGAGTTACCGATAGCACCATGAGGAATGGTTGGATTTCACAGATGGTTCCGAGGGAGTGATGTGGGAGATGGCCAAACCTCCATGAAAGGGAGTTTCGGGACCTTGGGCAAGACCAACAGTGCCTTGGTAACCACATCAGTGATAGGATATAAAGCTGAGATTACCTGTGTCAGAAACAGGGTCAGGAATACCGATTGAGCTATGGATGTAGGAAAACCGGAACCAATAGTGAAAAAATAATTAGGGGTGGGTTGTTTATCTGGAAGAGGATTGAGGAGAAGAAAGAGAGGGGCAAGGATGGTGAAAGAAAGTGTCAAGAGATGGAAAATAAGATAACAGGATATTTAAAAGGTGTCATAGTGGTTGTCCAAAGGTACCTGCCAGGCAGCCCTGCACTTTATCACTGCAAGTACAGCAGGACAACAAACCTGTTGTTCTGACGAGACCACAGGCGTCAAGCCTGTTTCCATGGCCTGGGGGACTATGGGAGGTAGTGGATGCCTTCCCTTGCTGGCAAGGGTACAGCCAGAATGGATGGCTTGAATATCGTGATATCACTGAGTCCATCCCCATTTCAGGCCTGAAAGCATCATAACAACATCCTCAAGGGGATAAGGCAAAAGTGAGGTGACTCTGGTACTCAAGACAGGCAGTCTGGCCGGAGATGCAGGCTTCAGTCCCTTCAGGAAATGGGAGCTGAACACGGTGGGTAAGTGGGAGGGCTGAGGGCTAAACTGGTGGGTTATTAAATGAGAGAATGGCACCATCACAACCTTGCCCCTCTTACACGAGAAAGCAAGGGCTGTAACTGCACTTTCTGCGGGCCAGGTCTTGTTGGAGTCTTTCAGGCAAGCTCTGAGAATGAAACCTGAATTTAGTTCCTTCTAGGATTTTACGATTTTTCCGATCCCATCTGGACTAAGGGTGAGTCGACATAGTTTGGATCAGGACTGCGCTTTTGAACTGAATCTCTGTATTGTCTCCACTTACTGAGCTTTAGTTCACCTCATGGAGAGGCCTCAGGGAAACACAAATTAGATTCTCTTCAGTTAACACCAAACTGGAAGAAATTAATTGAGGGGCAGCTGGGAAGGCTTCACAGTTTCTTCTTACTGGCTTTTAAACCCCTTTCTCCTAAAGTGCCATGTAAGCTACGCAAGTCTTTTCAGGTCCCTTTTTGACTTCCAGCTATTTTTCTTAGGTGAGCTTGCTAACTGCATAAGGGATTCTCATCTTCTAAGTTAGTGACTTCCTCTGTGCACCCCCTTCTTTCCTTCTTATCCCACTGCAATGGTTCAAAGAGCAATGGTGTGAACCTGTGAAGTTTCAAGGTACTTGTGATAATAACACTCAAAAGATTTTAGAACAGACTTGCAAGGAGATTACAGAGAATATAGGAGAGCATAAATGTAAAGCAGCAGAATTCTTCTATTTTTTATCAAAATAAATTGATTTTATGAGTCAATATTAAAAGTGAGGTTTGTACAATGACAACCTTCTAAAAATTTTACATATGAACACTGATGGCAGAGTTTCTTACAGTTTTGTCATATCATTTTCTCCCTCTTTATTACACAGAATAAATACATGAGCCTTCCTAATGGAAAACTTTCTCAAACATGATGTCAGGGGAATCTTTCTTCAGAAACATGCCTCAGTTCTGCAGTGTCTGTTACTCTAAAAATGTGAACAGAGACAACCTGTTAGTTTTAATTTTCTTCAGCTTCTATTTCAGACCTCACAGAGGAAACACAGCTCTCTATTCAGTAGATCTGACTTTCTCTGAGCCCCCTATTGAAACAAATGTGCAATTATGTATTGTATTTTATTTTATTTTATAGATTGTCTATCCTTTTCCCTGGGTTAGATTGAGCCTCCCTGGATAAAATTAGAGCTTTTGCTGGGAAATCAGATTGATAGACTGTGGGGAGTTCCTCACACACAATTGCAGAAAGACACAACCTTGCTCTGCCCATCCTTTGAGATGAACAAGAATTGTATGGGGTAGAACAACATGAAGTTCAGGTTAATATAAATCCTGTCACCATCAAGGCTTTCAGCAAGGTGTTGTGCAGCTGTTCTGTTCAGAACAGGAGGAAGGACAGGGCATGGTATGTCAGCCTGCAAAAGCTCATGTAAACATACCCGGCATACAATCAGGCATGCTTTGACATCAGTCACAACTATGAAGTTATTTCCAAAAAAGGGAAGAAAAATATGGATTACTTAAAGCAACAGTGATTTTGCAAGTAGTAGGAAGTGACAAAAATGAAGCCATTTTTTTTGCCTTCTGCCTGAAGGTGATCTTGAGATGCCATGCAACCTACTTTGCATAAAAGCAGGACATGGTTATTTCATTAAAGCAGCTGAAAAATGCCATTTGCACTCACATCGCTTAGTATGTTCACTTCCAAGGCTCTGAGGCTGGCACCTAGCCAGGTGAGGTACGGCCCCATTGCAAAAGAGGACAGAACAGGTAAGTCGCTGTCTTTGTGAGCTCACAGTTTTACATCCTAAATTTTTTAGTATTTGCCACAGGCCTGTTGCTGGACTTTTCACTGGAGGTGCTGTACATCGCAGCACAAGGAAAATAGGTTTTGACACATTTGAGTCTTCCCAGAAAGCCCTCTTTTTCCAACTTTGACTGCTACAAGAGAATATTAGCTACTTGCTGGATTCTCAGGTACTGGAATTGTCAGACATAACCACTGAACCCACAAAGATAAACCCCAAAGGGTATATACTGTGAGATCATAAAGTTGATCCTTGCCATGTTCAGTAAGTCCAGCATGCTGCCTGATATTGGGCTTATTGCTTGTGCACAGATTAACTGTGCAGCACTGGCTCAAGGGATCTCGAATGCCAGACTCGTTTTACATGCACTGCAGCGTGCCGGGTCATATCTTTCTCAGTCAGAAACATAAAGCAGAAACATGGGAGCCCTGCAAGGAGCTTGCAAACTATGTATATGACAAGCTATAGCAGATGAAGATGGACACATGGGGGACTACAAGATAGGTGGTTCTCTTTGCACACGAGCAGTTCTTACTGAGCGGGCCCTTATAGACTGGTTGTGAAATGGTGTTGATGAAATGAAGCCTTTTCCTAAAACATCAACTAGAGTGTAATCCAGCTTGGAAAATCAGAGCTCTCCTAAAGAATACATTTGTTGTGTGGACAAAGAAGACCAGCAGAGTAGCTGGAGTAGCCTAAATATGAAAGAAAACCTTTCACTGAACTTTTTAAACAACAAAAGAATTTACAAAGAAACAAATCATGACTAAGCAGGAAGCATGAACTATGTACTGTGAGCAAATCAAAAGCAGATAAATATTTTCACAGTGAAAACTATTTAGTAGGTATCTTGCCCTTTACTGACTAGTACTGATTGCTGTGCACAGGAAACATGTAATTAGCTGGATCAGCTCTTGATTCCCATGACTGGAATGAAGGTAGCAAGAATGTGTCACCTTGGCATATCCAGCAGCTGAAAGCTATCGGAAACTTTAGAAACACAGGATTTTTCTTTGTGAAGATATAGAGAAGAACATTGCAGAAAATGGACTGAGGCCAATGTTTTTGTTTGTATTACTTGTTTCTTAGACCACAGAGCAGCAGGATTTTGTTGTTGTGGTTGGGTGGGTTTTTTTGCTTGAGTGGAAATGCTGCTTTCAGTAGAGCATTTGACTTGGAGTGGCAAAGTATTTACTAATCCTTTGTGTTAGAATCAGAAAAAGGTGAAGCAAATGTATCAACAAATCTGGTAAACAGGAAAAAAACCCAAAGTAATTATAATCATTGTCTGCTGCTTGAGACATAAGTGATTCCTTGCCTCTGTCTGTTCTTGCAGTCTTAGCTCTTTAAAAAGCATTTGATTGATCATATCGGCACATTTTAATTCCGTCTCTCTACAGCAGAGATTGGCAACAGAAGGAGAGTGATTTGTAATCCAACACATGATCTCACGTTCCCCAAGCGCATCCCATAATGCAGCCAGTTGTTGGTCCTTACAATGTAAGGGGAGAGAGCTCCGTGTCCCCCAGGGTGGGGGTCTCCTCGCAGCCCATAGCTACGGCAGGCAGGGGGGTCCTGACCCCCCAACCACCACAGCACATGCAGAAATAATAATGAGTCAACTCTGATATCCCAGACCAGCTCTATACACCCTGCACAATACAAGATTGGGACGGAAAAGCTGCCAGCCCCATGTACTATCTAGCAAAATGATTCTGCTTTGGACACTGTTGTTATAAAAATTTTTAGGAAAGGCCAGACCCTTGGCTAAAGTAATTCAGCATGTTTGTTCTGAATTTACACAATCTTTTTTAAAAAATACTTATTAAGATTCATTCTTTCAGCCCTTCCTGGCAAAAGGCTAAAAATGAGCCAAGTTGGAGGGGATGTGGGTGGGAGAAACTCATGTGCTGGGAATTGCAGCTGTAGCTTCAGTGGGCCTGTGAAGCTGCAGGACCCAGGGAGCGCTTTTGCTCAGCCAGAGATGATAGAAAAACATCTAGATGTACTATGGCCTTGTCAAGGTTTCTAACAATTAGGTTTCTTCAAAAAAATTTTCTGCCTGGAGTACCTGCCCCTGTTTTGACCTGACTCACCACTCCATTGCTATAGTTTTATGCTGATATAATCCTTCTGAAAATCAATCAGCTAGACTGGTGCTGGTATAAAACTGGAGTGATGCAGTGGTGAATCAGACGCATCGTTATAAAACAGTGTCTGTAGGAAATTACATAACTGGATCAGGAATATTTTGAAGAAAATAATCACTGAAAAAATAAAACCAGTTGTGATTATGTTCAACCTTTCCTGCCAACAATACCATAAATGTACTACCAATTACCTAATCACCCATCGACCTGTTTTGAAAAAGAACCACTTTAGTTATAAAGTTGAACAAAACCAAAAGATATTAAGAAGTGCTACTTTGCCTGGTTTATATTGACGAAACGTCTGGTATTCTCTCACGCTGAAAGGTAATGCTTTGCCCTTGCAGCAAATTTAACAGGGAAGATCAACATTTTCCTTAGTAATTTAGGATACAAAATGCATCAGGAGGTGGCCTAGTGGTGAGTTGAGCTAGTTGTAATGAGATAAACACCCATCGTGTGTCTCTGGGATGGGACCTACTTTGTATGACTGACCTGAAAGCTGATGTCCTGCTTCATCTCACCTACTCCTTCTTTCTGTCTCTCCCTCAGCAATGGGCACTGATCACCAGCAGAATTCGATCTACGCCGCTCTCAGCTCTCACAGGTAGAAACTGGGGCAGGATTTAGTTCAAATCATATCATATGAGTGTTTGCTGTCTTATCTACACACATGGGAAGACGTTCATCACATCAGTTGGTACTGCTGAGCAGGAGTCCAATCTAGTACAGCCTTATAAAAGTACTGGTAATCAGCTCTAAAGTATTGTTATATATTCAAAATGAGATTAAAGAGTGGGTAAAATGTATTCCTGGATTAAGCTAGCACAACTACAATGACTACATCATAGATAATTTGGCACAGCATGTATCAAAATGCCCGGCTTTGTTTCCTCAGAGTGGCAGCCTGCCCTCCCACACGTGGGTATCTCAGGACGCTATAACATTCAAACATAAGAATGGTGGTTATTTGTGCCCTACATGGCCACAGTGTATTACAATCTGTTTTTTGCATTGCAGTATTGAAACGTCTCAGATGTACGTGTACTTTCACTATTTCCTGTTTTTTCAAACTGAAAGCCCAAATCTGAATCTCAGCACACCACTTGTGTTGTGATTGTTCTTTACCTAAGGGTCACGGTCCATGTTTAGCCTAGCTTGCCTCCCAAAGTGGCAAGAAGTGACAAGTTTCACTTTCCTATTACCTTGACAACCACTCTTCAGCTGCTTTAGGTGCCTTTTAGTTATAATTCTGGAGCACCCTGAAAGTGCTTCTCTTATTAACTCCTTGTGAGTGCCTACAGTAATTTTCTCAGCTGTCCATCTTAATCTAAGTGATGAAGTGGAAGAGGGTTTTTATTTTTATTCTTTTTGCCATAAAGAATGAATTCCCAACTTTAGGTTTGGAAGCGAACATGGGACTCTTGCTCACCGAACGCTGCAATACCAGAACTAAGGGGACACTTGTTGAAAGTAGTAAAAGATTGGTTTAAATCACCAAATTAAGTACTTTCTTTTTGCAGAGAAAAGAGGGAATTCCTGGAACATACTGCCACAGGGGGTTGGGGAGGCAGATATTTTGATCAGTAGGTTCAGAAAAGGATTAGATAAGTTCATGGACAGCAGGTCTATAAGAAGACATGAAAAGGATTAGTCAGGACTGCATTCTCAAACATCCCTAGTATAAGGATTGTGGATGCTAGAAGAGAATGACAGGGGAAAAATAAACCCTCCTCTTGCTGGTTGTTGGAAACAGACTCCTGGGTTAAGTGGACTATTGGTCTGACTCAGCAGGACATTTTGTATGGTTTTATGGTACATGGGTACTTTCACCAGTCTCATTCCCACTATGAACACACATACCATGAATTTTGGACTTATGACTGTTCCCCCTAGGAGATTTCAAAACAAAAATCTGCATTAGCCTCAGTACAGAGGGTCTTAACTTTGTCTGACCTTCCTCATTTTGCTAAACTTCAGCCCAAGCCTTCCACTATGAGCTGGATTCTTTGCTTTTTATCCCATGTGTATGATATCCAGGCTAAGCTCGTACCTCTGGCTCAAAGGTAGTGTGTTTCCTATCCATTTGATCTTTATACTGTGTGTTTTGTTCTCATCTGTAGTCAGTTTTTAAAAGATATCCTTTTCCTATTTTTTTTTTTAATTTCATACTGTTTGTCCTGACTGATACTCACTCTGCTCAAGTGCACTGATACACTCAGAGACTACTATAGAAATCAATACATAATGGTAATTGCAGAAACTGGCTAAGCTGTTTGTGAAACATCATCTGGGACCAGGCATGGAAAGACAAGGCTTTTCTCAACCATAGTCTCTTATTATTGATTGCCCTGAGATCAAAGTAAGCATGCTGTAAGATGTACTAAGTTACAACATAACTTCCAACTGCTGGGAGAGGGAGAGTCCCTAAACACTTCACAGGGAAATGCTGGCCAGGAGTTGAAGACTGGTTTAGTGGGTGGCATACAAGGACGCAGAAGCTGGACTTTCCAAAAAAATTTTCCAACGTTGCTAATGAATGCCTCATTTCACTAGTTCTAGAACTGGCCTGACATGCTAAGAAATACTTGCTTACTTGGAATGCTTGCCTTTCATTCTTGAAAGCCCTAATGATTTTAGTTCATTCCCTCCTTTGCCCTTTTCTTCCTCCGCTTTGAATAGACATGGGAGGAGTCCCTGCATATTAATCTTGTTAAGTGTGCTGGAGCTGATGGTCTCAAATCTAAACTGCTTGATTTAGCTGCCAGAGGTAAGTTTCCTCTTTATTTAACCCCTCTCTGGAGACTGATGAACTGCTCTGAAAACACAACAAGGTCATACCTTTGCCTAACAGTGAAATTAAATTAAATATGACCTTTTACAGATCTAGTTCATGACTTCTTGTAATTCCTAAATCCCACGGAAAAAAAGTCAGATGATTTCCCAGAGAAGTGTGGTTTGGTTTGGGGGTTTTTTTTGACTCAATGAGTTGTCTTTATTACCTAAGACATTCAATCTTTCCTCAGTGGTACATATGTCGCAAGTACTATGCCACTTGTTGGCTGTGGCTTTCAATCCAGGGTAATAGGCTGCAGCTGTTTTTAGCAACTTAAAACTAAAATCCTCAGTATGTTAAATCGCCAAAAACCACTCAAAAACCCACAATCAACACTTACTCATTTTTACAACTAATAATTCAGTATTCACATACATGGGCACTCCATATCAACATCACCATATTTCAGGTTGTCTTGAAGTAAAAGAACAAGTGTCAGTTACACGATCGATTCTAGGGCGGTTCGTTCTTGAGAATAATTTATCCCGTGGTGATGGATTGTGGATGTGTGCAGAAGTTTGCCATGATGTCCTGGCTGAAACAACAAAGAACCTTTTGCATCACTTGCCTCTCCCCCCTGCCCCCCCAAAAGGCACATTTCCCCAAAACCAAACAAGACATTACTTTGGGGTGGGATCCTGCTTAATTTACTCTGTGCATGAGCACTTCTTTATATGCACTTAGTTTTATTGTTTCCATCATATAACAGTACTGAAACATCTCTTTCTTTGGTTGTAGCAGCAGGGGGCATAATTAAAATCTCTCATATATATGAATATATTTTTATATATACACATATATATGAGAATATGACTGCAAAATTGCTAAGTTGACAGGAAAAATTTAGGCACAGGTATTAGTGTTGGAAGCTACTACACAGGGGTTACTATATAACTCCTACTACTGTTAGAAGAAGATTGTAAGATAGAAATGTGCCTTCAACTTTCTGTTTTGCTCTAATTGTTAATAATGTGAATAATAGGAGACAATTTATCCAGCTGTTTATTCTCCCCACTATCTATTAAGTTGTGGTATTCTGTACAAAAGCATTCTTCAGAATCTGAATTTCCTGTAGATAACTGAGAGTCATTTTCTTGTAATACATCCTGTTGTGAACTATATCCGTTAGTTCAACTAGGAAAAAATTGTTCTAAAAGTGGGAATTTATATTTATTATAAAAGTTCTACAAGTGGGCTAGTTTATATACATAGTGATATAACCAGCTCACCGTTTCCCATCTTTGTCAGTCTGCTCTCTCCTTGGGTTGCAGGCAATTGGGGCAGGTGAGTCTTTACTGTGTTGGCAGCTAATAGGCAGAGCCATTATGCGGCTCTCGTGGATCATTAATAGGGAATATTATCTGAAATTGACCTTGTTTAGACATCGAGTGCCTTTGGCCTCGCTTCAAGATACTTAACATGAACAATTATCTGATAATATGTGCTTTTAAAAGACTATATTGCTTAAGCAGTATCTCACTGTAAGAAGCTCTAGTGTGCGCCAGCATTTTCTTTTCAAAAGGTTTTATGAAGTATAACTTCATGGAATGTAGATCATATTTGTCAGACTGATGAGAATTTAAGGCCAGGAATTTAGACCTGCCAGTGCATTGTAATCTACTACAGAAAGAGCCACTCAGTGTCTCTGTTTCACATTATTGCCCAAAATTTCTTAGCTTATAAGCAAGTTTTAGCTTTTTGGAAGACATGCTGTGCTGAAGTTTCAGATTATGCAAAGGTTTGGATAAAAACAGAGAAGGGACCGCATGAGCACACAAAAATGTTGCTCCCTGTCTCAGGTACAATTTGTATCTTTTTCTAGAGGCACAAGTGTCCGCTGTCAATTATATGCTCTCATGGGGCTCTGTTTTTTTAGACACAGGAATTACCAAGAACGCTGTTTGAACAGCTTGTTTCAGAACTGATATTTAAATATCTAAATAAAGTAGTTATTCTTGGAAAACACCCATGACAAAAGTGGGGATAATAAGCATTTTTGTGTATTATAATTTTCCACCTGTCTTAACTAAATAAAGCTGTATCAGGGCTGGCAGTAACTGGGACACATTAGGGTGATAGAAGTTATATTACTTTTAAAACATACATATCCAAGCAATAGATTACATTATCTCTAGAATGTGTAATGATCGGTGGTGGCAGGTGAGATGATGCTATGTATGGTGATGGTATGCGCATTTAGACCATTGATGGAAAAGCAGGAATCTGACTATTCTTCAAAGCTGAAGCAAAGAGAGCAGTGCAAGCCCAGGCTTCTCCTGTTGGAAGACTGTGGTCCCCACAGAACATAGTCACAGTTTAAATCAAAAGCCTGAAAGATGTTATTCTAAGAGCCAAAATAAAAAGAGCATCTCCTAGAATTTCAGATTACCAAATGGAGAGTCCAGATTTTTTTAGATATGCATATAATCATGCTTGAATTCCTCTACTCTAGGGAAATATAAATTATATGGTGTCTCTGTTCTCCCACCAGCATGCTTCACCTGGGATAAGCTGCAAGTCTTAGCTGTCCCATCACTCTTTTCTGTTAGGCATCACCTTGGCCCTCTATAAATTTTTGGTGCCAGTATCGAGCAATATGGTTCTATTTAACTGCACTTTTTCTGTAACACAGCTTCCTTGAGCTTAGTAGTTTTTCTGGCTCTTGCCAGAATATGACCGATATAGGATAACATTACACCAAGAACCTCTCTTCCTCATTTTAAAAGGCCAGCATATCTCATTGCAGAAACAGTCACATCTTCCTAATTATTAATGAATTTTTAAATAACAATTTATTCATCTTTCTGGGCTATTACAACTACAGTTCATAAAGCCTCCCATAAAGAACTAATTCCTATTTTGCTAACCACACAGGCCGTAAGACACAGTATTTGACTGCAGCATAGTCAGAATCTAAGTGAATAAGAAAAATACTGGGTAGAGGAAAAGAAATGTCCATCGTGCCTGGCAGACGAGGAACTAAAGTCAGATAAACGGTTCAATCAGAAAGTCTATGGCAAAACTGATAATTGAATGTGGACTTTCCAAATCCCAGGCCAGTGCTTTAAACAAAATTGCTGCCTTCTTCCAAAATATTAATGCTTCATTTCAGTTTTATCTTAGGTTTCCATATCAGAAGGGTGAAGCAGGTTTCACATACTTGTACTGAAAGTAAATTTGCCATACAGCAAGATCAATTTTTTTAACCCCATTGTTGCAGGTTTTTTATTTGCTTCATTGGCTTTTTTTAGAAGAATTTAACAGTCTGATTATGCCACCAATCAATTAAACACTTATTAATGGCCCTTCCAGTGTCCCTTTACTCAAGTGCTGTGCTAAAGCACATGCAAAAGAGATATGACACAATGCTACATACAGACCCGGCAAAGAGCCATAACCATTGTCTGTAGCAGGCATTTAGAAGGGAATGAAAAAAGGGGGAAATTGTGACTTATTAACTCAACTGTATTTACAACATCATGAGTGCTAGTAGATGAAGAATTGCAATCATTACCTAGGAACCTAACAGCCCATGAAACCAAGTGCCAAGGTTAAACAGGCTGTCTAAACAACAGGGGTTTATTGTCTATTACATCAGATTCGCTCAAAGAATGGGAATATAGTTCATGTGAATAATGTGTTCATCAAATAGCCGTTGCTAGCAGAGCACAGGGTGCATAGTTCCCAGTGCAACCTGTAAGGAATAAACATCTAGTCTGCCTTTTGGGGACAATTTAAACGTCTACTGAAACATATACATGCACTGAGGAAACTAAATTATTCCAATTTATTTCACATGTCCCACCAACAGCAATTTTATTTCATTAAGAGTGTGGACAGGCCCTAGAGGTCTGGAATGAGCTTCAGTTATAGCTCAAGGTATTCTTCAAAACTTGCACATAAAAAAGGGCACAAAAAAAGAAGAAATTAAGTACAGGGAAGGATTAATGTTAAAGAAAGCAACAATGCTATCAGCAACAACAATACCTGCATCAGACAGAATTTGCGCAGAATGTTAGAAAATTGTCACATGCCTATAATATCTATACTGGAGGAAAGATCAAGGGCCCATTGTGCAAGGTACCGCACAGACACTTAATAGCCAGTTCCTCCCTGTAGCACTTTCATCTTCATTTGTTTGTTTTTTCTCTCTCCAGCTATACCCTAATCTCCCAGGGCCAGACTGCCATCTGTCTGATGCTCTGTCCTTGATGGGACTGCTCAGGATAGCATACTTTTAAGTGCAAGTTAGTTTTGGAGAAGGAGGTGAGCCCAGGTAACAGAATGAAATGTAGCCTGCTGCGCAGTGAGTCAGAAAAAGGCTTATGTCCTTGCTTTAACTGAAAGATCAGTGCTACCTGGCTAGCCTGGACCCTCTGCACAGGCCTGAATTTCACCCTGAGAGGAGAACTTGCATAGCAGGATACACCGCTGCTAGGGCATGGGGCTAGTCCATCTGTTTGCCTTTCCACCCGAAACATCTGAAATTTATCACCGGTTGGAAAAAAAACAGCGCTATGATTTCATTACTTCCAAATGAAAACATACACCTGAGCTTAAAAAGAGGAGACAAACTGATAGGCAGCTGAACCCTGACTTTGTAATGCTTGCAGGACTAGACGAGAGATTTTATGAAATATGTATGTGGCTGGTCTTCGTTCTGTAGCATCTGTTTCCTGTGACTGCCACTGCATTTTCAGTATTGTTTCGGCTGCTTCCAGTTAGAGAAAAAATAAATCTGTGCCAATGCAGAAGAAATACCATGGATAATTTTTTATTTCTGTGAGCGACGTGATCTAAATAACACCTAAAAAGTATCTAGGGAAGCAGGAAGCCTCTTACTTTTTGGCATGGCAACAGAAGTTTAAAGATACTTTTAATATAGCAGAAATAGCTGACAAAAATCAAATTATCAAGACAGAACTCAACTGTCTGATCCAGTGGGCTGATGCCAACTTACAGCAGTTTAAAAACTGGACCAATGATACATGAACAAAATACAGCTGCTTTTTGCAAACCAGGATAGTAATGCTACATCTACTTTGTGAGCACACTTATTTTAATATTAAAAAATAAAGCTGGTTAAAATGAGGCTTTTTTTATAGGAGAAACTGTGATTCACTAAGAAGCCAGTGTAATGATTGCTGTTCTTGAAACTGTGAAAGAGAGTTTGATTTAACGTGTTGGTTCACAGTTAAGAACAAAATCGCAACGGTTGAAGTGAACGAGTCCAGACGAGGCCTCATTATTTTGAGGATTTCTCTCTCTGCAGAGATCGCTAATTGTGAAATTCCTCACGGGCATACCTATCCTTGATAGGAGAGTAGCCTGAAGTCTAAGCAAGTGTTGTTAAAGATCATCAGTTGACAGAACAGTATTCACATAAAATAATAGGCTTGGAAAGAAATAGTCAAGAATTTAAGCAAACAATATTGTTATAAGCAACCAGCTATTATCTTCAAGCACTTCAAAACAAATACAAATGAATCACCCTCTTGTGATTTCCCTTTCAAAAATGTAGGCAAATTGTTATGGTTATTGTGGTTGTTTCTGTAATTGAGCTAGTTAAGATTGTACAGTGGAATGCATACATGGGTTTAAATCAGCTGCTAAGGAGGTCTCATTAACCTACGGGATTTGTTGAAGGTATTTTGAAGGCTGGAGGCAGCCAAGAGAGTGCCATGACAAAGAATTGCTTTACCTCTTGCTCTTCTTGGAAAAGGTTAGAGCTGACACAACCCCCAAAAGCATGCAATACCAACGCAATGGAAAATAAGCTTGTTGCTAATGGAGGAGGGGTCCTCTCCTTTAGCCCTCCTACACCAATGCCCTAGCTGCCCTTCTGCAGTGGGACCTCTCCCAAAATGTCACAGCACTGCCTGCTACCGTGATGTCCCCTGAGGACAGTGACTCCTGTGGGCACTGAGAACAGGCTCTACCCCACGTATTTGCAACCTGGCTTTCTGCCACAATAATCAGGAGCTGAAAACTGCCTTTAGGGATCAGAACCAAGGCCCCTGTAATCCCATATTTTTCAGAAAAGGCTCTAAGAATACCAGGAGGTGGCATGGGTGCAATCTGCCCCTTTTGTCTCCTATTTCTCCTATTTACGCTTAGCAGATCTGCAAATAAAGGACTAGATAGCTAAGTCCCTGGCCTAATCAATTGCCCATGCTGATGGTTCCACCATCTAATTTTTTGTCCTGTGGAAAAATATCGGTTTCTTTATTTCAAAGTTTTCCAGCTTTTTACTGTGGAAAGTCTCCTCTTTATGTCATGGTACAGGAAAATCTAAGTTCTCAGGAATCCCGCTTTCTTCGATTTTCCTCACTAGTTCACAGAGAGGTTTTCACGCATCTATCTTATTTGTCACCTCCTTTCTACAGTAAAAAAGCCCACACTTTGAATCTCTTTTTAAGAAGAGTTTTCCATAGCCCCAGTTATTTTCCTCATCGGTCTTTGCGTCTGTGTTCGTCTGAATCCAGAGTAAGAGGCATTACTCACATCCATAAGTGCATTGTTATTTTCCCATATTATGCTTTATTTCATTAGTCGTGTGTCTTGCAACTCAACAGAATCTTAACCTGTGTTCAACGGTGCACGTGTCCCTTTACTAAGTCTCAGTACAATCTAGTTTCCTGTGTTAACTGTATTAATTCTCATTTTACTCACCTATGTATTAGCTTGTGTTCATCAACCATAAGATTCACCCACTGAATGCTGAAGTTTCTCTTGTGCCCTCAGAGACTGGAGGGCAAAGGAAGGTATTTCTCCTATCTGCTTAAGGCTAATTCAGATGCCTAAAGGAGAGTTCAGAAAGTCAGAGTTGAATAATTGTGTCTCTTCCATACAGGCAAGAAAGAAAAATAAATTCCCACCTAGTGGTTATTAAGGGAAGACCAATAAAATGTCTTAAGCATAATTATTTCCCATCCTAAATAACTTTATCATCAGATGCATATTGTGCTACCTCATTCCCTTCTTCCTGATTAACACATACTTTAAATAGATAAATTAATACAGAAATAATTCTATCTCTCAGGCTTTTTTTTTTTACCCTAAATTTTGTTTTATATCTCTGTTGCTTGTGGTTGATTTCCTGTTGTAACTTCATTTCAAAGAACCTAGTGAAAGGTTCTTGGATGTCTTAAACAAAGTATTGCCAGTTATTCTCCCTTCTTCAAAAGGGATGATGGGTGTATTCAAACACTCTGTAAAATTTTGAAAGTTTACCCATGACTTCAGAAAACATTAGAGGAATTAGCATTTTTGAGACTGACACAGTGATGCTTTTAGATAAAAATGATTCTTCGGTATTTTGGAGGAGAGGTTGTTTGCTTTTACTGAAATTCCCATTCAGTCAGTCAGAACAAACAACAGTATTTTCAATGACCGGTCCCATGATTTGCACTATTCAGTGTGCATGGGATTTGAGGGGAAGGGAGGAGAGTGCAAGCTGCAGAAGGGAAAATTCGGGAAGGACATTGATTGAATCACTGTGTGTGCACCCAGGTAGCATGCTGTGCTGTGCTGTGCTGAAGCAGATCGGCGATTCAGTCATTTCAAGACAGTCGATGTCATGAAAATGAGCCTGCGAGGACATGTTTAGCTGTTCCGCAATAGGTGAAATGTAGTTTGAAAGCTGTTGGGAACCTCAGGGGACTTAACGGGAACAGCACAGAAGTCTGTTTGTAGAGGAATCAAGGGCAGTTTTAAAAAAAGTGAGGGGGCAGAATTTTCTTTTATTTTCCTTATTGTTTTAATTGAATGGATTATTTTCTATATAGTTATATTATTTGAAGTTATTATTTTATATATAGTTATAACTCTATATTGCTGATCAGGAAACCTGCAAGTCTTGTAGCATTTTGTAAGCATGGCTATCAATGATGCGTATAACTTGATGACTAGAATGAAGGTTTTGTTGGTTTGGGGTTATTAACTTTCACTTTTCTTCAGGGCTTGCAAGGATATAAAGTTATATGATATATAAAGAGAGTGTTTTGTCTCATCACAGCCCCAAACACTGCACTTCTTAGGTAACAGGCATCCCAAGACTCAGAGCACGTGCACGTTCAAAGCCTTCAGTCCTACTCTGAGACTAGCCAGGAATCAAAGTTTTTGTGCAACTGATACATTCAATGGGCATAAGCCCAGGGAATGAAACTCTTGTGTGAATTTTTGGCGGCCCTTTCTCCACAGGAGGAAGACTGGCTATCATTATTTCAAGTTATTATGATAGTTATTTCTGGTAGTAATTCCAGTACATTAAATGATACGAAACATAAACCAGTCTCATTATATTCCAGGAGTAGCCAATTTATACAACAGCTGGGAATGAGATCAAAGCAGGTTTTTCTATCTGACCAACTGAATCACAGGATACACACATCATATGCTGACTGCTGACACAGCGCTGAGCATCAAACAGCAGTCTGAGAATAGAAAAAAAATGTTACAATGCACTTATTTTGGGAAGGGTTGCACTCATACCACAACACAGGCATGTTTGTTCGCTATAGACTGAAGGAGAGGACAGGCTGACAAAGCTGCATTGCAATGGCAAATTTGCCACAGAGCACCAACGCAATCTGAGTACTAGAGAGCCTGAGGATGCAACTGGTGATGCTCCCACAGTCACTGCTCTAGAGTACAGGTTGTCTGTACAGATTTGTCCAGTGCTCTCCAATGCCCAGTGAAGGGGCAGCTATGAAAATTGCATGTTTCAGCTTCTTGGTTTGGAGTGCTCACACTGGACATTTTGGGTACTTGTTTATATTCTGCATATTTCAAAAGCTAGTCTGCCATGTAAACCTTCTAATTCTCTCAGAGGCCTTGTTCAAAATTACAAGGAGACTATAAAGGAAAATTCAAGCCTAAGCAGCTGCAATTTCCTTTCTTTTAGCAAGATGAAAAAGTGTAGTTGTAGTTATTAATAAAGCACGTAACATTTGGAGAGCTCTGTAATCTGCTTTCTTTATGTGTAATCCCTTTTCTTTTAGTGGGAGTGCCTGCAAAGGAGGGAGAGCCTCAAGAGGTGTAAGAGGGATAGAATTAATCTCAAATTTCTCAAACTGAAAAAACTGTCAACACCGAATTACTTCACATTACAGCTCTGAAAGACAGGTGGATAAGGACTATTATCTTCATTGCCTGGGTGCAAAGGTGAACTGGGGGTTTATTACATTTCCCTTTAGTCTTGGGGGAAAACAGAGAGATGCCCAGGAATTCTTGTCTTATAGGTCTGTACTGTTTTGTGAGCCCATGCTTAGCATGAAATACAAAAGAGAAAGGCACCGCAATTAAATTTGTTTGACTTGGCAAGATCTTAAATAGCAAACTCTTAGGGAAGCAGGGAGAAGGCGGCTACAGAGCCTTTACCTCCTCTGCTGCAGAGACAAAAGACTGAGTTTCATTAACAGTTACACCTACAACAGTTCAAAAATAATTACCATGTAAAATGCATTTGTGTTAGAAGCAATTATTTAATAATCCTGTAACAAATCTTGCTAACCTAATTGGGAGTTTTGCCACCTAAAAAAGTAAGTAAATATTTCAGCAATGTGACCCTGTACGTCTATTCCCTCCACATAAATGTCTCCCAACCTTCTCTTAAACACAGACCGCTCAAATTCATATCTGGTCATAAGATGCTACCATTCAAACCCAACACAAACCTTTTGTATTGTCCCCACCTCCATTTCTGCTCCTCCATTACCTAGTTCATTTAGTAATGCTGATGCCACTGTGCAGGCAACACCAGGACACCCACTCCTCCCCTGCTGCAGTGGTTTCTGTTCTAGTGAAAGCTGGTTTTATTCAGCACTCAGGCCTCCTACCTGATGGAAATGGAAGTGGGGTCAGGGCAACATATTCAAGCAGACCCTCTTCTAAAAGCCTTTTGCCACCCTGTGTTACTGCTGTTGCAATGGGTCAATCCAATGGAAGGTCCTGCTGTGTCCTTCCTCATTCACGCACTCAATTCTGTCATGCAGCTGCCAGAAAAACAGTGAGAGAACCTTTAGATGCATTAAAATCCCTTCTTAAAATCCTGTGTTTGTCAGAGGGCAGGGTCAGCCATGAGCCAGCTGCCCCACGCTTCCTCAGCTCTAGCCTTGTGCTAAGCTCTCCTCTCCCTCCACACAATCCCATGCCCATACTCTTTGGCATAACAGCCTTCCCTTGGCCCTCTCCTGCCTGGGAATGTTCACCTTCAGCTTCCTATTTCTTCAAAGAAAGACAATCAATTCTGTATTCTGACATCCAGAAATCCTCTTGGTCTATCCTTACCCTAAGATAAAACCTCCAATAGACAAAAATACAAACAGATGAATATGAGTTCAACTTTTCCTTCCCTCTTTGGTGCCATAGGCCTGCCTTTCCCATGTGAAGTCAAGAAAGAAGAGGGGCACTCAGGGAGACCATGGGACATTTGACAGCTGACCTAATTCGGTATTCATGGAATGGACATGATGGGCATCAGAAACCAGGAAAAGGCAACAGTGAGACTGGAAGAGTGGAGAAGAGACCACATGGGAAAAAAATTGAGTACAGACACCATCCATACTAAAATGCTTAGAATTTTTAAGAGGTGCATAACTACAGTATTTGAGCACTTTAATTGAAGTACTGTTTTATATTAAAAGCATATTTCATCCCTTCTTTGGAATCACAGACTTTGAAATAAATGAGTTCTTTTATTATCAAGTTGGCTTCATGTTATACTAAATTAACTTTCGTTAGTTTAATTACCCATAATATATTCAGCTTAAAAGAAAAAGGCATCCATTTTGCCTAGCACAGCAAATCAAAAGTTCTCATAGAAATGTATTGCTTAATGCAGAGAGAATTCATAATTTTCTAGCAGTGAAACTAGTTATCACCAGTAATAACACTGTGAATAATTCTGGCCGTATTGGACCAGATTAAATGCATCTGATTCTAGCAGTTTCTGTGAAGTGCTGAAGATAGAAGACTAACCCCATTCCTAATCCTCCCACCACAGGGGAGAATCATGCTCATCTATTTCCCCTCTTTCTATCCACTGATTATTTAGGGTGCCTACAGTGACTCTACTCCACTTCTTTCCTAAGTTCAGTTAATTATAAGGCTCTAGCCATCAAATCTTATTATGCTCAAGGCAAAATTAAATTGTGGGCGATGTCTCCACAGGATGCTATTTCTGCCAGTTTCCCTTTGGAGAAGAAAGGGTTTAAATTCTTAACAGTAAAAGCCCTTCACAGCTTGCAAAGGGGGCAAAAAAAGCCTCAGACTACAACAAAACCCCCAGAGAGACTGAAACAGAAATGATTCTGGGGACACTTAGTAAAAAAAAGGGATCAAGTAGGGCACCACGTATCCCTGAAAGCATTTTGTGTAAAGAATTGAACATACTGAGGAAGGAAAGCAGACATCATAGAAACCCTGACCTGAGAAGCTTCTTCCTGTGAATACGATGAAGAGCCCACTTGTTTGTAGTTCCAGAGTAGGAACGAAGGAGAAAGATGTTGGGAAGTGCTGTTGTTAAGTTCTCTGTTGGAAAAAAAACAGCTTGTGCTGAACACATGCCTGACCTCAGGTTTACATAAAAGTGTCCGAATTACTTTCATCTGACTTTAAAATGTTATGGTGTCAGAAAAGTACAAGCTACTCAAATTGTAAACATAAACTGTAAACAGAAATAAAGACAGTGCTTTTACTTTAAAATAAATCAAAAGGTTTTCAGTTAAAATTGGAATTTGCAGTTCTCCATTGTTTCATTTGCAGCTGGTCACTAAATTCCCAGAATATTTTGCACGTACATTCAGGAAATAATTTATTTGTTTTGAATAAATTAGAATGGAAGATGGCAGTTACTGGTATGAAATTTAGAGAGATGCTTATGATTTCTTTCTCTAAATTAGTATTGATAAATGCATTCTAAATGACATAAAAATCCTCTCAGGTTTCTCCTGAGACAGGTGTTTTGTTTTAGATGAGGCCATATAGCAAGTAACTCATAGAAATTTCATTTACATTTGTTTACACTTATGCACAGCTCCATGCATAGGCTCAAGCTTCTGTTGCCATGGCCCTTCGCGTATCTTCTAGTCTCCCTGATTCCTGTGCATTGGTTTACTGTATTCAGAGGGGAACCCATTAACATGCTCCACGCTTGATGTGGTTGACAGTCTTTCAATATTAATTCCTTGGTGTGTCATATGTTGCATGATAATAGTTATTAATGTTCTCCAAGATCCCAGATATTTGCATTCACCGTTCTATTATACAAGCAAAAAAAAAAAATCCATTAAGCTATTTTAAATATTAATAGTCATATTAATACTATTAAAATAATGAAAATGTACATCCATTACAATCTTTATTTCTTTGGAAAAAAAATCTGTTCATTTTAGTCTGGAGCTTGTTGGATGACTGCATCTACAGTGAAGTGCAAAAATGCAGTCCTTTTATTCCTCCCTCCAGAGACAGAAAAACAAAACAGGAGTCAGTCATTTCAACCACACTGAACGATCATGCTGAGCTGTACCAGGACAAAATCATTTTGTGGTTATAGGAATTCTGAGCCAGACCTACAGGACATACTTAGCTGGTCCCTATGGAAAGACAAGAGCTGTTCAAAAGTGCTGATTTCATTATAACAGACAAAACAGAGTCCTCACACTGAAGACTTATGCAAACACCGGTAATGTGTCAAGGATTGCCGTGGAATATCATGGGGCCATGGAAATGCCCTCACATACAAATGACTCCCTTCCTCCCCTTCTCCATCACATACAATGCATAAGCAGAGATAGTTAAAATGGCTGAAAAATATTTGGGGAGCATTTCAATGCATTGAAATTGTAAATAAATCTTATTGAAAACTTGAGTTTCAAGCAGCTCTATGTCAAAGTAGGCACTGATTATTAAATATATATTGTGTCTTCGATTGCCATCAGCTGGAGTTACGTATATGCCCCATTTCTTTGTTGGGTTAGGTTCAACAGTGAAGAGGCCAGTGACCAGAAGAAATCACAGAACATTCAAATCAAATTTTAAAAAGAGCTAAGATATGTACAATCAATTAATGCTTTTTTTTCCTACTGTCATGCAAGTAGTGGCCAAACACAAACGCCTGAAAGGCAACACAGATTTGCAGACATGAGAATTACAACTGGTTCCAAACTTCCCACATCTACTACCCATAAATACATTCTCCAAAATTACTTACAGGAAGTAAGTTTTTGCTACCTTGTGAAGGACAAGAGGTGTCCTTTCCCATCATAAAGGAACTCTGAAAGAACTCTATGTTTACCACTGTACTGCTCAAAAATTAAAGTTTTTGCACTTTATGCTTTTCAGAACGATCAAATTCAAGCCTGGTTGTATAAGGAAAAAGAATTTTATAAGTTCACTAGTAATCTTATTTTATATTCCTTTAAATGGCATAAAAACTTTTAGCTTGCATCCTGCACATTTCAAATCTAAATGTTAATTAAGGTGCACTGAAAACATTCCATCAGAACTTATTGTGTACAACATACCATTTAAGCATTTCCAAATTATTGTATTAGACCATATTAAACCTCTTTGTAGGATAATAGGATGATTCAAATAACTGTCACTGAAGTAAATATAAATCACAGCTTGACTAATCATAAACAGGCATTGTTATAAAAAAGTGCTTTTTTCTAAGTGAACCCCTTAATGCAGTGTTGTTTTTTCAGAGCATGCACTGGGAGAAGTGCTGGTGGCTTTATCTTTGCTTCAGAGCTGAGTTGAATCTAAAGGTTATACTGATCATTCAGGTTTTAAGGTGGCTTATATTTTACAAATATTTTGTTCAGACAAAGACCATGCTCTTCCTGAGTCACAACAGCTGAAACACCAAATTCTAAAGGCACTTCACATTTATAAGGTGACCTTCCAAGCAGACCCTTCAAATTTGTGTAGGTGGACTCTACACCTGGAGATTTTTGTTTGCTTGAGTTTCTTGTGTTTCAGAACAAGCATGTATCTCTTCCCCATACTTCTTTTTCTGATTTGCAACTTGGTCCCTTCTTAACAACTGATTTAAACAGCTCCTGCCCGGTAACAGCCACGTGTTTATGTCACTGCAAGCATTGATGGTGTGTGTGTGTGTGCGCGCGTATGCGGATAGGGGAAGGTGGAGAAGAAAAACAGTGAGGTAATAAAACCAGGATATAACATTATAAAACATTTACAGCTAAAGACTCTACAGAATTCCAGTTTGAAACAACTACTTCCACAAGAAGAGCTTATTTCCATTCTTCTTTCTTTCTCCAATCTCTGTTTGAATCTATGCCTTCAGCAGCTTCTGGTTTCATGCCTTCCAGTTTTTCAAATTATGGACACAAGCAGATCTGGTAAAGTTGCTGACCACGGACGCCTGCATGTATGGTGTTTGTTTGGTTTAAGATTCTAGTAAGTATTTTAGTTGGATTTAGCATTTAAGTCTTCCCTGTGGAATGCCATGCTTTTGAAAGGGCATCAGTAAAGCATTTAAGCAGTGAGATTTTTCTGTGAGAGATACAGCATACTCCTACTGTTTATCCTCTTGGCCGACATTTATCATTATCGGACTGATCAGTGGCTAGCCGTGGATGTGAGGCTACTACAGACAGAATGATGAGCAGAATGATTATCAAGCCTACCAACACCCCTACTGCTCAGTTCCTCTGAAGCCTTTGAAGAGAGGACAGGTGTTGTTTCCAGTCCTCCACGCTCTGATGAACAGGGGAGAAGAAGGTCTGGGAGTTGCCTAGAACACAGAAGAAGCCCTCACTTTGCTAAATGTTTTATACAGAAAGAAATTCAACTCTAATATTTAGCATTGTCAAAGTTCAGGCATTCCTTCAGTACTTCATCACTACAGAGGCATGCATAGTATTTTTACAGAGGAAGAACTATAAGAAAAGAAAACATAATTGGTTTCTCTTCCCACCTGGGATGTGATAGGTTGTTATAAACCCATGATTTACTGATGAGATAGTATTTATTGCCTCTCACAGAAAGTGGGGTAATTTTATCTAATGGAAACATCTTATTTCTAACAGCCTTATGTGTAAGGAAGTAGAACTAGTTAAGAAGCACTCTCTTTCTATATTAGCAGCCCCCATGCCTTTGGCTAAGAATTACTAATTTGCCCATCAGTATTGACTTTGAAAGTCAGTTCACTACCAGATTTATAATAGCATGTAATCAAACTCTCACTCAGCTCCATATTTCACTGGAGACATGATATAATCCATTTTCTGTGTGTTAAAACTAGGGTAAGCTCTTTTTAGTGTTGAAATGTCAATCGTGCAGCCCGACACATGTTTTGATTGAGTTCGGACATCCTGTTGGGCCATCTGAGAAACTGACTTTTAAAGCGGCACTTATGAAGAGCCTTTGGTAGATTTATCTTTGCAACTGTTCCTTTGTTCTGTTCACACAGCATGCTGTAAAGTGAATTTTTTTCTTTCTGTTCATAAAATATAACTAACCAAACATGCTTCTATGTAAAATTTTAAAATAATATCCATAATTAGATAAGAATCAAATAAAAAAACCTGACAAAGTATGTTCTATTGGAAGTTCCATTAGACATTACAAAGGAGCAGAACAGCAGGACAGATCAGAAAAAGACAAAACATAAAGGGACGAGGGACAAGTAACTGAACAGGGAGAGCTGAATATGAGATGAGGCAACAAACTGTAATGGAGTTGAAGGACAATGACTAAAAAAGGCATCGAAAGGAAAAGGAAAGACTGAACAGAGACTAGTATTGTTCAAGCTGCAAGATAAAAAAAAGGTGGGGAGGAGGGATTTTTTGAGTTCTTTGCAGTTACTGTTCTGGCCACCTATGTCCTCAAAAAAAAAAAAAAAAGGCGGGGGGGGTGATTTACTGGTTAATCCTTAATGATTGATATGCCTTACTTTGTAAGAGTAACTGTAGATGGTTGAGTATTAAGGAGAAATATTTAATTTTAGAAATTGCAGATTGCTGAAGTCTAATTTTTTCATTAGAAATTTTCACTTGTGTATTTATCTTATTCTGGATTAAGATACATTCAGGTTTTATTTTCCTTTGCCATGTAGAAACCATTCAGTTATATGATAATCAGCAACAGGAGTTCTATTATAAGAAAAACATCATAAAAGGCTCAACATTCAGAGCAACACACCTTTCTTGAACATGTAACCAAAGGTTTTGTACCACATTCAAAAGAGACGCAGAAGGACTTGTAGTGGAATCCCTCATTCTGGCTTGCAGTATATAAAGACTGGGCCAAAGTTTGGCAGGATGCTTTCACAAGCCTGTTAAGAGTCACATTTGGTTTTGGAGTGACTTTGGGAAGGTTAGCATCTACACTAACCAGACTCCACAGTACTCTTCTTTTTGTTCTCCGCTTGTATTCCTATAGTGTCTTTACAATATTATAATGGATTTCAGATAACTTCTTAATAAATACATACAAGCATGTGTATGCTGCAGCAGGTTTGACTGGTTTCTGGTGGTCATTAAAACAAGGATGCAACTGCCACCATTCTAAAGCACAGCTAATGCTAAGCATGATCATCTCTGCCTGTTAAAAAAGTTGTTTTGGCAGCTCGATGACCTAGGATGGTGTTTGGTTATATACAACCTCTAGTCCTGTGGTACAGGAAAAGAATTTCACCTTCTTCCCCAGTGAAGTAGGGGAAGACCTTATTGTAGGTCTAAGAGTAGTAATTTTAGTTCTTACACAGACATCTAGCCTCCTGCAAGGCGACAGAATTTAGATTTTAACCAAAAACGTCACTAAGCCTGATAACACAGACTGGAAAGTTAAATATTTATGATTAACAACTCTTATTTGAATGCTTAGATGTATCAACTTATTCCAAGGCACTTCAGGAATGAAGAGATATTTATACACAAATGTATAATCCATTCAATGGATTCTTCCAGTAATACAAATAAATACATCTTCTACCATTTATGTTTGTAATGGTAAAAGGCAACTGAACTATACTCACACTCTTTAATAAGTCTACAAGTTATCTTGAGTGCTGAAGAGGTATTTTCTTAGAATCCTAAAGCCCAATACTGTGGCATCAGAAATACTGTTCAGTGAAGGTGGCTATAAAAGAGCACTGCCACTTTCTCTCTCCTATTTACTTAGAATTACACAGTGAAAATGAACTTTAGTTCTCTGTAGGTGTATTGACAGAAATTGTTTTTGCTTTAAGTAAACAAGCAGAATCCCCAGACATAAGAGGATAAGAATCTTTGGTTATATTTTAATAAATTAAGGGTTGATTTATTTTTTTAACTAGTCAAATAAGAGTAAAACTGGCAGCTTGGAAAAAATGCTAATGCATGACAAAATTTGTGCTGCATCCTAAGTGACTAAATCCTATCTAATTAATGTTAGCATAAATCCAAAGGAATTCTGTGGAAACAAAATTACTTACACTTTCTTTCTCTGGGCTAATGGAGTGCAACATTTGGTCCACATTGTTTAATATAATAGAATTTACTTTTGATATGCAAAATATTTCAACTGCTAGGACTCTCATGCAAGAAGAAAGGAAGAATCTGAGTAGCTGCCAACATGAACTCTGAATGCAGTACATTTTCATCGAATAGTCTCAACAAACACTCCTTGCATTAACTTCACTCTTCACCGAGAATAAATGTCTCTCATAGTTTCATCAGATCAGAAGTACCAGTTTATTTGGAGCGAGCAGAATGGTACTTACTTAACGGGAAGCTTGAACAATTTGTGTCATCATATATTTTTTTGCAAATGTTACAAAACAGGCAGGTGAAAATACTTTGACTTTTAACATTGACTGTGCCAGTCTGACGAAGCACGTGCTTACTTCGTGAGTAGGCCATTTCTGCATGACACAAACTGTAATATATGACTTTATACAAAAATAACACAAGCTTCAAAGACATTATATCAGTAGCAAAAGAATAGGGAAAATCATTATTCAAGGCCACATACATGTGAGAAAACTCATAATATTGTAATTCCCCCCTGCAAAATAATAAAAAAATCACAACCACTCAACATATGTGCAAAGATGTCACTATGCTATTTCTACAATTCACATAAACAACACTTAAACCTAAAAGATAATGAACCCAGCCCCTCAGGCTTGCATATATATTCAGACTAACTTCTGTGTTCTAAGGCCAAGCCTGATATTTTATCATTTTAATCATCCAATCATGTGTAATGAACTAATTTGCCACAACATCTCATTGAATTCCTTGCTGATACATGTTTACTGTTACCCTCTTCTTGATCCCAAATAATTTTTAATACAGCTTAGGAAAACAAACAAAAAAACCCATGTCCAAAATAAACTAGGAAAACAAAAGTTATTTCCTTGTTATGTCCTGACATTACCATCATCCATCCCTTACAGAAGTCCAGAGATGTACACGGTGCTTAACATCAGCTCCCTTGTTCCAGACTAACAACGCAGTACAATCATCAGAGCAGTCTTTCCAGCTGGAAGGGCCAGTGTTCAGCTGTAGTTGATGTGAAATCTTGATCACAAGAAAGACCTTCAGAGGCTCAAGGTCTCCAAGTAGCTAGGCACTGACAGGGAAATTGCCTTCACAGAACCTGAGATTCTACAGCAGCCTACATACATTATGAGATAACGAGCAGACCAAGGATTTAGAAATATGGAAGCATATGAGTGAAGTTAATAAAACTACATGACTTCTTGAATAAACCGTCCTCCACCATACAACAAGCTTGGTTGACTCTATTATGTGTTAATAAAGATGGCTGACTATATTCTGAGGCATCCTTAAAGGCTTTTTCTCCAAACATTCTGCCTTAGGTCAATAGGATCTGTTCTTTTCATGCCAATGCTATAGATAAGCTCTGATTTAACCTTATTGTCAGTAAGATACCTGTGCAAAACTAGCAATGAAGACTTTAAACTAAGACTTGACTGTCATGCAGCTCCACAACTCAGAAAAACAAAATGGGTTCCCATTAATGAGGACTTTCCATTTATAGGAAAAAGTATAAACATTAAAGAAAGGGAGCTGATTAGATTTCATGATAGAGAAGAAGGTGAGAAAATTGATAACACCATGAAACACTTATATACCCAATTAAAGAAACAAACATGCTCCCAGATAACACTCTTTTGTTCATGTGAATTTACGAGGAGTCTCTTCACATCTATTTTACTGAAAATAAATTGGTTTTGTGGGGCTTGAAGGTCTAGAAATTTACAAGAAACAATGATCACCACCACTCTGATTACTTTACTGCACATTAACTGTTAGAACTAAACTTGCAGCTAATAATGCTCTAGCAAGTGCCCAAAGTAGATGCATATGCAAAATGTATGCTTGCAGATAGGCCAAATGTGTCATTGTAGATGGAGAGGTGACCACCCAGAAAAGCAAATATTTTTCACAAAGAAATAGAAATAAATAAGCACAACTTATTTTTATCCGTCTGCACTTCCCTTATGAGCAGAGCATGTTTTATTTGGTAGCAAGTCTGATCTATCATCTCATTAGAGTATCTAGTTATAATCTAGTGTAGCAGCTAGAATAAACTAGGCCTAGCTAGCATAGCTATTAGTATAAGCCTGTGAATTTTAACTGGCTTTTTTTCTGTATGTGGTAGAAGTAGACACAAATATGGCCTATCCTAAACAACAGAGTAGTTTTGGTGTGCTCAAGGAAGTAGATGGACAAACAACCCATTGATCATCAAGAAGCGCAAAAGTGTCCAGAGGTGTACAGACTGTGGCGACGGCAAATAAGAAAACATCCATTCAAGTTGCACAGCCTAACCATCGTCAAGGCGTTCTCTACCCAGTCCTAAAGCTAAGGACGGATGCCCCACAACCTTTCACCAGGATCTGAGAACATCTCTCCAGCTTTGGGGAACCCAGGGAGCGGAAAAGAGCCCGTGACCCTGTGCCAGGACTGTGTGGAGCATGGCAGGAGCCAGCATGGTGGCCCAGCCAACCTTCTTCTGGGTCTGCGCCATCTCTCCTGTGGAACGGGGAAGTTGTGTAATTCATAAAATTGCATGTATCTGTGATTAAAGTGCTTTGGTAACCAAATCCATTTAGCTTCCATGCTGTCATTTGTTCTTAAACATTGACACCTGGATACTTGCGAAGACATCCAAGTACTTGACAAGTCTCATTCTTTTCATGGGCAAATGCAACGTTTATATGGGTGAGAAAAACGTAGCCCTCTTTAAATAGGCAAGACAGTAGAAGAAACAGTGGCTAAAATACAGCTATTGTCATGGCACCTCTTCCTAGCTGAATGTGTGCAGGGACAAATTTAGACAAAGAATATGCATAGCTTCTAAGACAAGTATGCACAGCACCATCATATTTTATCTTGCTCTAATTGACAACTTATCTGTGGAAGAAAATTATTTGGCAAGCTGTCTTCATAATAAACTTCTTAGAATTGTTTTATTACGATTGCTTTGTGTACCTGCAATTCAGAACAGATGCACTCCAAAAAAAGTTATTTGTGTCACATTTTGGGGCTTCTTACAGCATGTTTGATGGTCTTTTAAGGAACATTTAAGTGCATGTTAATTCTATACAACATAAGGAAGTGCAGCATTTTTTATGTGTCATCTAATATCAATATTGCCACATTCCTGCAAGAGCAGGCGGATGCCACAAAGTACGTCAGCTGACAGATGTGCAAGTTTTGGGATATATTTGGAACTCTCCAGGCTGGCAAAAGACTGAAGTCAATGAGAATTTTACAGGTGTTTAGTCTGCATCAGGAATACTGACCCCTAAGTACAATTAGATGGATATTACAGTGAAAAAAAAATGCAGTGTGGCCTCAAGTTAGTAACCGTGTAGTTTGATGCTAATCTGATAGATAATTTTTATATTATTTTGGGAAATGATAGTGTGTCAGCATGTGAGCCACAAAAAAACCAAACCAAAAAACCAAAACCAAAACCAGTATATTAGTAGTAGATGCAGTCATGCTCTGAAGGGAGATACAGGTGTGGGAGAAGGCAGTGGGTTTTGCTCACAGAAGCCAAATGAAGACACACGTGGGCACCCCGTGCATGCTCTGTTCTTAAACAACAGCTCAATGGTTTTGGAGCCTCACTTGACGGCTTCCTCTTCCACAGTGGAAAAAGGATTAGTGGGTACTTCTTTTATGAAATACACAAGGCCAATCTAAAAATCACAACTCCTGATTATACTAGCCACAGTACAAATACAGAGCAAAGGACAGTCCCTGTGCTGAAGGGATTACAGTCAAAAAATAGGCAAAATAAAGATTACCGTATCCTACTTGCATATGAGGTAGAGGAGCTCAGTTCCCATGAGCGAACTCTTCCAGTCACACAGAAAGGAACTAGTGGAACATGGATTTAACCCTAAATGCTTTGACTATTGCTTTCATCATTTGTATTGCCAATATTCTTCACAATGCCTGTGAGGCTATGTTCTCATGAGCCTTCCTCTCACCACAGCATCCCCACTGCCAGGCGCTCACAACAGTTTTCTGCAGATTTCTGCAGAAAATCATGTCTCATGTAAAAGAAGACGCCACTGAAAGCTTAAAAGTCTCTTCTACTCTCCAGATGTATTTTTCTCACACTGCCGAGTCATACGTATTCGCATAGGTGTGTATTAAAAATAAAAAGCATATGAATCATTACATGGCATTTCTGCAAGAAAGGTACACCAAGGAAAGGTAGGTCTGGGATGAGAACTGTAATGGTGAAAGTGGATTGAAAGCAAAACTGAAACATTTGTTACAAAGCTACAACCTTGGCTGTGAGGGACTCTACGGATGCGGGAGCTGCTGGAGGAGCTCTGCATCGTTTGTCATGCCCCAGCGCTAGAGCCACCGGTCTGAGAGAACGCTGCTGTGCTATCCAGTGAGGCAGGAACCAAGATTTAATCTTCATTCTGATTCTGTAGCTAGTCTTGGGGGAAAAAAATCACTTTGGGGCTAGCAGTTGGCAGTGTCTGTGTTCAGTAACCATTGCATAAGAAGTACCCATGGAAGAGAAAGGTACAACCCCCTTTTTCTCTCCCTTTGCACACGAAGGGGGTGATGTCTATACATGCGACCATACAGGAAACAATTAACCATTTGACATTCTTCAAGATAACTATAAAGAGGAAGAAGTGACCAGCATATGTCTGTCCTTTAGCCATGTACATGCAAAACAAGGTGGGGGGATCTTTCCCACAGGAAGAGAAAGTTATGCTGAACCCATATGCCTACAAAATGAGTGGATTCAAATTCTAAATCTTACACTTTATACATAAAGACATGTCCAGCCTTTACCAGGCAGATGCGATCTAGGCCCTCAGAACAACAATAGGGCTGAGATCTTCATCTGAGTTCAGGAAAATAAATGCACTAGCAGGCAGGTTTTTAACTCTGCCTAAAGCCAAAGGTCTGAAAAAAGACTGTTTTGCAAGAAAAGAAACCTCTTCCTCTCTTGCACCTCTGCCGCCTGTGTAAGAAGAAAATTGAGAAGAGCATTCAGGCTGTTGCAAACCGACACACCAGCAGTGAAGAAACCAATGTGTCATCGTCTATCTCAGCAGGGATTAATTTATCCAACTTATTCATTGATGATAAAAAATTTGGAAGCTGGGCATGCTAAAATATGGAGTTACGATGCTGCCACTGTAGTGAAGTAAACATTTAAATTGCCCGAACATTAAAAAGGAAGCAACACAGCAGTGTGCTGGTTTTAATGTCTGACATTCAACAGTGTGAACGGTATTGTGGTGTGCACATGCCTACACCGCTATTGTGATCAGATGTCGAGTATCTACAGGGTGGTGAGGAATGTCATACCCTTACTGGAATACTAAGAAAAAAGAGGAATGGAATAAAGATGAAATAACAGCTGTCATGTTCAAATACCAGGACTGTTTGTTTGACTGGAGTGGTAGTCTCAAGGCCAGTGTAGGGAAAGAAAAAGACAATCTGGGGAACACTGGGTCTCAGGGAGGTGAGCTTGCTTTTCCTTCGGGAGGCCAGGAGCCTCTCAGTGCAAAGATGGGCCACTCTCCTGCTATCAAGGGAAACCTCTGAAGAGGGGGAAAGGGCAGCATGACTGGAAAAGGGAGCATTTAATTAAGGCTGTTAGTAATCTGTAAAGGGAATACGATGATGCAAAGAGTCCTCTTTCAATTCAAAGAAGGAAGGAGATCTGACTTCTAAGAGAACACAGATTCCTCATTCCCAGCGCTATTAAAGCAGCAATTTTGAGGCAATTTTGCTTCTGCAGGCTGGGGTAAGGTGTTTGGGGTTTTCTTAAAGCAAAGAAAAACAAACGCACACCCCAAAGAACTGACTGGGTGGAGATGGGCTGGAGAAGTTTCAAGTACTGGTAATTTCAAGAAACTACAAGGAAGTTTCCCTAATGTACACTCCAACATAAAACTTCTGAAACTAGTGAGTAATATATTTTTAACAGTTCTTCCACCAGTCTATAAGCCCAATTTAGACGAGACACAGCTGTGCTGCTGTGAATTAAAACGTTGTGCTTGTCCACTTATATTAACAGCAACAGCCCTCACAAGCAACCTGCATTTCACACAGCTACAACACAAAAAGCAAATAAACTATACATCACTTAGGAACGGCATTAGTAATTGCAACCAACGCATAAGAAAAAACACGTGACCATTACCCAATTTCTCATCTGGAACATGAAGCAGTCAAACACAATTAAGCCAAAAAAGCCAAATTCCATTAGAAAAATACAGTTTCCTCTGTGGCTGCATGCAAAATAAATGCATGAAGAAAATTATCCCAGGCAGCAGCAGTAGTCCCTTTTGTCTGGCTGTAGCGTGAAGTATAGACCATTTATCTTTGCAGAAGCATGGGAACTTACTTACTCACTCATCGCATTGCTCAGGGTGTGGCTGTGCTGACACCATCATCACCAGCTATCCAGATAGCCAGGAGGTTCAAGCTCTTCATGTCTTACTAAGACCTGCTCTTTTAAAATGTGGTATGAAAACTAAGCAAGTAAACAAGAGACTTTTAAAGTTGCAGAACAGGAAGCACCTTTGCAGTTTTTGGAGGAAAGGCTAGATTAAAATCCTGGTTCCCAACACTGATGGCATTTCTGTGTTGATTTACACTCAAATTTGGTGCCTGACAGTTAGTCTAAAAAAGACCAAGAAGAATCTTGAATGTCTGAGCTCATGCTGCCTGTACATTTGAATAGTATATTCACTGCATGCTTAGAGATAACAGAAACAAAATCTGTTTTATGTCTGGTGTCAAAATGAATTATGGACTGATAGGAAATGAGCATTTTAAAAAAAGAGAAAGTATACAAACATGTTATTCTTAGATTACAAATGATTGTCCACAGTATCTGTAGAACAACAGAACAACAACTGTTTACAGTTCAGACTTTTGCACCAGACTCTCCATACTGATACAGGGGGCTCAGTGACTTGTGTGTACTACCAGGTGGTGGTTGTACCGGTGCAGTTTACCTCGGTGTACTACACAGCTGCTGTAGCTACAGGGTCATGAATTGCCAGCAAATAGAGAAGAACAAAATACTATTGCTGAACAAACAGAAATTGTTAGACAGAATGATTATCACCAGCATCTAATGCAAAGCACTTTCTCAGTCTCAGTAGTTTTTTAAAAATCATATTTAGAACAGACCAAATGCTGTGCAATGGGACCTCTGTCAGCCAGAACGTTCAGATGGGTCTTTCTAGGGAGAACCAAAATACTAATAAGCTTGTAAACAGCTTTCTGCCTTGCAGGCTGTGTCCCTGCAGGGTAGGTCTTTGCTTTCAGCAATTCAGTGGCTTTCTGAGTTGCAGCAAACTCTATACTCTCCCCTTTTAGCCTTTGAGGATTTCTCTCTCCATCGCTTCAGAGACCTAGCTGTCTACTTGGTTAAGTGTCCCAGTTGCTGGGACAGAGTACCAGTCTCCAAGTTCCTTTCACTTGTAGCCACAGAAGTCTTCTCTCCCCAACCAGGCCCTGTCCTCCTGCAGAAGGCATCCACCCGAGTGGCTTTTATTGAAGGAACATACCATGCAACTGAGAACACACCACCCAGATTGTTACTGTTCATCACAAATCATTTTAGAAGCTAAAGCATTCTGGCTGAGAATTAAAGGGAAGGAAAAAAGCTTTCCATGACATGTTGTCATTTTCGGTAGAAAACATTGCTGCATCTGAAATCCGGTTTACCACCAGGAGGTTTCATGGACACATTCTGACAAATTCTCATAAGGGAGAATGTCTTCAGAAGGCAAAACTTCTGTTTTAAGCATAGTGACTCATTTTTCTTGATGTAACTAATGCTGCTTTGGAAAAACAGCATGTCCATTTTTGATGTTAACACACACAAGGAAATTTGCATTGCACAATGAGCTGCAATGCGAATACTCATTCCAAGTTTCATAACTCTCCACAAAAAACAGAAAGGTAAAATGTGACTCAGCTAAACCAGCTGTGAACCACAAGCATGAAGACTGCCAACAAAAAGGGGAAGAGCATTGATTTAACTGAGTAATTATCCAACAGATTTGTATCAACTGTCCACTGCAATTGCAGACCAAAATTCAAGGCAGCTCAGTTAATATTCCAGGATTGATCCTGAGACCTACCAGAATTTCCCCCCTAATAAATAAAAAAATGACAGAGTTTTAAGGCATACCTTCATTTTATTGACTCCAGAGCAGACACCTCTGAATTTGGGCCATTGTGAAGAAGGCAACTCAAAAGTCATAATGTCAGGAGGAAGAAAGAAGATTGCATGGGCAAGTGCTAGTCCCTCCTCCCCAAATTCTCATATGCTTCATCTAGCAACTCATTAATGCACAAGCAGTCCTGGGAAGAGGCAGATGAAGCTTGACCCATCTGAAGTCACTATTCTCATCTCTACACTAGGGACTCCTGTTCCTTTGTACTGGTTTTTGGGAGGGATAGAGTTAATTTTCTTTACCGTAGCTTGTATGTTGCTATATTTTCTATTTGTGATCAAAACAGTGTTGATAACACAGGGATATTTTAGCTATTACTGCCCAGCCAGCGAGGAGGCTGGGGGTGCACAAGGAGTTGGGAGGGGACACAGGCGGGACAGCTGACCCAAACTGGCCAAAGGGGTATTCCAGACCATATGACCTCATGCTCAGCAATAAAAGCTGTCAGGAAGAAGGAAGGGAGGACATCTGGAGTTATGGCATTTGTCTTCCCAAGTCACCGTTATGCGTGATGGAGTCCTGCTTTCCTGCCAATTTTTCTGCCTGCCAATGGAAAGTAGTGAATGAATTCCTTATTTTGCTTTGCTTGTGCGTGCAGCTTTGCTTTTCCTATTAAGCTGCTTTTATCTCAACCCACTAGTTTCTCACTTTTACCCTTCTGATTCTCTTCCTCATCGAGCGGCTGTGTGGGGCTTAGCTGCCTACTGGGGTTAAACCACAGCAACCTTCGAGCTTGTTTATCATTAGGGTCCAGAAATTTCCCAGTAATAGCAAGCACAGAGCACCTGACTTTTCTAGCCTTCTTAGCAGAGTGCCCTCTTGGGAAGACAGGCAGTTTATATTGATAATCTCATGCTCAGGAAAATGTAAGTCTGCTTCTTTGGAAAAGGCTTCAATCTCTAGGCTCTAGTATAAAAGCTGTGTTTATGCTGCCATTGTCTGCTGCTTTATTCTAAAAGGAGAATAGATAGTCAGTTGTCCAACCCTAACAAGGCAATTTTGTTGGGTAAATCTCTATAGTCTTTAACAGCAGGTGCAGTATTACACTGCAATGAATGCTCTAAGACACACAGGTGCAACCCATCTCTGATCCAGCGCTTAGTAGAAAGGGCTGGAGCCACTAACTTCATGTAGTTTCCCTCTGTGTGTCATGTCCTTATCAGCTTGAATGGGAGTTGGTGCTTAAATAGGAGTTGAATACCAAAGCATCTGTGTAGACTGCAGTCCCTCTGTCACTTGAACATGTGGAAATCGTATCCCAATTTCCAGCAATTATTTTTTATAATTACATTGTTATGAGTATCCAATAAAATACCATCAGTGTTTACGCTTGGTGTCTTTATCACATAAAATTATTTCAATACAACCAAAATAGAATCGAGTCAATTAAAACCCAGTATTATTCCTATCAGTGGTAAGAGAGAAACACAGGAGGGTAGGTAAAAAGGGGAGAAAACTAACCTCATCCACTCCTTTTCAGTGGAAGATGGTGTACTCACAACTTCATGGTTTTTGACTGCAGGGAATAAAGTAAAACCAAGTATCCATACAACCGTCTCAAAATTATTCTTCTCAGTTAAATCTAATAAATAATTGATCCAAATTAACTGTGTGAAAACAAAACACAACTCCAAATTACAAAAAAAACCCCAGTGCTAAAAAGCCATAAGTAATCTAGGTACATTCTGTCACTCTGTTCATTCTTTAGATCAAAACTAATGACAGTATCCAAATTAGGGGCAGTGAACTGTGAAACACTACAAGGTTAAAGCTGATGTACTTCGTGGTGCTGTACTTGCTTCCCATGTCCGTGCTCCCCAGGCAGGATCATTTCTCTGCCCTCAACACAGCAAAGATGCAGCCATGGATCCTCGTGGGTCACTCTGTGTTTAGGAGCTTCTCAACGTTTGAGAAGATACCTTGTCATGCTCCCTTGAGGCACTGTTTCCAGAAGGTTCACTGTGCCACGGCAGGAATGCAAACCACGTTACACAGAGCTGGTGACACTGGGTTTAGAGCAGCAAAGTCCTATGCATGAGGGGAGCTGCCACTCACCTGCTGACAGCAAGTGGGTCTCCCGACCAATTTATATCTTGCCAGCAATAAGCAGGATATATACACACACATATATAAATATATTTATATATGCATTGTATGGTCAAACATAAATGCACATTTGTATACAAATAGATATACATATACACAAACATCTATCTGTATTCTTTTTAGAAATGAGAAACTGAAGCCACAGGTGCTGAGATGCTGTGCATATGGATGTGAGAGGATGGGAATGGGTGGAGAACATCATCTGGACAACTGAGATGTTGCCCATCTGATTTTCTGTGAAGAATAATAAAGTATTTATAAAGTTTAAAAAATGGGTAGAAAGACGGTTGGAAAACAATGACTTCAGACCATCTTATTATAGATGGCCACAGGGTCTCTGGACTTGATAAGCAATCAATACTCGTGGTGATAATGAAGTGAGTCATTTTTTGAATTGTAACCTTGTTAAACAAGTTCACTGTACTGCACAGAACAGCTCTTTGGCCAGTTCTTCCTTGGGAGCCATTTCTGGTGTAATTAAAGAGTTTGCCTCTCCTCCTCTCCCCACATCAAGAGTTTCTCCTTGCCTCCAGCAGTGGGTTTTTCATTTAACACTCCAGTGCCTCACCAATAATAATAATAAAAAATCAAATCATCCAGACCATTGAATGGGCGATGATATTTTTCCAGGATGTGAACTTTAAGCTGTTAGACAAATTCACAAAATAAACTTCAGTTTCCTCCTCTCTTTCAGGTTTACAATTTCAAATTGCATAGTCAAGATTGTTGCAAAATAAGATCATTATGCGGTGTATTCCTCTCAGGGGCCACACTCCACTAAGACCCGCTAAGGTCCACCAAAGTACTTCAGTTTGTATCTAAGTATGTGAATATTCCTACTGATTGTAATGGGATTCAAGCAAATTGCGGGTGCTTTGGTGAACAGGGATGGAGCCAAGTATATACATAAAATGAGAAGGTACTTAACCTTTTCTTAAAGCTCAGGCTGAATATGGGAACTTTTGATGTCTGCATTGTTCCAGAGATACTCCACTGCCTAAGAGTTTTCCACTGCAGTTTCACTAGTTGTGTTTATTCATGACTTGATTTTAGCAAAGATTGTTAGGCTTAGCTCTAGAGAATGTTAATTTGCCTGACATCAGGAAAACGCTTCTGATCGATAGGCAAAATCCTCTTTCCCTAAATCACTAATGCTAATGCAACTTACCACAAACCAGTGGTTTTTCATTTACTTTGGAAAATGTATTTTTGATCTGTGTAAATTTCACTATGGTCAAACATCCATACTAGGAAGAAATCAGTACCTTTTCTAGCAATAACATTAGAAAGCCATGTCTAGAGTGACTAATGAGATGCTTCATTAGATGTGGGTACTTCACCTCAGAGTCAAGTGCCTCAGCACAGAAACAAGAAGCTGCTGTCATTGCTGGTGCAAGGCAGGTCTCACAGATAAATAAACTCCATTCTGCTGTGCTATCAGCCCAGTGTCTTCTTAAACGCTATATTCCTTTGAGGGGAAAACTGGCAAGGAGGATTTTTCCATTTTTCCTTGTGAGATATTTCAAATCTTGGTGTCATCATCTACAAAATTCATATTTCACACATGACAAGATTCATATAAAAATGTCATGTAGTAGTGCTTGTCATAAACCAAACCTAGACTACATTTAGAGAAAAATAGATACAGAGAACAAGGATTTAG
This sequence comes from Harpia harpyja, assembly GCF_026419915.1. Lineage (NCBI taxonomy): Eukaryota > Metazoa > Chordata > Aves > Accipitriformes > Accipitridae > Harpia > Harpia harpyja. The sequence goes on from NC_068947.1 coordinate 7,427,935, forward strand.
GATTGAGTGGAGCTGAAAGCTAAGTGAGAGGTACTACTTCAAACTGAACTAGAAGTAACTGTGGTTTAATTTTTATTCATTTGAGTTTTTACCATTTGCTAAGGTATTGAAAGCTGTGACTGTAATCAGAAAGCAAGAAAAAAATTAATTTAGCAACTGAATCTGTTTTTCTAAAGGAAGCAATATAAAAACAACCAAGCAGAAGCCCAGATATGCAGTTGTTGAAGACACTGACTGAATGGAGCCTCTATCAGTGCTACATTAGGTAATCTATGTTCAAAGAGGAATGTCACTATAAGTAGATTTTAGCCCCACTTATGAATGAATATTATTTAGTCTTCCTTTGATTTCTAGATCATTACAACTTTTACGTAGATATATTAGAGTTATCATCCCCATCTCACAGAAGATACCTTTGGGTGCCAAACAGTATAAAACCAACATTTTCCGAGCTAGACAGCTTGGTAGGAGACCAAGAACAGCTTTTCTCCAGTTCTCAGAAATGCTGGATTTTATTTGCAGGATGTCTCTGCAAGTGATGGGAACTCAGTACATCTTAAAGGCGATCCTATTTAGTATCAAAAACTCTGCACTGCAAGACTGAAGTAATTGAGCCTAGGAACCAGCTTTAAAATCCTGAACACTCTGAAATTATCCAGTGAGCCACAAATAATCCCAGTGCACCAGGAAAAACCAAGAGAGAAAGAGAATGGAAGGAGGGAGGTGGAGTGCATTTTTAGCTGAAATCAATGCTTGCAAAAAGTACAAACCAACCAATATTCAAAGGGTCATGAGCTAAGTATACAAAAATTTACAGACTAGTTACAATAATTGTGCCAAAATCAGCAACAGCAAAGAAATTACATAATAAAACAAACACAACTAAAGAAGATACACAACATTTTAAAGACTGTATCTGTCATCACTTTGACTTCTTTGCTTTATGATCTGTCTCTAATGTTCTTCATTACTCGCTCACCAAAAAAAACCCCTTCCTTTTTTGGTATTGTTAGTTTTCTGGGGAAGAAATTACAATTCTTTGTACCTATGAAGTCTTTTCCAGATGATGATACCTACTGCAAAATAAACAGACAACTTAAGGAAAGGAAAAGAAAAAAAGTCAGTTTTGCTCTAGCCACATCTCACTGCTGGCACCTCTACAATTCTTAGAGAGGGAGAGTTCTAGGAGCTTTGTGAAATGGAAAGGATTTGTGCAGAAAAAGCATTTATTTACTTTGACATTCCTAAGAAGCAGCCTTTGTGCTCCGTATAACATAGAATTCAGGCAGAGTTTCTCTGCTCATCTTACCCAAATTCAGGAGCTCAGGCTTGGAGCAATATTTCTTTGTACACAGCACAAGATGACCTCTTAAATTGTGTTACGCTGTGACAATGAGACCTCACTATGTACACTGTAGAACTAGCAATTCCTGTAAACACTCTTCCCCATCTATCCACGGGGGTACTGCAGGGATCATAGTCCGCACCCAAACAGTGCGGATATACTTGAAACCATGTCAAGCGATGCAAGTACAGCTCATTATCACACACAGCAGTACCACACAAGCCACGGCACAGATTTTTATTCCCACTGTGATTTTAAATGCCTCCTTACAAATAAGCTTCTCAGAGGATTAATTGCTGGATTTTTCTTCTATATAGAACAAGTTCAAATGAGGCAGCCTCAAAAGTCCCTGAAAGGCTTGCTGTCTGACTTTTGTTTGTCAGGCAGGACAAGAAGGAACTAGTGGCATTTCCCAAGTACCAGCATTGTTTACAGTAATAAGCACGGTTCCTTGCATTCTAAATAGAGAGACCAAGAAATTGATGACTACAGGGATGCTCAAGTCCTCTATCCCCTGCTGGGTTTTAGTGACGAGGCTTGTTTGCTGTTCCTCAGGACGACAGTTCCCGGTTCTGCTGGTAGAATATTAAACCAGCGTGGACTGCTCAGTCCTGTAAGGTTCAGAGTGCTCACCCAGAAAAGTTCAAAAGCATTTTGCGTGTTCATATGTTCAGTGAAATCAGCTTTGAGAAATGAAATACACCTTGTAAGACTAAATTTTGACGGCAGGGTGGTGTTGAATTCACAGTGTCACCATCTGCTTTTGAGCTAGTATTCTTAACGTTCCCTTTGGGGAGACAAAGAAGTCTTTCTAGGTACTGTTTGGTTTGCTTCGTTTGTTGTATATACAGTAACTTGGTCAGGTTAACCCACTATGGGCAATCCTATCATGTATTAAAACAATTATTTCATACTTCAGTCAAATAACATATGCATTTATACAGGTATTTGTAAATCCTTAAGGGAGTTAGGTGCTCAGCTAAGACTGAAGTTTTGTGTGCTCTGGACATACAACTAACACTGGGGCCCTGTGGAGATTCCTGACTTGTGAGTCTTCCAGAATTGAATTTATTAAGCGTGTGCCTTCTACTCTAAGAATTATATTTTCAAAGCTGTCTGGGTAAAGCTCACCAACACAACGGGTGATTTGAGAAATGCTGTGAGATAAGTGTGTTAGTACTGCTAATTTATAGCAAAGAAAGCATGTGTGAAAGTCAAAGGCTCATTACCATCAGCTCCTTGCCAGTTTTTCCCAGATGCCCTATTCTACATACAAGTCAGATGAGGCAAATTCTAATTTACTTGAAGGTATCTACTGTCATGGCAGTATATGGAAAGACAGTACCTTGTAGGCCTAACACAGTGAGCTCAAGTAAAGAAGGGCACCTGTGAAGTTGAAGAGATATATTTATATATAAACATTTGTGTGCCTATATACATGCAAATGCCTGATTTAAAAGAAATAGCAGCACTGGTTTTTCCTAACTACTTTTGCTTTCACAAACAATTCAATCCATCGATCAACATATCTGCTTATCTATATCTGTCTATATAGGGGGAAAGAGAGATTGAGAGATTTAAGCAAGCTAGAAATACACAGTTTAGCAGCTGTGGCACTGCAAAACTGTGTGCGCACTATAGATGAAAAACAAACAAGAAAAGAGCATTAACTAAAGCAACTATTCTCAACCTTTCTGCAGGGAATCTTAATTTAGAAAGTCTACTCAGGAAGAATAATTGTTCCCATTCATTATTTTGCCTGGATGACTTTTACAGAACTGTTTTTACCATCAATTGGCAAATTCAGTGGAGGAAATAAATCACCCTATTATTAAAGCATATTTGCAGCAAACGATAGATATTCCACATAAGCTGTGCTTATCTGGCCATTTTTCCTAACAACTTCTAAGAACATGATGCCTTCATCCCAATTTGCCTTTGTCTTCCTTGTGTTTAATGACGGGGTAGATCTCTAACAGAGGATGGCCCTGCTTTCTCCGCATGTACCTCCATGGGTTATGTTCCAGGTCGGGGCAGCCTCACTGACTGAAACTTCTGACCTTTTTGGAGGGTTTCCTGTACTGTTTGCAGTTTCTGTACAGCTTAATTTCAGCCTCTTTCACTAGTTCTGCTAGGGTTATTTTGTATCAGCATTCCTGTTATAAGCTGCCCCTGTTTTTACAGGTGGTAATATAAGAACGTTTGAAAGTTTCTTCTGGGCTAATATTTTGCTAACTAAGTCAACTTCTCGCTATTAATGAGAGTTTGATTTTTATTTCACTTCAGTATTTAATTAGATCATAAGAAAAGATAGCTTGGGAATTGACCTGAGTATACTTTTCAAAGTCAAGTATTTAGAATTAAATTCATCTTGCCTAATTTTTGGCATTTATGAGTTAGCTGTTGCATCTAAGTTTCTCATGTACAACCCCTCCACAGTTAGTGGAAAAAACTGAATTGCCTTTTGGACTTGCTATTTTTTCTTCCACTGGTGATAGAAGTAGCCAAGATTAAAAGAAACCATCAACATCTAACCAGGGGACTTTTTAAAAAATAGGGAGTTAAAATCCAAACCCATAGTGCATTCATCTCATGCATCTTGATTTCCTTGCAAAATTATATACATTTCATTAAACTTTTAATGGAGGTTTTGAAATGCAGGTTGCAGCACAATCTTTATTCCTGTCATTTAAAATGAAAAAGGTTTAATAGATCAATAACCAATGGATTAATGAGTCAGTGATGATAATAACAGTGATTTACATCAACAGCACCTATTATCAAGAGCAATCACAAAGCACTTGGGAAGCAGATTTACAAACTATTTCTGCTTAAGTGGTGTCAGAGGCCAACTTCCTTCAGAAGCCAGATGGAGAAGGGTAGGAAATAATCACCATTAAAGCAAATACTCAACTACAGTCGCCACACAGTTGTGTAGAAGACGCAGTACCTTGTTCACATTTAAGGGTGTGGAAATAGCACTACTTCTCAGCTGTCTGAGCATGGCTACTCGCTAGCAGAAATCAGGTTGGGCACATGAGCTTTGCTATGTGCCCTGAACGCCACCAAATAAGAGGTTTTTTGGACACAGTGTGTTCCCAAGTTGAAAGGCCCTCAGGTGGAAGGTGTTATCATCTGTGAAAGCTTGCTATCACATGCATTGGCCCTAGATTATGCTGGGCCTCATCGACTGAAAAGCAAATACATACCACTAGAGAACAACGTCACCCTTCTGAATATCTCCTGAGGCAGGCTTCAGGGCATGGGACATGGTGCAGACTGAAGCTTTTTAAATGATCCTGTGTCATATGTGGTGCACTAATATAAAGGTGACAAAAAGTGAACTGGGGACAAAGCCTGCTGACCCAACTGCAATAAAGCTCCCGTGGCAGACATCTATGCGGTAATGCTTTTGAGCCCTGAAACACTTGACCTTAATGTCTATGAGACTCGGTTTCAGTAGGTAACATTAATGGTGTCTTACCTTGTTTTCTGGAGTATGTGTTGTGGACACGTGCACTTTTGTCTCTTATTCCTTGAAGGAAATGAAATTATGCATTGTCTTTGTCCTACAGATTTTGTTGAGTCACAGATTCTCTAGTAATATAATACAATCTTTTCCACTTTAGGCTTTTGGGGCTGGCAGCTCAGTTTTCAGGGATGCTTAATACCGTAAGCAAATAGGCAGACAACCTTTGCATAATGGTCTAAAATACCAAGAATTCTTTATGTTAGCTACCAGAAGCAGCAAAGAAAATGAGACAAAACAATACAACACTGACATGCATTTGCCATTTCTGTTTCCTTATCATCTTATCGTTGGATCACGTAAGTAGGTCAAGAGCTTTCTTCTCTGCCTGTGAAATAGGAAGTCTCCCTGGTCCCCTTCTTTATGCTATGCAAACCATTTTTTTCCTAACTATATCCACAGTTAAAGTACACTCCTTTGCTATGAAAGCACAATGCTCTGTTATCCTCCATGCTCATATTTCTTTTATTGCTGTGAAGTTTCAGGTACTCCATAAGCACCTGGTTTTTCAGATCCAGTGTCAGTACCTGACCTCCTCATTTTGCTTTTTGGGAAATCCCCCCAGTTCCGACTCCCCTCAGCCCCACGTGCTGTGGTCGCAGCACTGCCATCCTGTCACGTCCACGTGCTGCTGCTTGAACAGCAAGCACGAGGGTTTACAGCTTTTCCTTTCACTAGCCTGGAAGTAACATGGCATGGCCTCAGCAGCAGGTAGCTGACTACGGGAACCCTGATAAATTCCGTAACACAGCAATTTTGTGAACGCAGGTGGTATTCCCAAGATCCATTTAAATATCCTTCACACACAAATAGGCATTAGTCATCGCTGCTCTTTATAACTGTGAATGTATCCAGCACCGTCAAGATGCTAAGTTTGGTAACAACTTATGATCAGAAAGATAATCAGCTACCTCGACTGGAAAACATGAAAAGTAAGTTCAGTATGGTAGGGCCACGTAGGTCGTATGCCTCCAAACAGTCGTTCAACTGAAATGGTAGCAATCTTGAAACTAAACTTTGTTTTTAAATGGCTGACAGACAGAGAAAGAAACAGCTCCTTCATTTTCCTTTCCTATTCCCACTAGAAACATGAAAATGGCTCTCATTCATAGTTTCACAGGCAATAAAAAATGCAAGTCCGCTCCCATAAAGCAAAGAAACAAAAAAAAGAGACAAACACAATACAGAAAACAAAAAAGATTGTGAAATGTGTGAACGTTCATATGTCAGTCTGGTTTGGGAAAAAATAAAACCAAACAAAAAAGATATTTGCAAGGAAACCTTCCAAGCCGTAATTTTGCCAGAAACAGTGTGACTCTGGCAAACTCTCACCTGTAGTGACCATGAATTTGCATAGAGGTGTGGATGAACAACAACCTATGCTTACTGAAATTAACAGAAATTTTGACACTGACATTAACTGGGATTGATTCATCCTTATAACGTAATGCAAACATAAACCGCCAAGAACATCTCCATAATTTTGCCTCTGTAATTCTGCAGATCTCCAGGAAAACTGTCTCAAAAAAGACAATCTTTTAAAAACAATCTCTTTGGGATTTCACAAGAGTGATTCTTACCTTCAGAATGTATCACTTACCACCACCAAAGACTTAAATACAAAACAATAATGACAAGATGCCCAGAACAAAATAGCTTAAGGCCTATAACACCATATAAGAAACAGCTCTTAATTTCCCCTGTGGTTTTCTGCAATCTTTGACACTGCATTTACATTCTGCATAGCTCTCCAATGTGTGCTAGAATCCCAGCACAGCAATATAAAAGTAAAACAGTTCCAAGGGGTTATATTAGGATACTAAGGATCTCAAAGACAATACATTAGCTATTGACAAGTTTCATGAATAATTTTATTGCGTTTTTATTACTTTGTAGTAAAAATGTCTGTACAAGATGCAACATCATTATTCTTTTCCCTTTCACTTTCAAATTATTTTTTGATATGTCTAAAAAAAAACCATCCCTTTTCACTTATAGGTCTAAAAATCACACTTCCAGTTTGAATCTGAAACGTAATTAAAATGCACACTTCTCTGCTGGAGCTGAATGGACATGAAAATAAGAAATGTCTTTTTGCCCTCTTTTGTAACTTAATATTGCTTTAATTTTTAAAAGGGCATTTTTAAAAAGTAAGAATATTTTAGTTAATAATTTAGTGCTCACTTCAATTAGAATAGTTATTAAAACTTTCAGTGACATTACAATTAAAAGTTTGAAAATAGTTTTATGATAATTTCCAGCTCTATAGAGTTTTCTGCTCTGAAAAGAAAGCATATGCAAAATCACTTTTTTATCTTGGTATTGTCATAGTATAATTCTTTAAAACTACTAAGCAGGGTTCTTAACTGATAATATATTTCAATATATCTGAGGTGATGCTCTGCATACAATGGGTCAGCTTTTTAAGCGGTTGCAAATTGATGCAACTCTACTGCCTGCAGCTAAGTGCTCTGCTCAGGATCATGTCTATGCCACTCAGCAGAGAAGGGACAGCTTGTCAAAAGAAGAAAACCTTTTCCCAGTTTCTATGTTCCACCTTGATATAATTTGCTATGAGGCCAAAAAGTGCCTTGTGTCCAGCCACCTCAGGGTTGTAATCCCAGCACCACCTGCCTTAGGCAAATCTGAGAACAGGACAGGCCCAGATGTAGATGGAAAACACTATTTTCCCATGCTTAGCACCTAGTTATTTACAGTTTTTCAGGATAAGTGCCAAGAGGGTATGCGATGTTGTTAAGTGGGAAGAGCAGCACTGTACATCCACTTTACAGAAGTCTGCAGGATTAGACAAGGAGCCAGGCAGTAGAGAGGCTGACCTAGAGAGCAGCACAGCAGTTCTGACAGCTTTAAAAAGCCTATGCCCACCACCAGTCTGATACAGGGTGTGCTATGCTGAAGTTGTCTGAGGTACCTTTACCTAGGGAAGACAAGAATATTTCATACGTATTGCAGTGTTTAAATAGCTGCATGTACTACATCTAATGTTACTAATGCTACTAATAATAGTAGCTACAATAATATACTAACCACACTCTGTTCACAAGGTTCATTAAAAGGTTGTCTAGTGCTGTCTTTTAACCCTTTTTACTAGTACATTGTTTTATCCGGTACTTTTAATTTAAATCTTCAAGACTTTGCCTGACCATTTGGACTGAAATTTTCCATGCCATTGTCTGTCCCATGCTTCATTTCCTTTTTGTTAGACAGTCTCAGCTAGCACAAATTCAGTTTTTTCTGAGAATGAGGCTAAGGAAAATTTTATTCTGCACTTTGAAAGGACTGGATGCCTCCGCTGTGCTGCAGCTGGATCACAAAGGGGGCAGGAAAGGCCTACGTCTGTACTGTCAATATGAGAGTTCTCCAAAATGTGCCAGGTTATCAGGTACCATATACTTTGTAAAGACTTGAAGGCTAAAATCTCTTAACAATTTTCCTGGACGGAGGTTCTCCAGCCTGGAGCCTTGAGGTACTGAAGTGGGACTTTCTATGCAAATATGGGTCCAAGATGCTGCAGGCAGCAGAACTGAGAAGAAGAAGGCTACCTCCTCCATTCCCTCAAATCAGTACAAACTGCAGGACCTCTAATTGCCCCCAGGTCCCAGTGCGTGCCTCAGCCATGTCCTCAGGTGAAACAAACTAGGAAGCAGAGCCTATTATTTCCTGCTTTCCACAGGAAGGAAACCTTTGTGCATGGGATGTACAGGATCTTTGGCATACTCTGGCTTGCAGCCCTGGTCTGTCTGACTGGCACACCAGTATGGCAGGGCGTAACATGGGGGTCACCCTGCCTGACACAACTCAGCGTGTCAGAGAAGGGGAAAGCGAGGAGCTGCAAAATTTAATTGCAAAGGGGAGAACAGCTAGAACTGATGGGGTCCAAAGGAAATAAAAGGGAGAAGGAAAGTGGGAGTGAGGAACAGAGACTGAGACTTAAACTTGCTGGGTTGAGCCTTGAACAAAGTGCAGGAGAAGCTTGGACCCGGGACCGATACAGACAGCTAAGTCTGAGTAGAGAGGAGACAGTGGGACTGAGGGACTGGAGAGTTTGTCACTTCATAGATTTTAAATATAAAAAGGTCCATTAACTGATAGAGCTTGATCTTAAAAAACAGAAAGGAAGAGCTGAATGGAGAACCAGGGAGGAATTCAGTCAGGGAAGGCTGGAGAAGGTATCAGAGACAGGGCCCTCACCGCAATCCTCCTCGTCGACCTCTCCCAGCCCCGAAGGGGCCTGGCTGGCCGAGCTCGCCGCCTGCTCTGACATGGATCTGACTTCTGTGAAATCGGCTAAGCCGTGAGAAGGAGCTGCGAAGAGTCTCGGCTGCCGCCTCCACCCTCTGCCCCATGCCGGGGAGCAGTACCGAGTGAGGGCCAGGTCACTGTCCCCAGCCCGGCTCCGCTCACCGCCTGCAGGCATGTCGGGATGGGGCTACGGGGGGACGTCCCTGCCCTGGCTCGTCCCGCTGCTGCCCACGGCGGCCTGCCCCACAGCCGGCCCTCGCTGCGCCCTGGTCAGTCTGAGCTGAGAGGGAGACATCGGCTTGGCGAAGCAACTAGGGGACGGCGGGAGGGAGTATCGCGGCGAAGAGGAGAAGGGGAATCGGTAGGCTTGATGAGTAACTCTAGTCTGAGGTAGGATATGGAAATCGCTGCGTAGGGATGTGGAGAAGGAGCTGGGAAAGTGACAGCTGGGCGAGAAAGTCATGCCGGAGGACCGGGGCAAACAGTGAGACTGGGAACGAAAGCAAAGATCTGATACCCAGGGTCAGTTACACAGTGTCTGAGCTAGTTATCTACACTGAGATAAGAAAAGTCTTGTACAGAAATGCACACTTCTCTCAACTGAGTTTAAAGGAGTACAGAAATCCACATAGCTTATGCAGAAAGTTAGATAACACTACTCCCTTCTCCAGTGTCTGGGGGGTAAGGTTGATAGACTGAACGAGGAGTGGAAGGGGGGACACTGGGAACGGTTGGGTGAGGAGAAGAGGCTTCAGAAAGGGGCAGATGGAAGGACAGAAGGAAGGTGAGCGTTAAGGTGGAGTGGACAAAGCAGGGGCGATTGCGTTTGGAGTGGACAGACCAGACAGCACAAACCTTTCCAGAGTCTGGAGCGTGTCGCTCAGTGCAGCTGTCTCGCCATGCCCTTCCCTGCCAGGCATTGCCTGCAGGAACTATGAGGGAATTGATTTAGTCCTTTCACTGCCCGTGTGCAGGCAGAGGAGGATAACCCACTGCTGCTGTCAGTTACTGTGCCCACTTGGCACGGTGGTCCCAAAGAGCTCGGTCTGTCTGATGACCTTGGGGTGCCTCAACAGGTACTATGCAATAGATTTTTTTTTTCCCCACAATTTCTTTTTAAAGCAACGTAATAAAACACACTTGGACTGTGGAAATGCAAGCACCCAAAAGTTAAGGAAAGCCACGTTACAGGTTTACTCTTCTATACTTATGAAAACATCTTTCCTGTTCTGCAGCCATGAAGTGGACAAAAAAAGTGGACTAACTGTGTGGGACTTCTGCCTTATTCCATGCAAAATTTTGTTGAAAGAAAAGAGTAGGAAATTTCAGGAGGAGTGAGGACATTCTCAAGGAAATCAAATGCTGAACTGAAGAGCTGGCTTCTAGCCCTGTCTCAGCCACTGAGTTCCTCTCTGGTGCCAATCAAGTCACTTAACCAACTGTTTCACAAAGACTAGTCATTATGTTTGATTTTATACGGGTTGAATGTGCAGAAGTGCTTAACCTTCCCAGATGCAATTGAAGCCTCTATGTGCTAAGCTTTGAATGAAAGTTAAAATACAACATGAAATACTCTGCAACATCAATTTCTACAGTGTGGCTCATCTAAAAATAGCGTATAAATTCTTACCTCGGTGCCTCTATGTAATGCAGAAATTCAAATCTCATGCGTGTTTTGTGCAAATACAGGGATTGTTTTTTCAGGCAGTTAGATGATGTGGTAATAAGCACTACAGAAAGCAATAATTTTGTTTTCAGTGCAGTTTGACTAATTTGAAGTAATGGGATATAAGGACATATTGAAACATGAAGGTAAAAAAAGAAAAAAAGATTGATTAGATGCTCTATGGCTCAGGACACTAGTAGAAAAAGGAGTATGTAATTAAAACTTTATCACCATGCACTCATGAAAAAGGGTAAGCTACAGGTGCACTGTTAACCTTAATTAGCACTTCTTAGCCTCTTCTCTTACAAACTCATTAACATTTTCAGGTGTTTTTAGTCTGTGTTGAGTACAATATGTGCAACTCTACATGTGTGCCTTGTGGAATGTGCCACACCTGGTCTGCCATTGTTGTTTTTTTTCTTCAAAATAGAGCTTTTTTGAAAAAACTTCAGTATGTTGCTTGCTTAGTTTCTCTTTACCCTTCTTTGGATGGAAGAAAAACCAGGTTTCTTGCAGGAGACAGACCATGACTAGCTTAATCCAGCATGGCCCCTAAATTTCTGGACACATATCTGAAGATCAGATCAAAGATCGGTCGCTTGGCACCCTTCTACTGCCTCTTGGAAAAAAAAAAAAAGGCTGAAAGCTTAAGCATTTGCAGACTTTTTTGTTCAGCTTTGAAATGAGACTTCCACTCATTTGGTCTGAAGACAGGAATATAAAGCAGTTAAAGTCCCTGAAAAAATAGTTAACCATACAGTTTCCATATAACACATAAGAAAACATAAATTTCAGATGCCATCTTAAGTAACAAGACATCACAGCGTATAGTATTCTTCCACTGATCAGGATCTAGCCTGACAGGACTTTTACAGACTATATGCAAAGAGATTTAACCTGAATTACTTGTAGAAAACTACAGTTTTCCTCCTGTCAGCAATGCTAATTTTCCATGACTCTCATTTCAAAGTTACTTCTCACTGCCACACTTTCCCAAAGTTAGTTCCCACTCTTTTTCCAAAATTGTGAAGGAGGTGACTGCTGAGTGCCACCCCTAGATTCTTCCACATTCTTTTTAGGACAACCTTGTTGGGTAGACATGACCCTGCATTATTGAATTTACCTGTCAGTGGTGCTCAGGTAGGAGTGCAAAGTGGTCTATGAGAGGATGCCCTCAGAGAAGGCAGAGCTCATGTCTCAATCCATGAAGTTTACTTTGAGCTGCTCTGTATTTCAGAGTATTTCAATGATATTATTCTTATGCCTATTTTTGTATGTTTGCTTTTATGGGAAGGAAGCACTTATGTATGTGTTAACGATGGAATGGCTTTATGGCTATTTTTTTTTAGAAAACTTAATAGATTTTATTTGTAAATATGGAAAAGCTTATTTATGGAAACTGGCTGTCTCCTGGGTAGTTTGCATGGCTTCTAAGAAAAAATTCATGTTCAAGTCATGCGTGAGGAGTTAGAGACACGCTCACGCTTGCAGGGCTATGATCTTATTGGCATCACAGGGACATGGTGGGAAGGCTCCTACGACTGGAGTGTTGGAATGGAAGGATACAGGCTCTTTAGGAAGGACAGGCTGGGGAGATGAGGAGGGGATGTTGCCCTCTATGTCAATGACCAGCTGAAGTGCATGCAGTTCCACCTGGGGATGGATGAGGAGCCGCTGGAGAGCCTATTGGTCAGGACTAAAGGGAGGGCAGGGACAGGTGACATGATAGTGGGGGTCTCCTACAGGCCACCTGACCAGGAAGACTGAGCACATAAGGCCCTCTATAGACAGATAGAAGCAGCCTCATGTTCACAAGCCCTGGTCCTCATGGGGGACTTCAGCCACCCTGATATCTGTTGGAGGGACAACACGGCAGGGCATAAGCAATCCAGGAGGTTCCTGGAATGCGTTGATGATAACTTCCTTCTCCAAGTGATAAAGGAGCCAACGAGGAGAGGTGCTATGCTGGACCTTGTTCTTACCAACAAGGAGGGGCTAGGTGGGGAATGTGAAGCTCAAGGGCAGCCTTGGCTGCAGTGACCATGAAATGGTAGAGTTCAAGACCCTTAGGGCAGCGAGGAGGGTGCACAGCAAGCCCACTACCCTGGACTTCAGGAAAGCAGACTTTGGCCTCTTCAGGAATCTGCTTGGTAGAGTACCATGGGATGCAGCCCTGGAGGAATGAGGGACCCAGGAAAGCTGGTTAATATTTAATGATCACCTCCTCCAAGCTCAGGAGTGATGCATCGCAACGAAGAAGAAGTCAGGCAAAAATGCCAGGAGGCCTGCGTGGATGAACAAGGAGCTCCTGAACAAACTCCAACACAAAAAGGAAGCCTATGGAGGGTGGAAGCAAGGACAGGTAGCCTGGGAGGAATACAGAGAAATTCTCCAAGCAGCAAGGGATCAGGTTAGGAAAGCCAAAGCCCTGATAGAATTAAATCTGGCCAGAGACATCAAGGGCAGCAAGAAAAGCTTCTACAGGTACATTGGTGATAAAAGGAAGACTAGGGAAAATGAGGGACCTCTCTGGAAGGAAATGGGAGACCTGGTTACCTGGGACATGGAGAAGGCTGAGGTACTCAATGAATTTTTGCCTTATTCTTCACTGGCAAGTGCGCCAGCCACACCACCCAAGTCACAGAAGGCAAAGGCAGGGACTGGCAGAATGAAGAACCACCCGCTGTAGGAGAAGATCAGGTTCAAGGCCATCTAAGGAACCAGAAGGTGCACAAATCCATGGGACCTGACGAGATGCATCCTTGGTTTCTGAGGGAACTGGCGGATGAAGTGGCTAAGCCACTATCCATCATATTTGAGAAGTCATGGTAGTCCGGGGAAGTTCCCACTGACTGGAAAAGGGGAAACATAACTCCCTTTTTTAAAAAGGGAAAAAAGGAAGACCCGGGGAACTACAGGCCAGTCAGTCTCACCTCTGTGCCCGGCAAGATCATGGAGCAGATCCCTCTGGAAACTATGCTAAGGCACATGGAAAATAAGGAGGTGATTGGTGACAGCCAACAGGGCTTCACTAAGGGCAAATCATGCCTGACAAATTTGGTGGCCTTCTACAACAGGGTTACTGCGTTGGTGGGTAAGGGAAGAGCAATGGATGTTATCTACCTGGACTTGTGCAAAGCATTTGACACTGTCCCCCATAACATCCTTGTCTCTAAATTGGGGAGACATGGATTTGATGGATGGACCCCCTGGTGGATAAGGACTGGGCTGGATGGTCACACTCAAAGAGTTGCAGTCAGCGGTTCAATGTCCGAGTGGAGACCAGGGGCAAGTGGTGTTCCTCAGGGGTCGGTATTGGGACAAGCGCTGTTTAACATCTTTATCAGTGACATGTACAGTGGGATCGAGTGCACCCTCAGCAAGTTTGCCAATGATATCAAGCTGTGTGGTGCGGTTCACACGCTGGAGAGAAGGGATGCCATCCAGAGGGACCTGGACAGGCTTGAGAGGTGGGCCTGTGCCAACCTCATGAAGTTCAACAAGGCCAAGTGCAAGGTCCTGCACGTGGGTTGCAGCAATCCCAAGCACAAATAGAGGCCAGGCGATGAGTGGATTGAGAGCAGCCCTGTGGAGAAGGACTTGGGGGTATTAGTGGATGAAAAACTGAATATGAGCCAACAATGTGCTCTAATCTCATTCTGGGCTGCATCAAAGAAGCGTGACCAGCAGGTTGAGGGAGGCGATTCTCCACCTCTACTCTGCTCTCATGAGACTCCACCTGGAGTACTGCATTCAGCTCTGGGGACCTCAACATAAGAAGGACATGGACCTACTAGAGCAGGTCCAGAGGAGGACCACGAAGATGATCAGAGGGTTGCAGCACCTCTCTTATGAGGACAGGCTGAGAGAGTTGGGGTTGTTCAGCCTGGAGAAGAGAAGGCTCCGGGGAGACCTCATAGCAGCCTTCCAGTACCTAAAGGGGGCCTACAGAAAAGATGGGGAGGGAGTCTTTAACATGGAGTTTAGTGATAGGGTGAGGGGTAATGGTTTTAAATGGAAAGAGGGTAGATTTAGATTAGATATTAGGAAAAAATTCTTTACTGGGAGGGTGGTGAGGCACTGGAACAGGTTGCCCAGAGAAGTTGTGGATGCCCCATCCCTGGCAGTGTTCAAGGCCAGGTTGGATGGGGCTTGGAGCAACCTGGTCTAGTGGAAGATGTCCCTGCCCATGGCAGGGGGGGTTAGAACTAGATGATCTTTAAGGTCCCTTCCAACCCAAACCATTCTATGATTCTGTGAAGTAAATCAGGTAAAATGAAACAAATATCTCATTTTAATGCTACACTGCATTTTAATTGCCAAAGCTGAGAAAAGCCGAATTATTTCAATAGAACTCCCTTTGTTTCTTTTTTTTTCCCTTCTTTTTACTGGTTTACTCACTTTAGATAATTAGCAAATAGTTGGAACACATTTTTGATGCTTTTGCTTGCCAATTATTCTCAGAGTAGCAGCTACACGGGGACATAACATGCAGGAGAGCCTCTGATGCTTTCCTGGTTCTGCTTTCTCTAGCCACTGGAGAAGCAGCCATGCCATACAGACAGCCCTTAAACTTTCATGCTCTTCCATTGATAAGCAATGAAATAGAAACCATGGCCTTGCTTCCCTCTTCCTCATGACTAAGCAGCAGATTTGACTGGCTCTCCCAGAAGTCAGTGCTCTTCAGTGGTGACAGGGTCAGACCTGCAGTCCAAAGAGGTGACAGCAGTTTGTCTCAAAGCCGCAGCAGCACTAACCGTGGTATGAACAAACCATGTAAAATTTTTCCAGTTACCTATATAGTTGGGATCTTTAGCCAACTCAATGTATGGCTGAAGGCATACTCTGAGAAGAAGCTATCTAGTTTATCTTAGTGATATGTGTATGATTTGCAATATATACTGTTAGTGCGGACAGACTGCTCTGAAACCCTTTTAGAGCTGGATACACCCAAGCTCTTCATCTTCAGCTGTTTCTTCTCAAAACTGTCTTTCCATTGTTGACAAAACCAGAGTCTGAAAGTCAAGTCAAGGAATCTATAGCAGGATGGATAACAAAGGCAAGAGGTTCTGGTGAAATTACCAATTAAATATTAACAGAAGGAATAAATGCAATGCTCTTTCTCAGTCACTGGTGTCAGTGGGCCCTGTTAGCTCTTTCAGACATGTATTCAATGATTCAGTGAACAGCCTAAGCCTAACAGTTGAGGGAGAGGGAATATGAAAGTGATGGTATGTTTTTTCACCATTTTTATATGCACTGCATGAAAAAATGGTAAGCAGCATTGCTTAGATGTCCTGTGACTGAAAGGCCCAAAGATAGACATTTTGGAAGAGGTCACGATTCCACATGTGAATGGACATTAAGGCTGCCAATGCTCACAATATATTTAAAGATTTGCTACACTTTCTTAAAAATCTAGATGTTTTAAATGTTGAATAAGCTAAATGGTCTTCACAATTGATTTGACACTAAGTCCTCTTCAGTCTCCTGCTAGACACCAGCAGGCTTTTGATGAGACTCTGGATACATATGGAATAAATGTGGATGAGGTCCAAATATTTAAACTGTGACAGGACGAGTTTCAAGCTGCAGCACTGCTATAGTGCTTTAGACTCGAGCATAAAGGTTTGTCATACCTCTGTGAAAAACATCTACTTCAGGCTTTTAAATTTACCCTGACCCAGCAATCACTCCCTTGTGGGAAGCCCCCTCAGACAGTGGCACTCTGCATAATTACAAAAGTTTATTTGCATATACCTATTTTCAGGAGTGCAGTCTTAATTTGAGGACCACAAACATGAAAATGAAGCACCATTTTTTATCTTAAAATCTTAATTATACACAAAGGAGACATGTGAGTGTGGAGCAATATGTACAAGATCAACATAAATAAAACTGCCACTTCTTTTCTTAGCAAAAATCACAAGTCACAAGTGTGAGTTGAGGTTAGATCCTCTTACTGGATTTTAAAGAAAGGCCGGAGAGTGTTATGGTAACTGATGAAACCGCTCAGAAAGTTAGAATTTGATATCTGTAATAAAATCTCCTATTTCACAGCTTCCAGCTAGGGGATCAGGAAGAAATATCCCCTATCTTTAGAGCCTCGCATATGTTTGGTTTACTCCATTATAGATTTTTTTCAACTTCTTCAGCTCTGCCAAATGCAAGAGTTTGAAACTGTAGCTCACTGCCTGCGGGTGCTGCAGACGTCAGCTGCAGAGCTCTGCCTGGTTGTTTTCTTCCTGCCATGCAGCAGACAGGGAAACCAAAGAGCTGCCTCCGCAGCCAAACTTGCAGTAGCTTTCATGTGGCTGTTAGGGCTGCCCACTTGGCAGCTTGACCAGCACACGCATTTTAACAGGTTTTGAACTAAACCCAGGGGCAATAGGCTTGCTCAACCATGCCAATGCTTTCTAGATTTTTGTTTTCTAATCTATAGCTTTATAAATATTAGATTACTGAATGCATGCTTTCCCAAGCTGTCGCTAGATGGTTTTTTGTTGTGTTTTTTTGTTAACCAAGACTGTCTTGCAAACATATGACTACGAAACTGTGCTAATTATGGAATTAGTTCCAATTTAATGTCTGGTTTATCATAGACCTATTTATGGATAGGCCAAAAGCTGTTCTGGCAAATTAGCAGGAAATGGGAAAAAGAAATATCAGTATGAGCTTCATAACTGTTGGCACTAGCTGTGCCTTACTTATGCTCTACTTTAATGATGTTGTTTTATTTTTCTCATAGAAAAAGCTGCTATAAGAAGCCTCTAAATTCAGTAGAGCTATTAAATTCATGATGAAAATAACGTTAAGCTAATGTTCCCTGCTTATTTCAGCAATAGAGTAGTGGTGCTATTGCATCATTAAAATGTTTTAGTAAGTTTAGCAAAGAAATAATGGTGACAAAACATCATTAGCACCTGTGGAATCTTGATCACCATCTTATAAAAACAAAAATTAAGCCACCATCCCAGCCTAGAAAGCCCATGGCTCACTTTTGTCATTGTAGATGTGTTTAAGGTAGTAACTCAAGCTACCTGTGGCTTTTAAATAAGGGGTGATATTATACAAGGTTTGGAAAAACTTATTTCTCTTCCATGAGACATTTAGAATGCAGTTCTTGTCTCTTATTTTCTGCTGTGTTGGGTAAAAGCAATTGCAAGTGGCAAACCTAATGGGGGCAAGATAATTTAGCATTGTGTTGCCAGCTGTGGCCAGGATTTGGTCACATACTTTCTATTGGCTCCCATTAACATAACAAATCTTACCCATTTTCTACAGCATTAATAATAAAGTTCACTCTTGTTTAGATTTGGCTGTATTTTGCTGCATATTTAGTCGAATCCACAATGCAGACTAATTGTACTCAGCTGCACGCATCCTGGTTGCTGCCAGCCTGCACACATGGGTTTTCACAACATGAAAACTAAGTTGCGGAGAGGTGGGGGTATGTGTGCCATGGTGTCAGGCTGCAGTCATGGAAGGTACCTGGATCTGGAACCTGCAAAGCTCTCCTAGGACCTGTTGTCTAGATAAGGCCTGCATGGACATTCTGAACAGATCTGAAAGTGAAATAAAATCACTGACTTGAAACCTGAAACTTAAAAATAGTAAATAAATATATTGACTAGTCTTCAAAGCAAATGTGTGGTTAGCTCTCTGTTTGAGGTAATGTTTTGCTCTATAGATTCAGGAAACTGCCTTTATGCAGCATTTAAGTGGCTTCTTTTGCTTTTCAAGTGGAAGCTGGCTGAAACGTATCACATCTTTAGGGAAGGAAGAGTCATTCCCTGACGGCTAGCCAAGAAATAGTGAAGACAGCAGCTGCAGAGGCAGCTGGAATTGCCACCCTCGCAGATGGAGTCAAAGTGCTTTGCTGTAGCTGAAATAGGAGGGAATGAGTAAAAACAGAAGGAAGGTAAAAATAGGTAAATAGCAAACCAGAAGCTGTGTCTTAATAAGATCTGAAGGTTTTCTGCATATTCATGTGTAACACAGCCTGGAGGTACCTTAGGGTCTTAAAGAAGGCTGTATGCAGGGTACACACTGTAGAAAGTGTAGTTTCTCTGAACAGGACTATAACAGCGACAGAAAAATCTTTAAATATCCAAATTGCTTTCTCACATGTACAGAATGGACAGAGAAATGCAGAGACTGGAAGTGAAAACTGGAAAGAGTATGTAATTTAAGAAATCAGTTTTAAGCAGAAATTTGAACTAACAATTTGTTTTAGTTTATTAAGCTTAAGTAGAAATGGCTGTTTGGAGGTGTTTGTAAAAATTCAGACTTTTTCAACAGAATGAAATTAAACATTGACCAAACAGGAAGATAGGAATAGCCTTTTCCATTTTAGACTTTCTTCATACTTTCTTAAAAATGCTGTGAGAAAGTAAATTTCATGCCAAAGAACTTAGGCCTAGCAACATTGGGTACACATGCTTATGTGCTTATAAGAAAGCTGCTGAGGGAAAAGGAAAAAAGGGAAATGTAATACGCAAACTCACACTAAGAGAATGTGCTTTTTTGGGACAGATGAAGAGAAAAGCAGAAATGCAGTTTCTGGATCTGGACATAGCTAGGGATTAAACAGTTAGTCAGGGTTTGAATGCAAACAGTCATTTTCTTTCTGGGTTAACTGGTTTCCATGTCAGTCAGGTCCTCCTTAAAAAAAGGTTTAAAACAAAAATCTATGTATGGACTCACAGGAAATCAAATGCATATTTAAGTAAGCAGTGGAAATTATATAATCTGTATATGAATGACCTATATCAAAATTGCGTTTGATCATGAATGACACATGTTTAAACAATAGTCCAGCTTTTAAAATTAAAAGGGCTAACTTTTTTCAAAGAAATCTAAAAGTAATTACAAAATAGCTAAGTTGGTGAACAAGTCTACATGGGAGTCAGCTGATCACCCAAATGCTTGTGAATCCGTTTCACTGAAGGTGAAAACCATTTCAGAGACCCAGAACCTCACCACTGAGACTGTTTTGTCTCAGTGTAAACTGGATAGATAATCTGCATCTTCCAAATACCGTCTGTAACAACACTGATACCAGATGCCAAGCACTAAATCTTTATGAGCTGGGTGACCCTCATTAAGAAAAATGTTACACAGATCTGTACCTATGAAAAAGTACATACTGTGGAGGGACATTGTTTTAACTTCAAGGATTAATTAGTCACTGGTTGATCCTGCCTAACTGCTATCATCAATCTCCAGTTTAATTTATTCTTAGAACTGCTGTTGTTCCATAGGGTTGATAATGGGTATTAGCATCCAAAGTTCCCGCAGGGGAGTATTTGCCTTATGTGTTTAGTTCAGTTAAACTCAAATGTCTGTACATCCATCGTCTGTCAGGCCCTTATAAGAAGTCCAGTTCCAACTTTAGGCCTTAGCTCTGCATAAAATGGATTGTGGAAGAATGTCAGAGCTCACAAGGATATCCTCTTCCTATTGAGTGAAACACCAGGTTGACAGATATGTTTGAACCTTTGGTTGATGTGAAAAAATCACATGTTCCAGTGCTTTGCCACATGGAGCTTATTGTCAGATCAGGGCTTCCAGATAGGAAAGTTGTCAGATTTACAGCTTGAGACAGACAAAAAAGTCTTGCAGCCTGAAGTGAGGTAGCCAAATTTCCCCTGCATCCCCAGAGATAAAAATGGGCTTCAAAATCACTCTCTTGAAGAAATTCCAGTGCGTTGCATGTTTCTGAAGGAGAAACAAAAGCATGTATGGTTGTCTTTTCCAGACTTACTATAAAACTGGATTAGAAGATAATTTTAGACCAGATTTACTTTAAGTAAAAATCAGTCTCCCCTAAATGAGAAAACAGGGATTTTTTTTCCCTGGAATATTAAACTACAAACCATGACAAAATGCAGTGACAAAGTGACAGTTAGACAGCCAGCAAAATCCGTGGCATTTACAATTTTGTCAAATGAGTCCCATTCTGCAAATGTTTTGGCCTTTGCATATTTACATTCCTTGTGCTTCATGCATTGATATGCTTCATGTAGCACAGCTTCTGCACTCCATCAATTAATGCTACTCTTCCTAGTTTCTAGTCAGCAGGTTTCCATTGCTTCTTTGTTTCCCCGTTTGAATGCAATACATGCTAATTTTACAGTAAATGCCATTTACATTAGCTCAGCTGTCCTCATGACATAATTTGACTTGAAGTTATGCAAATGACTTCTTTCGAGATACCTCTGATTAGCTCTAAAAAACATTCCCTAATTAGTCCTGAGATAATCAGGGAGAAATCACAGTTGATTACATATACTGAATTTGCTTCTCAAATCTGAATTGCTGTATTTCCTGGCACAGGACCTCTGAGCACTCTATACAGTTTGCACCTTTCCTTCCCTTGAAAAGCACTTCAACTACTCCCTCACAGCTCCATCAAATCAAACATTTCTTTTTATACTGACTCTATCCAGACAGCTAGGGATCCCTGCTGACAGCCTAAGAAAAACGCCAGCCAGGTGCAGTACAAATTCCGCCTATTGCTGAAGATACAGACTAGTAAATCTTACTGGAAATATATAGATTTCGGAAAGCTTTACAACTGGCATCAAAGGGAGATAACACAAAAGCAGATCTTCTGATTAAAATGACATTGTCAACTGATATCAAAGTGACAATTTTAGCGGTCAGTAACTTATACTGTATTTCTGGTGGAGTTTGGCTGCCTTGCCTCACACTGAACTCTTGCTGTCCCTCAGTGGTGACTCAGTAATTTATCATAATCCATTTTTCAAATAAACAGGGACAAGTGAACTTCAGAAGGCTCAACATTCAGATTCAATTTGAGTAAACAGATAAATGTTCAAAGGTTTTTCAGAGTTTGGTCTCAATTACCTAATACATCTTGAGTCCTTGAGTTACCAGGAGTGGTAACCTTTTCTACATGGTCCCTAAACTCTTCTCCATATAGAGAGCCTTGACAGGGTGAAGTGTAGGTCATGCACCTCTTAATAAAAACTCTCTTTTTCAGAAACAAGCCCACTGGCTGATATTTTCTGTAAGAGAAGGAGGAATGGTAGCTGAGCTTGAGGTCGTTTATTGTTGAACAACTCCAGACACAAACACACGCACGAAAAGCACCCAGATTTTGGGTTTAACTTGTGCAAATTCTTAAGGATGCTGGGAATTCAGACTTGTATCTGAAGTTTCCAAAGCGTCTCCTTCCAAAGGGGATGTGATTTGAACTTTGGATTTGTATCTCCCATTCAAATGGGGACCACAATTCCCCCTAAAGTAAAGTACTTCTGCAAAATTAAAGGAAATCGTAACAGCAAAAGGGTAGAAAATGGAGGTATTTCAACTTAAAGTTGAAATAAACTGCAGATTTGGTGACCTAAAGAGATCAAGAAAGGAATTCTCATAATGTAGCATTAGCAAGAAGAGGAAGATTTTGCCCCTGAATGAATATTGCAATGCATGAAAGGAGGTCTGTGCAAGACAAAAAGAAAAAAACCCAAAACTTTCAGTGGGGCTCTATGGAATAAAGACAGAGATATAGGACTAAGTTCTGTTCTCATTTATGACAAGACAATGTAATTCTGAAGCAGTGATATCAAGTTTGAACCTTACATAAATCTGATACAAAGATGTTATCATACTACCAACAATAGTTGTGGTAATTTTTTTTCTTTTTTTTTTAGAGAAAGGATTGGTGAAGTTTCTTTGGGCTATCAGTAGGAGTTCTGTTCTTTCAATGAGCACTATCTCCCTTTGTCTCCTTGTTGCTGGGTGATGATCTGGAGAAACCAAAGCCTATCTTGAAGATTTCTGTATCATAAAAGACAATACAAAGTGCCCAAAGTGGCACTATATCCTCCCACGCTCTCTACCTCTGGGATATCACGGTCACCGCTCTGCAGAGAAAAGCAGTGGCAAGGACAGAATATGACCATGAAATGGATTCCATAACAGTGTGGAGCATAATCTTTCTGGCATTACTTTGTACAATGTCTATTGCAACCATGAAACCATGGTAACGTAAATATATTTCCCATCACCTATCCAGAACAATTTCATCAAGTTCACTCAGGATATTCTGGAGGTGTAGTGATCTCAAATGGAAGTAAAAAACTGAACAGGAAGAGGAATTATCCAAATAGGTATTTGGTTAATATTTGAGGTAGGATTTAAAGACACATATTAGCATGTCAGAATTATTCACCTTTTTTACAACTTTTTTCACCTTATCTTTTGTCAACAGCTATTTTACAACTTGTAAGACACATCCATCCCATCAGAACAACCAACACAGACCACAGTCTTGCCACTGCTCATTTCCTCAGAGGCAGCTGCGACATAGTCAGGGAAGGGGTTGCATATCATACAAATCATTCTAGCAGTCCAGACGCGCTCCTTCACTATGGTTACATGGACCTTCCTTATCAGAATCAGAAGTTAATTCCTCCTATGGCAAATTTCTTCACCTGGCACAGCACATAGTATCATTGACAGTAATGATAAGTGACAGATAGTTTATGTGATTTTATGACAATCTAAATGTGTGTAATACCAAACGACATCAAAATTGGGCACTCACACTATCATGTAGCCACAATACTAGCTTTGTTTCCTACCCTGTCACAGCCTGCACAATAATTTCCAGTCCATTTCTCTGCCGTACAGCTCTCGTCTGCTTCTACCAGAGCTGCCCTTTCCTATTCACAGAGTCAGGGCATAGTTACAGAGAAGGCTGCATGCCCAGTCCCTTTTCACCACTCTGGTATTCCTTCCTCTTCTCCCAAGCATGTGCTATAGCATAGGCATGATTAGTTGGGGGGGTATATGTTCCCAGGCGAGGAGTAAGGGCAGGAGGGTTATCCCACATCCAGGAGACTAAAGGAGGAAAATGTTTCCAAACCCCTTTAGTGTTTCAGAATCTATCACAAGTTGAAGTCTCTCGGGGATACAGCCCAGCCACACAAGGGAGATAATTGTGAAAGAAAGGTTAGTGGGGTACAAAAACAAACAAACAAAAATCATCTTATTCTCAGTCCCCACTGCCTCTTTTTCTAAAGGTTGCATATGTGGAGGTGCAATGACACTGGTTTTGCCTTAGTATTAGAAATGGTTCAAATAGGATTGTCCCTCACAGTGAGGTGGAACATTGTGGAGACTCTATAAAGTTGTATAATGTCAGTCCCAGTAACCTGGAGGTAGAATATGTACTGTCATCCTCCATGACAAGGTTCAAATATGTATGTTCACCTTTGATAGAATCTGTGTTTTCTAAATAAATCCCTAGTGATGTTTATGCATCTATATGCTGGTAACTCAATAACCTCAACAAGTTTTTTTTGTTTTCTTTGCTTTTCATGTAACAGTGGAGGGAAGTTTGCTTTTGAATTAGTTCATCTCCATGATGCATTTATTGTTATTACTGTATTTTATGAAGGACCCATTTGCAGGCTGATCAAATAAACAAGACCTGTGGCCTCAGATATGAACCATACAGAGAGAGGAAATCCCACTCTGCATTTTAAAAGCTGCATTTGACCCTATCACAAAGTAATTCATTCTAATGACATGGACATTTTCACAGCATAGCAGTCTGCTTCTACAAAAATCTCAAGACCAAAGCATTCTTACCTTATACAAAAATGTTGAAGTAAAGCCAAAACGTTTGATGTCAAGACAAGAAATACCGGTCTATGACAATGTTTTGCAACATGATGACTTTAATTCCATTATACCAAATGTCTGCTGTTGATGCAGTCATTTTTTATGACAGATTTTAGTGGGAAGGGAAAGCAGTTGTTCATTGCAGTCTTGATTATATGGAAACTGAACTGTCTCACTGAGTCAAAGAACGGGGGGGCTGTACTGTTGCTGAAATATATAACTGCATGTTAATGCTCACTGAGGTCAACAGCAAAACTCATATGGACTTTAGTACTGCAGAATCAGGATTTCACTGTTTAAATGTTCCTTATTTTCTCCCTGATGGGTTGTAAAAGGTACTACTTTGCATAATAATTGAATGGTTATTGAATTACCAGGATAGAGATAGGTGCATAAGCATTGAGAAAATTCTCACTAGCAAAAGTAGCCTCCTTCCTGAGCTTGGTCCTGAATTAGCCATCCAATCAAATGCAAGTCTTTTCTGTTTTTCTTTTCTTCCCCCCACCTTTGTCCTTATTAGTTGGTCATCTCTGAGCAATGATGACACAGGTACATCCACTACTTAATTTACTACCCAACCTTTCATCACTTTCTTCACCTCTGTCTTTACCAGCACTGCTGGGCCCCAGACCTTGGGAACAAAAATCCAGATCGATGCAAACACAGACCCACCGTCAGTGAAGGAAGAGTTGGTATGTGAACTATTACAGGAGCTTGACTGCTACAAATCAATGGGCCCTGATAATATCCACCCAGTGGTGTTAAAAGAGCTGGCTGATGTCATTGCAAGGCTGCTCTCCATAATCTTTTGAGAAGTTGCGGAGATTGGGAGACATCCCACAAGACTGGAAGAACGCTAATGCCACCCTCATCTACAAGAAGGGCTTAAAGGACAATTCAGGAAAATATAGGCCCGTCAGTCTTACTTCAGTCCCTGGGAAAGTTATGGAATGAATCCTTCTGGGGGCTATCACAAGTCAAATGAAGCACGTGATTGGGAACAACCAGCACAGATTCACCAGGGGCAAATTGTGCTTGACAAACCTGGTCTCCTTCTACAACAAAGTAACCTGCTCGGTTGACGTGGGGTGAACGGTGGACATCGTCTACCTGGATTTCTCCAAGGTTTTCGATACAGTTTCCCACAGCTTCATCCTAGACAAACTGATGCGTTACAGTCTAGACAAGTGGTCCATGCAGTGGGTGTGGAACTGGCTTACAGGCTGCACCCAGAGGATGATGGTAAATATCTCCTTTTCCAACTGCCAACCTGTCACAAATGGGGTTCCCCAGGGATCGATACTGGGCACAACGCTGTTTAGTATCTTCAGAAGTGATCTGGATGATGGGATCAAGTGTACCCTGATGAAGTTTCCCAATGAAACCAAACTAAGTGGGGAAGTGGACACTTTGGAAGGGAGAGCCACCCTGCAGGAAGACCTGGATAGGCTGGAAGAAGGGGGTTAACAAGAACCTTATGAAGTTCAACAAGTACAAGTGTAAGGTCTTGCACCCAGAAAAACATAATCCAGGAGTGCGGCACAGGCTGGGATCTACCCAGCTGGGGAACAGCTCTGTGGAAAGGAACCTGGGGGTCCTGGTGGACAAGCACCTCAATATGAGTGAACACTGTGCTGCTGCGGCAAAGCAAGCCAGCAGGATACTGTGCTGCATCAACAAGGGCATCACCAGCAGAGATAAAGGAATCATTATCCCACTCTACTCAGTGCTGGTCAGGCCACACCTGGAATACTGGTTTTGGTCCCTGCTATGCAGAAAAAGATGTGGACAGGCTGGAGAGGGTCCAGAGAAGAGCCACAAAGATGACCAAAGGACTGGGAAGCCTGCCATATGAGGACAGGCTGAGAGAACTGGCTTTGTTCAGCCTTGAGAAAAGAAGGCTTCGGGGAGACCTCATCACCATGTTCCAGTATTTAGAGGGTGGCTACAAAGAAGATGGAGACTCCCTTTTTACAAGGAGTCACCTGGAAAACACGAGGGGTAATGGGTACAAGTTACTCCTGGGGAGATTCCGAGGACAATTTTTCACAATGAGAACAATCAGCCATTGAAATAATGTCCCCAGGGAAGTGGTGGATTCCCCAACATTGGACACTTTTAAGATTCGACTGGACAGGGTGCTGGGCCATCTTGTCTAGACCGTGCTTTTGCCAAGAAAGGTTGGACCAGGTGATCCTTGAGGTCCCTTCCAACCTGGTATTCTATGATTCTATGATTCTTTGACTCTTATTGTCTTTATAGCTTGCAACATCCTGAGTTTTCCAGTGTACATATTCACTAAGTCCTGAAAGTGAACAACATAGATGTTTTCTTTATTCCTCAGTCTCATGTTGAAGGCTCAGACTCCTCAAACCAAGATCTGTTTACTTTCTGTATATACGTTAAACTTTAGCCTTGCATTTTTAGAGCTTATACAGAAAGTACGGTAGAAGAGAGCTAGACCTCTAACCCAGTGAATATCTGCAGTTATTCCACAGACTCCATTGCTTTTTCTCTAGAGGTAGATCAGCACCACTAAGAGAAACTGACTCTAAATAACTTCTAATTGATTTATAAAACAAATACGATGTGTACTTAGAACAATTGGAGGACCAGTTACCCAGAAGACTAGTTTTTATTGCTATTTTTGTAATTTTGAAGTGCATAAAGGTGAAACACAGTGCAATCTGTTTGGAAAGCACCTTTTGGAAAAGGAACACTTGAAAAATGTCTCTTACTAAAAGTGCTTGCTTTTGCCTCTATAGTTCCTTTTTGGCTTATAGTGTTCTCTCCTTTATTTTCCCCACCCAGCAATTTCTTTTCTGATCAACCTCTCCTAGGTGCTCTCTGCTCTGATGATGAATTAATTTCTTTTGGTTTTCCTTCCTCCCATCTATTCAGCTGATCTCTGGTCTTTCTCGAGGTTGAGGTCTCTAATTTTTTCTTTTTTTAAAGTGAACATACAAGTAGTCTTTGAACATATGTCCTTAAAAGTTCTATTTTCTTTTTAAGGGTTTCTGGCTTTTTCTTTTCCCCTTCTCCTTACTGGAAATAGAACTTCAAAGCAGGAAACAGCCTAAAACAACCATAACAGGCTGTGACTGAGGAACAGAGTTTGGTTCAGACCATGGGGTCAGCAGGAAGGTTTCAGCTAAAAATGAAGTGATAGTGCTTTGCTCCTTCAGTTGTGGGTTTTTTCTTTCTGGTGATATTAACTCTTATTATTCATGCTTTTGATGTCTTTTGTTTGTTCTCTTGCAGTGTTAATACAGACAGTACTAAATGATAATAGCATTACTGGCCACTTACACTAGTAGTCTTAGCATTGGCACACTATATCCTTAAATAAAAGAAGTTGGCCAGATTGGATTATTATTACAATGTGTGTATGTTTTAATGATCACATTTAATGATTTTCTGTCTAGGTCAGCATCGTTCCTGTTTTATTATCAGCAATATTCATATCCACCATCTAGTTATGCTTTGCGCATGTTCCTAAATAAAATTACACCACTAATTTAATGATTTCATATCATGTGAAAATAATTGTATAAAATCCATACTGCTCCTTCTTAAATAAAGCTTACAATTGTACAAAGTGGGAATCAGAGGTATTAATAATCTCTATTTTCAGTTTATTCTTGACTGATGAGTAGGTCGGTTGTAATCAGATGCAGTTAAATCTCTGCCTGAGACATTGCACCATTTGATCAAAAGAAAGAGTGGTGAAAACACTGCTGTCACAAATACTTCATATGACATCACTGGATGGAGAGACAGAGTTGGCTTCTTAATAGTGAATTCTTCCTCGTATGAATATCATTTGATGGGTATAGCCCTCAGCATTTTCCGCACAGAAATAAGAAAGGCACAAGCCTGATTGCAGTTGAACTTTGACAACGCGTACTGACAATCACAAATATTACAGTTTTTATTCTGTACCTCACAGTATCAGGTCATGATGTTTATTTTGGTTTAAGTAAGTAGCTGACAGAGGTTCAGTTTAACCTAACATTTAGATGGAAGAACCAACTTGCCTGTGAGTATGAGTTAAGTCCATGAGAAACACTGAAGTAAAATGTGTTCTGTAGTAGCCAAAATGCCTAGTCCAACGAGCCAGGTCAACACAGAGTCACTGGACTCATCAGATAGACAGAGTTAAGCAAATGCTGAAATGATCTGTCGGATATTGGATCAAGTGATCTCTTTAGCTATTAGCTAAGCTGCTGAAGGACTAGGAAGTCTGAAATTAGAGGTGGTGAGTAGGTTGCAGCAGGAGGAAAGAAAATTCCTCTCTTCGTCTGTAGGAAGAAGAGGGATAGTTTCAGTGGTGAAATAGACAAGATGAAACATATTTAAGAAAAACTTCCTTTCTACATCATGTCATAATACACATTAGGGAGCTGCAAAACCAGATTAATTTCTTTAACAAGATTCATTATTTTTGATTGACTTCTACCAGGGAAATTAAAATAACCTATGCCGAAGCCATAAATGACTTGAGATTTCAAAAAAGATTATCTGCTCTTAATCTTCATTTTCTATTTGATGAAATGAGAAACAAATAATTATAGAGGTACTGAAATAGTTAATAATATTAAGAAATTATTAAATATAATTCTGAAGAAATCCATAAAGAATTCCTGCTAAGGCTTGCAGATGACAAAGCTGATCTAAAGACAGCTATTCGGATCATTTGGTAAATTGGCCCCAAATACACAACAAGCATTTGATACAGCTAAAAGTATTAATGTTGTTGCAGCTGTGGTGGCTTAACAGTATAAAAGTGAGGCAAGGTTTGTAGGAAGAGGCGCTGTTTTCTTATTGGATCAACCGGTTTAACTGGAAAATCACACCAACCCCAAATCTCATGCACAAAGCCCTCTTTAGCTGAAAGACAGCTCTCAGTAACAGAAAGTAAAAAAAAAAGAGCAAGCCGGCAAAAAAAGAGAGAGAGGAAAGCTGCCACAGAATAGACAATATCCCACTAGTTAGATCTGTCACCAGGGACATGAGAGATGCATCCCTTCCCGTTTTGAAATGGATGAGTGCCTTAATGTCTGGGCTATTCAATATTCGGGTGCGTATCTGTCTGATTTTGATCAGAGTTTCCACACAGAAATGAAGAAGAGCTCACGTGCCCAAGGCTTCTCTTTTTTTATTTTCTGAATATATATGCTGATCTCATAAAAGATATTTCTCCCTATAAAACTTGCCTGAAGTAAAGCTAAGTTTATTGTTTACACAGATCATACTTAAAGGACGTGTGACTTTGTCCTGAAAAGCAGTGATTCTGGAAAGGGATTGGGAGTCATGGTGGATAAATAGTTGTTTATGAACTGTCAGTGCAAAGCTGTGACAAGCAGGACTCTGATACTCCTTGAATATGAAACAGGGATGATAGCAGGAAGGAGGGGGAAGGTATAGTCTCCCGTATACAGGGCTGAAGAGACCACCACTGGTGAGCTGTATGTAGTTCTGATGTGTGTGCTTCAAAGAGAATACTGCAAATTTAGCAGCTTCAGAAAAGATAGACAAAAGTTATTCCAGAAAATTATCTGAGTGAAATGGTTTCCCAAAGAAAAGGACGAGATGTGATTTTGAAACAATCTGTATGTAGACTTGTCAAAAGAAAAATGATATTTACTTTAACAAAAGCACAATAACAGTCAGGGAATAGCAGTTAAGGCTAGCGAAATTCAGACTGGAATTAAGGTATATTTTTTAAGAGGAGACAGTTAACTGTTGGAATAATCACCAAAGAACACAGAAAAAAAGATTCTATTGGTTGTATTGGATGTGTGTTTTCAAAAAGATATCCTCTACTTCAGCTGTGAGGTATTGGGCTTGACAAAAGATTTTTTAGACAAAATTACTTGGACTACTTTGTGCAGGAATCGTTCAGGCTTCAGACACTATTAATCTAGGAACCTTGCAACCTTTCAGTCCCTGGCACATGCACACTGAAAATAACATCTCATTATAGCATTCCTTTTGCACGTTTTAACTCTGAAAGGCACTTAGCAATGAGCAGAACACTCAAAAAAAAAACCAAAAAGAGAAAAGCTCACAGACCCTGATGAGTCAGGGAACTGATGAAGGAGGAAGTGGTAGCAGCAATCCCTGGTCTCAAAAGTAGTATCAGTTGCCACAGCATCATGAACAACATGAGCTTAGCTCACTGTTCATCCTCATTATTAGTGATGTTCAGGAACTGGCGGTCACTAATAGCATTCTCCATAGCAGTAATGAAGAATGCAGGGATGACACTTACATACCCATGCTCAAAATGGGTATTACAGAGTACAGTTATTGAATATGCCGTCTCTCAGACACTGCCGCACCACCCATTATCAGGAAGAATTAATAAGAACTGATACAGGAGTTGGGAGCCTGAACTACACAGTCATATGTATGGTTTTCTGCTCCGTATTACAATTGTGCAGTTTTATTAGCCCAAAGCTAACTTCATTAGTTTTGCTGTAATGGTAACCTGGTAACAATCAGTACTAGCCATGATTCAGCAAGAGGCTCAAGGGGTTGAATAATCCAAATGATGTGTTTAAAGCTGAGCACATGTTGACACCCTTTGCCGAATGAGTGTCATGCAAAGGAAGCTAACCAGGAAGCAGCCATGGTCAAAAGGAAGGATAAACAGCCTAAAGACCCTTCCAGTTTTTAATTTTTTATAATTCTAGGTAGATTTTAGGGACTGCTGGAGCCCAGAGCCTTGGTTTCTAGCAGACTTGGCTTAAATATCCTTGCAGTTCACATGCCAAACTCTCCCTCCCCCTCACTGTTGCAATAAGAGCCTGTGTTGCACCCTCTCTCCTATCCTAAGTCGTTATTATTAGCACATGGAATTTCCGCCTCCTCCTCTGTTTGAAATCCCAGAATTTAATACTAGGAAAAAAAAAAAAAAGTCCTGCAACCCTTCTTTGTTATTTAATCTCAACAGAGCTATTTGCCAAGAGCCTTTTTTCCCTTTTCTAATGTCTTTAGGCCAACCTTAGCCTCCAGCTTGCAAGGTCTGCTCTCATTTTATGACCAGGAGCTGCTCCAAAGGCATCATTCATTCCAGCGTCTGTTGCCTGTCTCAGCCTCAGGAGCTTCCTTCATTTGTTGTCTTCTGATGGTGCCTTATTTAACTGTAGACAGTTTCTCATGAAACTCATAAAGGACCTAGACCTTTTTGCAGTGAAAACATTAGTATTTTTGTTCCTTGCATGGTGACATTTATGCCTTACATAGGACCTGATCTTGTTCCCATTGTGTTCAGTGGCAAAATCCTTTTGTATTTAGGAGTCAGCCCTTATACTTGGTGAACACTGAAAGCAATGCACTGTGATAAAATGTTTAAACTACTTAAAAAAAAGAAGAACTCAGTGAAGGTTATTTTAGCAATATAAACAACAGCAACAACAAATTAAACAATGATTTAAGCACAAGGCCTCATATTTGTTCTCAATTTCAACAGCTCCTGAAAAAGCTTAAGGGCACAATTCAAAGAGTTTAGGTATTGGACTGCCTAAAAATTAAGAATCTGGCCCCAGTAAGGTTATTGAAAGAGTAAGAGTCAGGCGTCTGTGCTCTAAGTGCTACTAATGTCTCTAAGTCTAAGCTCTACGGGCTTCCAAAGGATAATGTACAGGGACCAGTGAGAGTTATGTGCCTCAAAAAGATAATAAAAACCAAGTAATAATACACTGAGCAAGTCGCCATAAAACTATAGAAAAGGCATGAGAGGGTGCTGAACTCTTAGCTTCTGCTGAAGCTGTGAATCCAAGGCTTATCTCTTCATGGGTCCATATACTTCCAGAAACTTGTGAAGGAGCTTCATCAGGGAGAAAGGTAAGCTACCTAGACAAATCTATAACCTGATTCTTTATCTATCATTAGCAGATCTTCATCTCTCCTGCTTCTAGTCCATTAGATGCCACAGTCTTTTGTACAGAAAAGAGGAGTTGATTGTAAGTGGGCACAGATGCAGCCTTTGGAGTCAGATTGATACATTCACATTCTCAGCCTTCTACAGGCTGTAGGTAGATTCCTCATTTCTCTATATTTGTTGTGGCTCGGCTTTCAGAAGTGATACCAGTCACTGTGAATTACTCTTTGGAGACTCTTAGAGTGTCTTATTGGCTCTGTAGGAAGCCCAATTGCTTCATTACAGCTTTCTGAATCACCCCAACAAAGCCAAGCACAGGATTTTTAGGCACTGAGAGAGCACAGTTAGGAAGGCGAAAGTAACGTCTCTGAATTTTTCATCCTTTGATTATAAGAGGAATTGTGATTTGGGTCTTCAGGTGGCATTGTGAGAATAATGTCAATAATTCTGATTAGCTGGTCCCTTTTCAAAGAAGAATGTGGAACAAATGGATCGATCATTAAAATGAATTGTAAATTACACAGGCATCATGGTAACTTAAGACAAAAAAACAGTCCAAAGGCAGAGACTACTCAACAACAATTTCCCTCTTCCACTGGTTTTAAATCAGAAGGAACAATCAAGCAAAGCATTCATAATTCTTTCCACAGTAATAATAAATAATGTATCTTCTTCCTACCCAAAGTCCACTTTGATGCACCTTCCGTGTGACAGCAATGCAAGAATAAAAGTTCCACCAGATTCAGCAGTTTTCTTGCCTTCCTCCTTTAAAGCAAGAAAGCTGCTTGTGGAGACGGCTGACAGAAAGTCAGGAAAAAAGTGGGTAAAAACAATAATGAAGCCATCTTAATGTCAGGGTAGCACACTAGTAACGTTAGGATGAAGACAGATGTAGTGCCCTTTTGGTGATTTACACAATTTGTGAAATGTTGGAATTTCTTCTTTTTTTGTGTGTGTGCCTAACTACATAAATATTAGGGCTAAAAGGCCACTTCTTTGAGTGCTGACAGTTATACAAACAGATTTTCTTAACACAAAATAGACTACACTTAAGAGATCCTTATATGGAGTTATACTGTGGAATGGTAATCTTTGTATTAATTGAGTTCTCAGTACAACAGGCAACATGACTCATCTTACACTCACATCTGCTCTTTATATGGATGTTAACAGCCGAGAAAAAGTCCTTCAGTGGCCTACTTGCATAATTCTGTTGTTGGATAGTATCATTCTAAAGTCTGATCTCTTAGGGTAGATTATTTAATATTTATACTATACTCTGACAACAGCTGAAGGATTTAGTCCAATTAATCTATTTTTGAAAGTTGAAGAGGGCAAAATACTTTTTTCATCATACTTTTCTTCAGCTGTTTTCCATATTCCCACTCATATTCTTTCTTCCTAAGGACTTTCTTTTTTGTCTATGCCCTTAGTATGTTCACAGAGAGCTGCTATCATATTGTAGTATGGTATCTGAAGTGAAGTTACGCATGTGGTATTTTAACAAAGCATTGCTAATGTACTTCCTTTGCATTGTTTTTAAAACATCTCAAAAAAGTGAAGATTCCCTAAACTGCAGAAGACATTCCACTAACACTGAAATTTAATGGGATATGTATGTCCACTAAACATTTGTGTCTTGAAAATTTTTCTTTGTTATCTACAATAAGGTTACCATTGGGTTTTAGTCTGTATAATCCACAGAAAATCAGCCACCCCAGATTCCCCTGTATCTTTGCAGTGAAGTGTGAGTTAAGTATACATTGTAGTAATCTTCAGTATGTGTTCCTTCTCAAAAACTTTAGAATAAAAAATAAAACTACTTTTGAGAATAAAGTGCAGGGTCTTTCATCAAACAAGTATTCAAAATTACACAATGTAAATAGATATCCCAAAGACAAAAAAAGCAGTATCTCCCACATACACACTTTTTTCTATTCATAGCCATTTTGCTGTATGGGTGCTACCACATGGTGGAATGCTTTAATGGTAAGATTCATCAAAAGAGATTTGCACAGAGAAAAACAGAAGAGCACTGGAGGAACTCAGGGAGCCTGCAGGGAGAATTAAGATGTTTCATCCTTTTCCTTTCAGCTTCCTCAGCAAGGCTTGCTCTACCAGCCTTGAGATTCTGCTCATACCACTTTGCAAACCAATGACCTTTAAATCTTTTTCATACTGACAGACATTCCTAATGAAAGAGGCGAATTTCATTTCAGAGAACTTATGCAGAGCTTCACAAAGGAATTGTGGCACTTCAATTTCATTTTAGGCTGCATTCATGTACTTAACTCTTAGGGGATTCAGAAAAAAATCTGCTTTGCCGCTAGAGTGCTTCAGCATGCAGAGGCACCAAAAGTTTTCAACACAAAGCTTAAGTAGGTGCCTAAAGTTTTGCTACTGTGCATGCTGAGATAGGCCACCAAGCTGGCTGAGCTGCATGACTCAGTGCCCAAGGCTGTCAGGAATTCACAGCTTAGGCATCCCTCTACCAAAGTCCCCTGAGGTCTGGTCTGGTAAGCTTCACAGTACACCTAACACATCCTGACAGCATGAAGGTCAGCCCAAAGCACAGGAGCCACAGTTATTTCTATTCAAAAGAAGTGATTATTTCAGGTTCCCTTCCTTTCCAGAACTGCTCGGTCTGTTAAAGAGCTTACCAAGGAAGCGAGCCGTGCTAGTTCAGTGATGGTGATTGATACAGTTCTGCTATTTCTGTCCAGTTCGGGGGATTTTGTATAACCTTGAATTAAAGAAATAAACAGATTAATCCAGTCTCATCTGGCAAAAAAAGGATAAATTGAATAGGGTTCTCCAATCACAAGTCTCAAATTCGTACATGGCATTTAATCTCTTGGCACTTCTGTTTGACTAGCATTGTATCTATCAGGTTGCCTGTTAGGAAGCCATGTTAAGGAACATAATTCTCCCCAGTCAGTGTGTAAGTATACTCACACGTAAGTTCATAGGTATGTAAGTTTCTTAATATGTGACTCTGAACAGATTTTGATTAAACTATACCTTGAATTGCAGGTGCTACAACATTCAGCATGACAACTCCTAATAGGCTTTCTGAATCTAAGCCTTCGTGTCTGTTTCTGCAAAGAACAGGAATAAAGATTTTGATTGATACCTAGCCTTCAGGAGTCTTTGCTTCCAATGGGGATGTGATTTCATGACATTTCTTTCATGAAATATTAGATCTCCAGCACTCAAGTCACGTAACACTGGGTCACTGAACTAGACTCACTACCTCTTCCCCTATTAAAACCAAAACGTCTGTGAAATTAGACTTTGGTGAACCAAATGCAGGGGGTAATCACTGGATTGACCCTACTACATAAGGATATATTTAATTTTTTCATTGGAGGGAGTCTGAAATCCTGATGTACACAATGACCTGGGAAGTTTATACTTTGCTTCAACTGACTTGCATGAAACCTGGTTTTGCAGTGATACCTTCTAACCATACACAACTCTGTGTTGAGTTTACCATAACAGTCAGATATTGCTGAACATTCATGCTTGGAGAACACAAGTTTCAAATCACTTGTGATCTCAGCTGAGCTTAAATAGTTCTTGTGTGGATGAAAATATAAGGGATTACACAGTCTCACTCTATTAGATGTCTTCTGCAGTCTATTTCCACCTGTTAACAGCTTTGTACCCTCACTAAATTCCATGATTTGACTTATGTATTTTTTATTTATTTGGTGGTGCAGCTAACCCAACAGTAATTTTCCTTTTTTGCCTAAAACTTTTTTCCAGGTTAGCTTGTCCTAACTTTTCATAGTCTTACTCTGTGAAGCAGATGAGAGTCCTGCTTGCTCCTGCACACTGTTTACCTTTTAATTTAGCTTCCTCTAGGACAGCATTAGCAAATATCAAGCACCACCACAAAGACTAACAGCTATTAAAAACTTGTCTAACTTACTGGCTTTGGCACCGTAAGGAATAGAAAATAGTTTGAAGAAATTCTTTGCCTACTGTCACTACTTTCCCTAAAAAGGCAGGATTCCTGTGTAAGATTTTATTACATGTTGTTTACAATGAGAAAAAAGAGTACCAGTTATGATTTGTTTTAGAAACTCTCAAATACTCAGTATAATCCTCTCCCCTCTCCCAAAGCTGCAAGTAGTTCAGATGTAGGTCAAGCAGTACACAACATCATCTTTCAAACCACTCAGCTCTCTTACCCACAACTCAGCTGCTCGTTCGTCAGCTGGTCCTTTGTTGTCTGCAAACTTATTATCTATGGTCTACAGGAAAAAAAGCACACTTTCCCCAGGAGCTAATGAAAGTCTGTCTCATTCACCATTTTATGGTTTTGAGGTTTCATTTCCTAGCTATTTACAATGGTTTATAAGAGGTCGGTAAGAACTGGGACATCACAAAACACATATTCTTAAAGTTGTATAATATACTTGCATGTAAGTAATTTTAAGCCCCAAGTATGCAGCGAGACCTAGGTAAAGGATTTAGGAAGGTATAGCTTTTAAAATATTATTCACTTACTTGTTCCATATATAGTCTTTGGATTTGCCTTTTTGCTGCCAGTAATTTGATTTTACTTGTCGTATGTTAGCCAACCTTACATTTTTATAATGTACCAACCATATTAAAAAGGAAAAAATACTTTTAAAGCTTCACAATAATGAAATTCAATTACTTCAATAGTAATTGCTGACACAATGGCTCTCTTTCTCCAAGGAGTGTGAGAGCTAGAGGGACACCTGAACATTCCCCGCATATTCCAAACACAGGTCAATAAACCTCACTTGTATAGAAATCACTCGGAAAAAAAAAAATTTAAAAATGCACAGTCATTACAAATATGTATGTGCTGTGACGTAAGGCTTCACCTTCAGGAGGGTTTTGACTTAAGAAAGATATCTTGCTGACTGCACGGTGGCAGATCAGTTGGGAAAAGGGTGCATTTTATTTTTTCTGCCCCCCTCTGTTTAATCGGTATCTTGATGTTCTGGTATTTGGTGTAATGAATGAGAACTTTTTGTTACCAACCTAACAGGCAAAGAAAAGTTTTGTGTAATGTGAAATTAATTTTTGTTTATGCAATTAATACTCTTTCGTGTCTCACACCTTAATTTAAAAAAAAATAAATAAAAAGGTAGAGAGAAATAGTAGACATTAATTGGAAGGGAAGTTTGCAAGGTGATAGGGAGATGTCCAGAAACTAAATCTTCAAGAGCCGACCAACTGGTCACAGGTCTTTATACAAAGGGCAGTCCCTGGCCTCATCTCCATTCTGTTTTGGGGATAGGTAAGGATTTGGGGATTACCATTCCTTTGTATTCTCCTAGAGCTCCTGAAAACAAAACAAATTAGTAGAAAAATAAAGTTTCTTCCGCTAACTACAATTTTGATGCAGATTTCTCTGGTTTAGCACTGCTTAAATCAATGATTTAGGATTAGTTCATTTCAAACAAGAGTAGTGCTAGCCCATAAGATACTGCTGAACTCTATAGATTTCTTGCTGGGAGTCATGTGCAAAGACTGAAAAAACTGCTTTAAGTGCCTTACATCCTCCAGCAGTTCTACAAAGAGCAGTCTCCTTGGAAAAACAATGTAAAATCAGCTGTCAAGCTGCCGCTATTTATCATGGGTGACCACGAAAAAGAGTGGTCTGGAAAAAGGACAGAAAGCTTATGGTCAGCCTGGCTGTACATCTTTTCTCTGTGGGCACAGTGGAAGGCGCCTTATGTTATTTTCTGTTCTGCTGGAGCAGTACAGAAAAACAAGTGGCAGAAGGGGGCCCTACATGACCTCTGAGCCTTCATAGAAATTCTTATGCACGCAGATGATCGGACTGCAGCCAGTTAAATTGAGTTTGGAGCAAGATTATGATAGCATTGTGCTGTTAGCACAGGCCCAAAGCTTGGTCTGGATTCTATTTTATTTTATTAAGTACCTTCAAAAATGCTGATATTAACTTTGTTCTGCTTTTTCACCATCATGTGGGTGGAAGGACATTCACCATCTGATGTAGAGAAATATTTTTTTTCCACCAGATTGGATTCTTTCCCCCACTCCCAAAGACAGCTTTCATCACAACTTTCAGCAGAGGATCTGCCTGGCTAAGGAAGGAGAGCAGGGTCAGGAAAAGTGATGGGGAAGTGATGGGAGTCAGTGGAGTTGCAGGGAGGGACATCTTACAAAACTGAGACTAGGCACAGATGTAGGGGAAGTACAAGGAGGCTGGGAGAAGGTTTCCAGGAGGGAAAAAAAAAGTTGTGATGAGAAGCTGCTCACACAACCCACCCTTGCTGACATAGCCTGAACAACAGCTGTTAAGACAGAAACATGAGTGTGAGAGTGTGTGTAAATCAACACTCCAAACTGCCTAAGAGCCCATTTGGTCCCAAACTGATCCTGTTAAAGAGGAAAACAATCACCAGTCAGATTAAACAGTAACCACAGAATTACAAAGGGACTTTGGAAACAAAGATGAAGTCAAGTTGAGAAAAAGTATAAAAGCAGCATGAAATTTTGTAACGGTATGGAGACACCTTGGAGTGAAAACAGCAGCAAACCTTCTTTGACACTGCTGGAAGTCTCCCTGCTTGTACCACAACTTCTGCCAAGGCCACGCAGAGCAGCCTCCTCATCAGATGCCTTGAGAATCCTCCATCCAGGTAGTGGACTGTCCCTACGGGCTGTGACGAGTAGAACTGCACCTCAGGTGTGTGCAGGCAATCTGAGTAAGGACTTTCTCACTTGTATGTGGATTAGCAGCCTGTAGGAAGTGGCGTGAGTATACATAAATGTAGAGCACCCTCATCTCTACCAGGAGGCACGTGCAAGTAGGGGAACCCCCACCCCCAGGACGTATGTCTGTGCTGGTAACCAGCTTTTCCTGATGGAAGGCATTGTGTCAATGTGTGCATGCACACGTGTGTGATTATAACTTTTGGGCACTAGCTCTTGGGTGCTTAGAAATGTGCAGGTGTATGTTAACATTTTGTAAATGTCTAGAATTGTGTTGTTGACCTTGATCTTGAATGGATAGTTCCTGATCTGTTGTTTATAAATCAATAAATCACTTTAATCATAATTTGATTTAAATTATGTGAACTGAGAAATTTTTTCCTGAAACAGACATTAGGACTGGCAGCTGTTTTGAGGCAGATAGGAGATTAATTAGGTAAGGAGCACTGAATAGAGAACAAGGACAGGTTTGGCAAGAAAACTGGGAGTGGAATCAGAAGATAGGAGACAGACTGGAGACAGGAGGTGGCTAAAAAGGGGGTTTGGGGTGATGTGAAAGATTGTGCCAGCTTTCTTCCTTAGAGTCTGAAATAAAATCTAGGATTCCCAAAACTCCTATCTGCCTGTCTAAGAAAACATGTATCTCATCCCATTGCGGTGTTGGTCCAGGAAGAAAACACCCTGCTGCTGCTGTCATTAACTTAATCCAAGGAGAAGAGAAATGTGGGGTGGTTCTTAAGGTCCCAGTTCTGTTAGTGAACCGTGTAGGTGTCAAGACCATGCCATTGATTTGGTTTTGCTTCTATTACATTCACACGCCATTTCCTCTTTTAGAAGAATATGAACATGGCTGTGAAGTTAAGCTGCCAAAAATTAGAAATGGACAGAATCAAGGTTACCAGTATGACCTTAATTTGGCCACCTTTTTCATATGAATTGTAGTCTTTAATTACAGGATCACACACTCAGTTCTCTCAAGAGTACTCCTACCTAACTCAGTGCATCAAAAAGACTTAATTAGCAGCTGTTCAATATATTTTTTTTAGCCTCATTGTTCAATATGTTGCCCTGGGCCTTATTTAAAAAAACACTGTTCAAGCCCTGCTCTGAAAACAAAATTATTAATTTCCTCCTGGGCTTTTCTGTGATGCTCATCAGCCCAGAATCTGAGTGCTTTGCAGACAATTCATCATTGTAAAACCCATGTGAAACTGAGGGCATTATCTCCATTTAGGAGACAGGGAGCCGAGACACAGACTAAAGTAAAATACGTTGGGTGTCCAATGTGAAATACTTCAGACTGTCAAAATTATATTTTAGCATTACACAATAACTTACATATTGATAGGTTAGTTCCCATGGACTTTGCTGGCAACTGAAACAATTCAACTTTTTGCAAAGCAGACCTAGAGGTACAGACCTGGCACCCAAAGACGAAGAACATACCCGATTTTCAAATCATTGCATACAGAGTTTTCAGAAGGTATGGAACTAATTTTCCCAGCAAAACTAAGTCACGTCTTCTGTTCCTGCGGTTCCCTGCCTCAGTCGCTATCTGCCTGTCAGCTTCTGAAATGAACAAGGAAAAGGGATTTATAAAAAAATATCTCATTCCTCCATTTCACTATCAAGACATCTGTGTGTTAGCTGAGGCCAAAGTCCCGAAGAGGAAATAGTAAGTGATCTGTGGTTAACGATTTTATTATAATATTCAGCGAGAGGATGTCAGGGATGCATGGGGGCAGGGGGGTACAATGTCAATGGAGGTGTTCTGCCATTTCCAAATTTTAGTCCTTTTAATTGTATCTCCTTACATAAATTAATGTGCAAATGAGTATATGGCCACTTATGTATGCAATATAAAGTAGAAGCTTTTTGAGTTACCAGCACGGATGAATATGAAATGTAACTAGGAAAAAGTCACTATCAACTGCTTACTCTTTGGAGATAGAGAAAAGCTTTTGAGCATTTTGTATTTGATAAGCAGTAATATGCAAAGCTAAAGATCCATTTTCTATTGCTTTCAGGCACAATTAATCTTGAGCAGCCTGGACAGCCAGCTCTTCTGGATTACAGAACTGTCAGAAAAATATAAAAGCTCCACAAATTTCTTGCTAGGGCTCTCTGTCCTATTCCAGCTGTGTACTCACTAAGATCCTTAGCAAACTTTCTAGCCTGAAATTGATTAAATTAGTCCCCAACATGTATGCCAGGAAAAAATACAGTTTGTTTTTCCAGCTAAACGATATAAACCTGCTCAGTTTTACTATATCTGCTCAGTGACTGTAAAAAGTAATAATTAAGGAAAGGAGCTACCCCACTGTTCTAATATAGTATATAGGTCTCCTAGGATAATTAAAATTGTTGTTTGCAGTATCTGCCTTTTCCCAGCGTGGCTAGTATGTTGACAGCCCTCAGTTTATTCATCCTTTG
The DNA here is from genome assembly GCF_026419915.1 of Harpia harpyja. Lineage (NCBI taxonomy): Eukaryota > Metazoa > Chordata > Aves > Accipitriformes > Accipitridae > Harpia > Harpia harpyja. The sequence continues at coordinate 7,469,441 of NC_068947.1, forward strand.
ACATAGGCATTGGCTTCTCCAAAGTCTGTAGTGCTAGAGAGCTAATGTGGTTTTTTGACCCAATGGTCTAACTCAGCTAATTAATTTGTCAGCAATGAATTTAATATCGGTTTGTTGAAACAACCCTTGAAGTGAATGGAGACATCTACAAAGGGACTCAGTTCTCAAGTCTTTAGGCAAATTTGCAGAATTGGGGAAGCAAGAACAACTGAACATGCAATCTCTATCCATCTTCTCTAGCACATAATACACATTTCCTCGCACACTGTTTACAAGGAGCTTTCAAAATTAGGCTCTAGTGAGAGCTTGCCCTCTCCAGGAAGGGAAAAAAGTGGTCTCCTTACTACCCTCAGCATTTCCTCAGAGAGTAAAACTGGCCCTGAGTAGGAAATACATTGTGTCCCTATAGCAGGGGTGCCAAAGCAAGCAATGGGAAGGTGATTGCTCCTTCTAAGTACAGAATTTGCGCGGACCTGGCACTGTCTACACATATTGAACAATATCAACTTGAATAACACTGGAAGGGCTGAAATGTTCATTCTCAAGTAAAAGAATGACACCTACACTGAGGCACCAGAATAAATAATTTAATTTTCAAAGCTACCGACTATATGTTGAGCCTAAGCAAAGTCAACAGCTGAACTCTGGAAAAGCCCTATTTTAGGCACTGCAGACAGCCCCTGTAGCATTTCAACATTTAATTGCTTCATATAATGCCAAGCCTAACTCAGATTTCAGAACTTCGGGCTTTTCTGATATAAGTTACTTCCAGTGAATTGAAACAGTTATGGGAGAGATGCAGTAAAAATTTAAGTGAAGACTTTCCAAATTATTGTCCTTGCTTTGGATTTTCAATCAAAATTGAAGTCTTTGTACAAAAGTTCAGAATGTTCTTTTGCTTACTTCCTGAGAATGAATAATTCATTTAAAAATCACTTTATGGGTATATAAAATTAGCGTTATTAATAAAACAACAATATTTTGTTAGTTTTTTTCCTTATTTAGAATTCTTACGTTCTTTTTGTTGAGTTATTATTCCTTTGTCTTTCCTCCTTGCTGTCACAACAGTGCAGGTGATTTAATTGTCTTGGGCATTCAATGTAACTGCTTAAAATATCTACAAGCAAGAATTCATTTTTAAGAAAAAGTGTGATGTCTTTTTTGTTTGTTTGTTCAATTAATTATTCACCACCATTACTAAATAAAAAACACCTGTGGTGCATTTGCTTGTCTTTTTCATTCCATTTTGATTCAATGCCGAGGTGTCTCATTTGATTAAAAGAAGGGCAATCCACTAAGAAAGGTATTAATCTGGTTCATTAGAAACTAGAGCATTATTCTTTGCTCTGCCACAAACTTCTTGTGTGTTCTGGGGCTGGTCATTTATTATTTAATCTGATGGTTCTAAAATGAGAATGAAGGAAATAGAAACTGCCTATCATGCATGGATGTACAAGGCATGGCATTACAGTGCCCTGATCTCCCTGTAATACCAGGAGAAGAATCCTGCCTTCACACAATGCTGTGCACACCTCTGGCACCATATAAAAATCTTAACGATGCTGCTGGGATTTTGTCCTGCCATCTCCCTGCACGTGCAGTCACCACATGTAGTGTTTAGGATTTTGGTTAATGGCTGGTGTTGTGACTCATGAATATGTCAATTAGGCATGACAGTTTAACACAGGAGTGTTTGCAAGGGTAGGAAGTTTATGAATGGTAGGGATCACTGTTTGCCAAGAGCAAAAAAACCTGCAAAGACTTTTTTTCTGAGAAGTTATCAAGTTGGGTCTGCTAAGGTAACCACATTTTAAGGCCTGATTTTCAGAGCTTTTTCGCACTTCTCATGTCTGTTGAAGGCAAGAGAGCTGTGGCTGTTGAGCCCCCCAAAATACATATGGTTTTATTGAGCCTTCCTTATAGCTTATCCATTTTTACATGTGTTGGTAAACCTTTTGGGAGCAGGGGCACAGAGCAGGTTTTCTAGCCTTATGCTATGGCCATATCATTGTATTTGATCAGGTATCTAAGAAATTAATTCAGTAGCAAATGTCCACAACTACTTAGACTTCCCAAACAGCTTGACTCTCTCTTAAATTACCTTTGCAAGGGGACCAGATACATTTGCAAAAAAGTCTGAATACACTTTTTGCAAAGTATATTTTAAAAAATGTGTAAGTTACCAAGGAGCCTAAGTGTATTTTTGGCTAGTGATTTGGGGAGTTAAAGTTAAGTCTCAGCCTCTCAGAAGGACCTAGAAGTCACAACCACTTAAGCATAATTTAAAATTTACCCTTCTTATTATTACAAATGGCTGCTACTTTCACGGTGATTAATCTCATCTCTAGCCAGAAATACCAAGCACTCCAGCTAACTGAAAGTGATCCAGCAGTTGCTTTTAGGCTCTTTCTACTGATCAGCAAAACATATGACTGAGCCTTAAAAATATTGCTGGAGATACTGTTCCAGAATTCTGTTATATCTGGATTCCAAATATTTATCCAAGGACTCCTATATGCACCTAAAACCTAAGACCAGAGTGGTAACAGTAGGTACGGGGTTGATCACTGAATCATAGAACTTCCACACATGGGGGGGGCGGGGGAAGGAGGGGGAATCATCAGACTGTAGAGTTGTTTCTTGAACATATATGTCCAGAAATTTCTGAAACTGATTCTAGCAGTAACACTTGATGTGGTGGGTTAGCCCTGGCTAACAGCCAAATGCTCACCGACGCACTTGCTCACTCCCCTCTCTGGTGGGATGGGGACAGTATAGAAGGAAGGTGAGAAGACTTTTCAATCAAGATAATGACATTTAATAGGGGAAGCAAAGCCGCATGCACAAGTGAAGTAAAAAGAGGAATTCATGCAATACTTCCCATTGGCAGGAAGATGTTTAGCCCCTTCCTGAAAAGCAGGGACTCAGCACGCCTAACATGACACCATATGTTACAGAACATCCCTTTGGTCAATTTGGGTCAGCTGTCCCACCTATGTCCCCTCCCAACCCCTTGTCCACCCCCAGCCTACTCATTGAACCTGGACAGGGCAAGAAGGGCAGAGCGGGAAACAGAGAGCGAGCCTTGACGCTGTGCAAGCACTATTCAGCAGCAGCCGAAGCTTTGGTGTGCTATCAACACTGCTTCGGCCACAAATCCAAAGCACAGCACCTTATGGGCTGCAAGGAAGAAAGTTAACTCCATCCCAGCCAGAGCCAGTACACTTGGAAAAGGTCTATTAAACAATGTCACTTCTAACTAGATGAGACATTATTGACATTGAAGCTTGAATCATATTGAGAGTTGTTTGCTATTCCCTTTTAGTTTCAAGACATTTATAAATGTCAAATGTTGTTTGTAGGAACTAATCCTGTGGTGTACTGAGATGCTTCCATTAGATAAAACTGAGATCTGAAAGTCACATGCAGAAAGGAACTGCCAGTATTGGAAGGAAGAAGTGGGTCAAATACATGACTTTGATACTGTTGTTACTCGTTATTATTCCTTATTTTCCCTTTTTGCTATAGAAATAAATTCAAACATCAGACAGTTTGGGGTTTTTTTTCTGGCTTAGATGCTACTCATATTTAATATAAAATATCCTGATTTCTGCAAAATATACTAATTTTAAGAAAGCTGAAAATAGGAAAATAATGCATTCTCCAGTTGAATGAATAGAACCTTAACTTTCAAGGGGCAGTGGATGAGTCACAACAAAAAGTAGTAAGAGAAGGTGAATCTGCACCAGAAGGTTGCCTGCATCTCTCTGTTAGTAGGTATAGAAGTAAAAGGGTGATTTTAAATTGCTGCTAATCTGTATCCTGAAGCCTTGATAATGGGAAGAAGATATGAAGTAAGCTATTCTGATAATGAGAAAATTAAAGTCTTTAAAGAAAATGGGGAGAGGATCTTTTTATTCACATGACAAAGAGATCCTTCTTTAGATCTTTGCAAGTGTAGGGGAAAGTACTACGCAATCATTTCTCTGACTTTTATCTCGATTATTAGGACAAGGACCATTTTAATGAGCATGCAGAATTGAGAAATTTATTTTGGATCATATTTTGTCAAACTAGACACAGGACAGAGGGTTCTGTGGCTCAGTTCCATGTCACTGCAATGAAAATCTCACAAAAAAAATGAATGTTAATTACATATTTCAGTTGTTGACATTAAAAGCATTTAAAGAATGCAAAATTTAAAAAAATCACTGCCAAAATTTTTTAAGTAACTTTTTAACCTTTCCTTCCAAACTAAATGTGATTTGTTCTTCAGTTGATTGCCACGTAGCAAAAAACTAAATGGCAACTACCCAGGTTGTGTACTGACATGCACTAAAGTTACCCTAGGAATCAGTGCTAAGGTCTAGCAACAATCAGCAACAAACCTAAAAACACATGCAGAAGATCCAACAAAACTGAAGGGAAATCCAGAATATGGCACAGATAGGGAAAGACCCTGAACTGGTGGAGGAAGCAGCTATCAAAACCATAAAAAATATATTCCCTTCTGTAACTAAGAAGGAATTTTGGCTTGTTACTTGTTTGGTAACCCATTGGCAAAAAGGAGAATCATTCCATTTCCTGCACCATTCTCCTACTGCTTATTTTAATGAGGTGCTGATCTCAGTCAATAAACTCATGATTGTATTTCATATTTAGGACAGATTCCATGTTTAGGAATGATCCCTCATGGGATTCCCATGATTTTGAAAGTGTTGCACTGGAGTAGCTGAGAGCTGACTTTAACCAACAGCAGAACCAACTGACCTGGGCTGTGTCTTACTCTACTTTCAAATATATGAAGCTAGGAAGGAACGATGGGACCATAATCTCTAAGGTCCCAGCGTTCACCTATAGGTTATCTTCTGTCTTTATCTGTATCAAAGCCCATCCCAGCACTACCTCAGGCACTGAAGTATAGCTTGAAAAGACTCAGGCCTAAGACGTGATAGGAGATATATATTCCCCTCCTGGCAACCACCTGCAGAGCCATTTCAGAATTCTGGTCTTTCTTGTTCAGCAAATCGCATATTGCAACGCAGAGAAAAACCTGTGGCCACCCAGCCTGAGGCAGGGTGCCGTTTAGTGGTTATATCTATATATCACTAAAGGAGAGACCAGCAGAGGTAATATCCAGCCTGATATTTCTCTGTTGTGTCAGCGACGGGCAAGGGTGCGAGGCCAAGGATGGAAACGGAACTGACAGAGCCCTGGCTCACAGGCGAGAAACTACGAATTGAGCTGGAAAGGTAACAGAGCAGCTTCGTACAACCGAAAAGAGCTGGAAAGGCAGCGTTTAAAGTTCAGTATATAACTGGCTCTGAAAAAGAGCACTTAGTGAGGAATATTAGAAGTAGGGCAAGGGATCAGGGACAGCATTATTTTCGTGTACATATACTCCCACAATTAATAAACTAGCCAGTGAAGAAAGATACTAGAGCACAGCAGAAAATAAAAGCCATAAAGAGAACATTATTTTTAATATACGTATCTGCCAATCAAACACTACATTAGTAATTTCAAAAGGTGACCTGATTGCTTGGCCATTAGCACAGCAGACTGCCTGGTGGAGAAAATGAATCCAAGTCCAGTTGTCTGAATATAATAGAAACTTGGCAGGGGAGCTCTAATAATGACTATAACTGTGTTAGGAAGAACAAGGGAGAAAAAAAATACAGTCTTCCAGTCCATTTTGGAAGATCAGTCATTTCTATGTGCTTAAAAAAAAAAAAATGCATGCAGGGATCATGTTTATGAATTGGACAAAAGTCAATTAGGACAAAAGCCTAAAAAGAGGTATTGTTGGGATATTAGTGTCCTCCAATTTTACTATAGCTCAAAGCATCTACCATCAGTAGCTCCCTTTACTTTCCCCACTTTTATTGAACCCTTTGCACTGCTACTCCATGACTGCAAAGCTACTAAGTACACTAAGTTAGAGTTGATAAATGGCTTATTGACACAAGCAATCAAAATTAGGACTAAAACTGCATAGCACACTCTACATGCAAAAGATTCAGGTTTTCTTCCTGATTTTAACAAAGTTGTACTATAAAGCCTTTCTTTTTATATGGCAGATTAAAACATTAAGACCTGATAAGGAACGATGTCCTACGTACCAGATTGTCTGTATTAATTACATGAGGAAGAAAAATATTAATTTCAAAATACGGACTTTTTAAACTGTATTTTTCTTTATCTTCAGGAGATTTGTGGGTGAAACATCTTGCTACATTCTGTCTAGGTTAGAAGAACCATTTTTAATATGATTATTTTTCCTGAGTTCTTCTCATTCATGGTTTTAACTCCTATATTTTGACTAGAAGAAAGATTTCACAATTCACTTCTAATAAGAAAACACCATATGCTCGTGTTACTGATTAAAGTTACTGAAAACACATTAGAAGTTATTTGCTGCTCAGTTTCATGTAATAAACTCAATTCTACTGTCTCCATAGAATTTATAGGCTAAATAATATTCCCTTATTAAATTAAAGACCCCTTTCATGCCAAAAGAAATGTGAACAGTCAAATAAACAAACTTTTGCTGTATTGGTTACATGGGAAAAATAATTCTAAAACAATTACATTTACAACATCTCTCCTTTTGCTTTCCCACTTAATGACCCTAGAATTTTAACTACTGGAAAATAAATCATGTGGCAACCCATATCGTTGGGACATTATCACACTATTGCAGCTCTTGGCAGGTATAGAATTATTTTTATAGAGCAGAAGTTAAATTCAATTCAGAGACTGGATTTCTTTGGTATAATAGGACAATTACATGAAACTGAACAAACTCTTACTGCTATCTCCATCTTGATCTCCTGGGCCTTAACCCCAAGTTTCTATATGAACCTACTGAATTTTTGTGATAAAGTTTTGAGGCAACTCTGAGTGAACTGGAGTGAGAAACAACACAGAACTACTAGAGAAACCCTAGAAGGTCAATACAAATCTTTTAGGCTATTGCAGTTTCCAAGCTCTGGAAGGAAAAAAAAAAAATATATATATATATAATCTATTAAACTGTTAAACCACACAGGCAGCTGGATTTTAACTTCTAGCACAGCTGTGGAGAACAGAGATTTTAAGAAGGCACAGTGCAATTTAACCTTTCTGAGCAAAAGGCAGTACTTTCTAGATAAAACAGAGCTGACAGATTTGCTGGCACAGTTATGATTAGCTATGCATCACCTATCATTCAAGCTGACAGAAAGATTTTTATTCAAAGTTAGTGAGTCTTTTTTTGTTATTGGCATCTAGATTTGTCCTGGAGGCTATCAGGAGCTCTCTAAATCTGCACCAGTTGATCCACAAATCACTCTTGCCTACTTGATAAAGACTCCAAGAGTTTAAGAAGCAAGATAAGCATTACAGAACTTATAATATTCATAAGTACAAAACAAGACCTCCCTCTTTTTTTATATTGTCAGTGTGGTTTAAAAATTAGACCACTGAGAAAGCCAAAAACATGTGAAAGAGATGGATAGTTGTACAAGTAATAGTTCCAGGAATCCAATGTCAGTGGTGCCACTACAATTCATGCTGTGACTTCAGTGCCAGCTTGAGCTGTTACAGCAAACTAGACACATATCATTCCCTGGTCATCTTCTGATCATAACAATTGGTCACAACTTATTACTGCCTCCTCAGTCCCATAATCACCATCACTAAGACTGCGTGTTTGCCACATATCATATTATTCTCCTTTTAACAGATAGACCTGTATATATGTATGCACCATGGTTGAAAATCAACATGATCTTTTCTGGAGGATGAGTGACAGGAAAAAATGGAAAATGTGATGGCAAACAACCAAAAAAGTACAGAGAAGCTTGAGAAGAGCAGAAAGAAAATTTTGTCTGCATCAGACTTGGGAAACAGCAACTAAGCAGGGAATCCTGATAATGCCGGGCTCTTCCTGGGCTGTGTATGAGTGCAGAGAGGAAAGGACTCAAGGGCAGAGCCCAAACCAGTGATTCCCCTCTCCCTGCAGAACCAGCATCCATGTAGGAGATGTGAGCTAGGCCCATGAAGGAGTTTCACCACGAGCCTTCAGCCTCTGAATGCTGAAGAGCTCGGTTATCTTCCATCTCCTACAACAGCTCCCTCCTTGCTTGGGGGAAGAAAGGGCACGTCTAAGGCTGTAATTTGTGTTTATGACTTGTCTCTCACTTGCAAAAGCAAAGAAAGTTCTGTGAATTCTCTGGGATAAGTTAGAAAGAAAAATCACACAGGGTTAACAGCTGACTGTTTAAGTATAGAGGGGTCGTGCCTGCTCTCTCTCTCTGCGTGCACAGAGGAGGAGATACAGTGCAAAAGGGAAGAAATGGCAGTGTTACATTCACATGATCTTACTGGGGAACACAACTGGCAGGCACCATAAAAGGGAAATGCAGCAAGATCACAGCATAACTTTTAATTGTGACTCAGAGCTTCTGGCATGAGGCCCGCCTGCCTTCTTCCTCCTCCTCCCCACCCCACATAATGAGAAAAATATTATTAGTCTATTAGCTAATAGCTCTAATTATCACTCACAAGCTCTTTTTCATTGCACTCCACTGTTTTCATGGGAACAGTACACAGATTCTTCTCCCTCAGCAGCAGCACCTTCCAGGGCAGAAGTATGAACATTGTTTAGAATATACTCAGAAAATCGCAGACAGTAAAATCAGAGAAGATTCATTGATCATGAAGCCCATTTCTCTGCTAAGGGAGGTTTAGTCCCAAAAGCACACTTTCTAGTGTTTCATACAGAATAAAGTTAAAAATACCAGTGGTGAATCATCCTCCAGATTCTCTCAGGAGACAATTCTTCAGCAGAACTCACTTTTGTGGTTTTAGTTGTGGTTTGGTTTTTTGATAGCCTAATTTTTAAATTTCTTTATTTTATTCTCAGCTATATCTTCCCTTACAGCATTAAACACCTCTCTCTTTGCATACAGCTAGCAACCTTCACACTTTTCTCACCCATCAAATCTTACACACTCAGCATAAGACTCCTACTGCTGCCCCCCCTTCACGCTCCCATATGGCTAAGGCCTTACTGTGGGGCCGTTTGCGATGCAGCATCAGGCCCATATAAGAATCTCTGAGTAGATACATCTGACACGTGGCATCCCAAAGCAGGAGGGAGGCAGGAGCACAGAGCCGCAGCTAGCTGCACGCCATTCCACCGCAAAGGCTGCCCAGCTGCCCTGCAGCTGCCTCAGTCCTGCTAGAAGGCACGATCCCCTCCTCCGCCTGGAAATGGTGGCTCATCCTTCTCACATAAGTAAACGTGACATCTTTTTAACCTGATATACATTCTCTGTCATATGAACCACATAGCACCACCTCAGACACTGAACCTGAGCAAATTCGAGAGGTTTAGCTGAACACCATTCCTCGCTTTGCTTAGCCATCACATACCTAATTTAGTACCTTTAATCCATCTCCTAAATCCTCATCTTCCTCTAGTAATTAATTTGTTGTTCTTCACTAAAGTCTCTCTAATTGATCGATATCTTTCTAGTTAACATACTGCTGAATGCTGCCCAGTATTTCAGAAGCAGCCATGAGAAAAGCACTGTTATTGTTTATTGGACCCTTACTTGTGCTTGGCTATTTTTATCAGCTACTACTCTCATCAAAAAACTCAGAACTCAGGAGAACTATCTCTTGGCATTATAGCTTTCCACTGGGGAATCATGAAAACCAGCAACATTTCACCTGAGCCCACTGAATTATGCTCAGATACAATTTTTTTAACAAACAGGTGCCCTATATTACAGATAGTCTGAGCAAATAACTGGTAAAACTTCATGGTGAATGCTAAAACCTGCTTATATTGCTAGTTATTTTAAGCATGAGGACTTTAAAACCTCTGTAGGACTTGGCAAAAAACCAAGACAGAGAGGGCGTTCTCACTTTATTGGCAGGACACAAGAGCATAAAGTGTCTTCTGATCACTCAGTGCCTTTTGCTCCTTTAGCTTCCATTTTACTTTTCTCCCACCATTTCCTCCAAACAGGCTTTATGGTGCTTCCGCTATTTAGGATCTCACAGACAAGAAATCCAAGAATGCTGAAGCACAGAAGTACTAATTAAAAGACACTGTTTTTTTCCCTTTGTGCCCCAGTTATATATGTGCTTATAAAAGGTCATGTAGCTTTCTCACAGGTTTGCTCCTTTTTCTATGTTAAAATCCACACAATGAACAGAAACACATAAATATCTAAATCTGAGTGGATAGGGAAGTTATTGGATATCTGTCAATAATTACTGTCTCTAAACTGGAGTGTGTGTTTTTCATTTCACAGATGCTCTTTTCCAGACATGCTTGCTGCTTGCTATAAACAGTTCCTATCTTGTACCACTCAGGTATATTTACCTGGGGGGGGGGTGGCGGGGGGTGCATGTGCATACACATATCTATATTTATCCATCCATGTACACATATACATGCATATATGTCACTGTGTGCGCACACATGTATATTTACATTTACAGGTATATGCTACCCAGGTGTGTGTTACTTCTGCTGTTTTTCTGTGCAAATGATTGGAAGTTATCATTTTTAGCATTTTTCTTAAAGCTTCAGGTGCTGCGATTGTGATCTTGCTTGAAAAGCTCATTTTTTGTTTACAAAGATAAAGTAGATTTCTAACCCTTGTGGTGAAAACCTGGAAGACATGAAGTAACCCTGAAGACATGAAGTAAATGAACATCAAGGATGAAAAAACCCCAAACATTAAAATAATGTAGCATTTGTAAAAATCTCAGAATTTTAAAATCCCTTGCTTTTTTACTGACTTCTAATTTTTATTAATGCTTGTTTTTCCTTGCATTCTGGTCAGTATCCATGATGTCCTCCTGAAGCAGAAAGCTATTTTCACATGGGAATCTTACTTTGCTTCCACAACATGCAAAAAACAACTGCTGTCATCAAAGACACTTTCATCCACCTTGCTTTTTCTCCTAATAGGCATGGGTTTAAATGTCTTCTATGAGTGATAAACATGATCCAGTGCAAAGCAGTACAAATTTATCTTTCTGAAATTTACATCTAGGTAAGATGCCACAAAGATAATTATTTTTGCTTTCTTGGATTAATTAGCACCTGAGTTTCCAGTAATTTGGATTTTTGCTGTTTCATGAATAACACATCTTAAAGTCTATCTGGAAAGGTACCCAGCAAGTTCTAGGAAGTTTTGAATGACTATGAATCCATTTCCTGTAAACCAGGAATTTCACCACCTGGTGAAGTTTAGGTAAATGAAATCATGAGCTAAATCCTACTTTCTAGCCAATCAGAGTTGTCAAAATAGGACCTAGAGATCAGTCAAGTGAATTTAAAGATGGCCTAATCAATCTTTACAGGAATATTATTTTTCAGTCTACAAAGTCCTGTCCTCCCACAATATTCCCCACCTCCAATATTTTTCTATTTGTTTAGAATATCATACATCTATGCCTTTGTACATAGTAAACTCGAAAGAAAATGTAGAGAAGAAGGAGAACAAACTGTCTGCAATCGAAACACAGCACTGAAAAATGCAAGTAGGACCATAGGGAGTTTGAACTTGCTGCTTCAGAGATTTGGAGGATGTGACAGTGAGATAAATCTTCGCATAGTTTCGAGGGAAATATTGCACAGTTGGAGCAGGGCATGCAGATCCTGCTGTTCTGACCTTCCCAGAGAGTCCTGGGCCAAAACCCATCACTGAAGTGCAGATGCAGCTTCATGATTCTCCAGAGAGAGCACACGACCGACTAGTCACCTTGCCACCAAGTGGCATATCTTTCACTTACTTTTTAGGACCTTTATTGACACCTTATGTTGTCAATGGCTCCTTCACCCAGAATGTGATGCTGTGACAAAATGTTTCATTGTATTAAGGTTTAGCAAGGTGCTGAATAGTAGTCACAAGCCCCCAAGGACATTTGAAGAAACCATTATGTGCTGGAAGCATTAATCTGCATAATAATGATAATAATGTATAAAATCTATAAGATTTTTATTGTTTGGTGCTTTGGAATATTGAAATCTGTGACAGAGCATTAGTGCCAAAGCACTATGGCTATGGGCATTAAGAATTGTGGATGATTAATAGAGAATAGTTAGGTGCTCTGTAAATTTTATGAGAGATCTTTAAAAAATATCACAAATAATCTGTAATTCTAAAAATCATAACCTTTTCAAGGTGAAAAGAGAATCTGACACAACACATTTCCACATGCTGAACTGGGAGCTGGACCAGAACAGATTCATTAGAAATTAAATAAAGGACATCTGCACTTATTTATGTAATTTTGAGTTCAGCTAAAATCAAGGGCCTGATTTTCCAAACTATTATACTTTTAAAGTCATAGAATCATAGAATCATTTAGGTTGGAAAAGACCTTTCAGATCAAGTCCAACCGTTAACCCAGCAATGCCAAGTCTACCACTAAACCATGTCCCCAAGCAGCACATCTACACGTCTTTTAAATACCTCCAGGGATGGCGACTCAACCACTTCCCTTGACAACCCTTTCGGTGAAGAAATTTTTCCTAATATCCAATCTAAACCTCCCCTGCCACAATTTGAGGCCATTTCCTCTTATCCTATCACCAGCCACCGGACAGAAGAGACCAACCCCCACCTCGCTACAGCCTCCTTTCAGGTAGTTGTAGAGAGCGATAAGGTCTCCCCTCAGCCTCCTTTTCTCCAGGCTGAACAACCCCAGCTCCCTCAGCTGCTTCTCAAAGGACTGGTGTTCTAGGCCCTTCACCATCTTCGTTGCCCTTCTCTGGACACGCTCCAGCACCTCAATGTCTTTCCTGTAGTGAGGGGCCCAAAACTGAACACAGCACTCGAGGTGTGCCATCACCACAAGTGACGATCCCTTCCCTAGTCCGGCTGGCCATGCTACTTCTGATACAGGCCAGGATGCTGTTGGCCTTCTTGGCCACCTGGGCACACTGCTGGCTCGTATTCAGCCGGCTGTCAACCAGCACCCCAGGTCTTTTTTCATGAGACGGCTTTCCAGCCACTCTTCCCCAAGCCTGTAGCGCTGCGTGGGGTTGCTGTGACCCAAGTGCAGGACCCGGCACTCGGCCTTGTTGAACCTCATACAGTTGCCCTCGGCCCATCGGTCCAGCCTGTCCAGATCCCTCTGTAGAGCCTTCCTACCCTCAAGCAGATCAACCCTCCCGCCCAGCTTGGTGTCATCCGCAAACTTACAGAGGGTGCACTCGATCCCCTCGTCCAAATCATCAATAAAGATATTAAACAGAACTGGCCCCAAAACTGAGCCCTGGGGACACCACTTGTGACCGGCCGCCAGCTGGATTTAACTCCATTCACCACAAATCCTTGGGCCCGGCCATCCAGCCAGTTTTTTACCCAGGGAAGAGTACGCCCGTCCAAGCCATGAGCAGACAGCTTCTCCAGGAGAATGCTGTGGGAAACGGTGTCAAAGGCTTTACTAAAGTCCAGGCAAACAACATCCACAGCCTTTCCCTCATCCACTAAGTGGGTCACCTTGTCATCCAAGGAGATCAGGTGAGTCAAGCAGGACCTGCCTTTCATAAACCCAGTCACAGCAGTAGGCAAAATCACACTGATGTAACAACAGGTTAAGTGAGAGAGCAGAATCAGAACGTAAGACCAAAAGTTACTCTAAAATGATTTAAAATGGAGATAAAATTGAAAGCACTGACTGGACAGACGTCTCCAGTATCACAAAGAAGAAGGATTTTTTAATATGTAAACACTCAAAGCCTCAGAGAAATGCTGACATGAATAACATTGTGACATGTTTTGACAGTTTTTGTAAAAATCAATGCAAAATGCTTGATGTAGGTTTCCTTTTTTTATACCTTAGAGATAACATTAGATTGGGAATAGACTAGTAGGTTGACTGGTAGAGCTGGGCACAAGAAAACATGATTAAGAATACATTAACATTTGTGAAACCAATATATTGAATTACCAAGCACAACAATTTAACGTACTAGACCTCAGCAAAAATTAAAACATTAGCAGAAATTAAAGCTTACTAGCTTTGGGGAAACAAACATTTCACCTGATCTACAAATGATCCTAAACAAAACAAAATCGTGTTAATTTCTTAGTTAGGTCAATAGCTCAATTTTCAATGTACATTGGGTCTCCCAGAAGCAATGTTTTTAACCTAAAATCCTGTATCAAAAATGTTCCCTTAAAATCAGGAAATATCAAACATGCAGATGTAAATTTTACTTTTTATTTTCAGAATCATCATGAACAGAAGAAACATTCTTTGTACTATACTTGTGATGTTTCTGTTCAGAAAATAAATAATACCAGCTAAATAAACATTTCAAATCTGTGGCCTTAATTTTCATAATTAGGAAGGTATAGATACCTATGTTTAGGTCTGGTCTTTCCTGTAAAGAACACTTTTAAAAGTACAAGTAGTCACTAATCTACCTGGAAACAACGGAAATAATGACTGCATCTTACTTCATGTTAAGTGTCCAAACCTGAATGGTTTAAAACTTCAGCGTAGTACGCAAACCCTTTTGAATGCCAGCAATTCACCTTCAGAAGCCAAAGGGAGTGAGACATTGCCCACCTCTGCTTCTGTACAACTTCTCTGCCTGTGGCACACACAGGACCTATGTGGGCTACTCTGCCCAGCCTTCTGGGTCAGGCCACATGCCCTGTATAGCTCCAGCCAGGTGGTGGCACATCCAGAAATCCCACAGATATTCATGAAGATACAGTCTAGTCAGACTTTGCAACAACACAGCAAGGCTATTTGCAAAGCTGAAGAAGTTATGGCATTTGAAGACGACAGCTAGAAGGTTTTTCCAGAAATATTTTCTTTTTCCCTCTCCTCCTTCTATTCTCCTCCCCTGAATTGAAGATACCATATTGCTGAGATCAACTCCCAGTCACTTCAAAAGCAAAGGTGCAGCTCCCGTGCCTTCTCCTGAGGCCACATTCTTTCTTACTTTGGTATTGGAGGTAAAGTCTTGGCTGCAGATTTTGACCTATGCCACCTTAAGCAGGCGGAAGTCTGGGCAATTCAGCAGCACCTCTCTTAACAACCCTGTCTATGACTGCTCGATGTTAGTGAATGTATTGCACTTCTCTTTGTCTATCATGGACACACTGATTTTCCGAATATGGTAACGTCTGTTATTCAGTGTTTTCCCAAGCAATGGGATAAGAAAAAGAACACTGCTCTTGTGATTTGAATAGAAAAAGTTCTTTCGTCAAGAGCTACTCAATTCAACATTCTACCTTCCTTGTTAAAGAATGAAGTGAGATGCTATCATGTGTGACCAAAAAAAAGTGAATAAATATATCTTTACACACACACACTTACGGCTGTGTGGTGCTTAGTTGCCGGCTAGGGTTAAACCATGACAGAAGTGTAAATCTAATGCATTTGCATTTACAATAGTTCTCTCCATTTTAACAATACGCTATGAATAGCCATAAATAATTAAACCTAAACTAGCAAATAAATTAGGGGTGAATTTCATGATACATTATCCTGACTTTTTAAATTGTATTTGCTTATTTATAAGCTTAGTTGTAGACCTCCCAATTGTTACTATAAATTAGAGAGTTTCTGTTAATTATTGGCCACCAGATGTCTCCCATATTGTTTTCTCTATACAATAGAAAAACACTAAGAATCATGGAAAAATCGATGCAAACAAATGAATAAGAGCTAAACAGTTCAGCCAAGGCATGGTCTTTGATTCATGCCCAAATCTACACTATATTCTTTAAAAATCAAACACAAATTACTGTGATTTATACTGTCCCTTGAACAAAAAAGCAACAGTTGCATGTAATTACATTCTGTCTACACCGCACATCTCTTTGTAAGAAGGCATCCGTTGAAATATTTACTTTTTGCACTATTAGCTTTTTTGTTCTCTGAAAAAATGTTGCATCCAGAATTACTGTCTATGTTGCTTTGGTCTCCATGTCAGTAGCTAAATATAATCTAAATTTTTATGCTTCCTCAGCAATTTCTTCCTTTTAAAGTGAAGAATGAAGGGAGAGTAGGCTGTAGCCTTATTCTTGTTCTCCATTTTGTGCACAAAAGGATGAAGGGCATTCTGCATGTCTCCTTAGCAGAGGTCCAGCCCCATTTTTCTCTACAGCTAAATTGACCTTAACAGGTGTTGCCATGCAGTAGGAGTAGATCTGTAGAATGAAACAGCTGGCATGGAGGATCAAATGCAAATGAGAACCATATGTTTCTCTTTTAGACTAGCTCCAGCCTGATTCTATGGGCTGATCTCCCATTTGCAGTTAGCACTCATTTAGTGCTCTCCCAGAGCAGTTTTTTTCAGTTTAGTTTTGTCTAAATAAATGTTGTGTAAGCACTCTGAAACAACTCCATAGTGCAAATCATGCAACAGTAAGTATGGACAGTCAGGATATTAACTTCAGAAGAGTACTAACCCAAAATAAAATACTCATGTAGTTGCACAATTCCCCATAGAGATCCTAGAAACCTACTTTTCATATAGAATGATTGTGTTCTAGGCATGGTCCCAGGTGCATAACATCATATGGGCTATGTTTTAGCAGTCTGAGAACATCTGAAGGTGTTGCAGAGCCTACATCTGACGTAGCCCATCATGGCTTGGCATTTCTGTTTCCACTGTAGCTTGTTTCTCAGTCATCCTTGTGTGTATGTAGTTGCATGGGCAGTTTATAAGACAGTCACTAGCAGGTGAAGCATGATAAATTTACCTAAGATGGAAATCACATTCTACCTAGGGGCTGTTCATCCCAACCCCTGCTAAAAACACAAGGGAAAGTTCACAGTTTTGCCAATGTAGTCCAGCTTCTTGTTCTCAGCACTGCATGCCATCAGTCACAGCAACTTGATAAGGTGAGCTGACCCCTCCATTTAGAGTGCCAAAGAAGTGATTACTGGCTTTGGTTCGAAAGGAAAGGAGCTTCAGTATGAATGCATAATGTATTCTGATTCAAATGCCTGGGATGAATATCATCAGAGCCTTAAGTTCTGAGAGAATTTTCTCCTACAGTTCCCTTCATAAACACTGTTGCTGCTTTGAGATCAGAGAATTCCCTCAGGCCACATCCTCATATATATTTGTATGCTTTCTACTGCATCACTTATTTATCACCATTAATCTTTGTCTACAGGTGATGGACATTCTTTCAGTTGCAGGAAAGGACAACAAAGGGTCGTATTTTTTAAGCAAAAAAGGCCATTTTAAGTAAAATAGTTAGATGCAACAGTAAAATTTTTCAGTGTGCTTATTTTTAGTGCTAGCAGCAGCATTTTTTCCTTTTAGCTTGCAGACTGAACCCAAAGTTAACCTTTCCTTGGATGCTTCATCAGCTTGCTGTAAGTCTGTTCAGCTCCTTTGCACTTAACGGATTCATTATTGTCACCAGAATTTTGCTCCAGAAGCAGGTAACAGCTTAAGTAGGTACCATGTAACTTGTCTAATTGCTGATGCAGGGGAAAAAATTAAATTAATTCTGTGGTAAAATATATCCAATTAGAAAAATATTCAAACTCAAATCAAGGGGGGAACTGGGAAAGAAAAATTTACGTCTCTATTGTATTGTAAACACTGTGTGTTTGATTTAATGTGAATCAAAGATACTCACCTACAGAGACAACTTGATATTAAACTATAATCAAACAGTTATGTCATTTAATTTTAGACCGAATGCCAGTAGAAAATTGAATCTCTTTTTTTTTTTTCTTTTTAAATGTGGATGTTTACATATTTTGAGCAAATTATATTAAATTATCAAAAATAATTTATTGAAGAATATATACCTCTAACTGCATGAAAAAAACCAGATTTTCTTTAAGTAAGGAAAATATGGAGTCATTCAGTATATCTGCCTAATATATGGATTTCTGATAACATACTGAAGTTATAATGAAGCTGAGAGTTCCTGGCATAATAATACCTACTGCCTGGTAGGCTTGCATGAGGGTAAAAGCTAAAGCTTAATGCCCAAATTGATCTTGCCATGCACTATTGGAGCAGGAACACCCAGAGCTGCATTCCTGCTTTCCTCTTAAAATGACACTCAGATTTCAAACACTCGGTTTAAAAAAAATTAAAAGGGGAATAACAAGAAAAAAAGAATAAACCAATATATCAAGAGTAGTTTGTTTAGGATGTAAGAGAATCTATAAGTAGTATCAAACACAGAAATTAAATTACAGCTGCAGTTAACAATACAGCATATTATACTTGAAATAACCCTCTCCTGGAGATAGCCTAGTGTATCACATTTATTACAGCATCTGAATAAACCCACAAAATTACAAGTGAAAAGTTGCAAAGAGGATAGGTTAAGTTCATGTAATTTCCCATTCATGTTATATCCTTGTCATGAGGATGGATTGACTGGAGAAAAGCACAGGTTATACTTTTCATCTTTCTCAGTTTACCCAGGAGAGTTGATTGTTTTCCATCTCACAGCTTTCTTAGGGATTTACAGTTGGTTTGTTTTCAAACTAGCAAGAAACAAACCTTTCCATTACATTTCAGCAGAAGCTACAGATAGAAAAACATTTGATACTGAAATGTCTGCTATTTCAGAATTCAAGCATTTCAGGCATCACGTACCATACTTGGAAAATACACATATCTGTATGTACTTGTAACATGACACCAACCTCAGTGCTGGGTACTGAAGATGGAGATATTGATAGTCTATTTTCTCACGGAGAAGATGAGGTCTTATTTTCTTCTTGTAACTTTTGCTGTAATCTGAAGTAATATCCTCAGGATCAGTATTAATGTGTGGAAAATCACAGCAGCTGCAAGAAGTACATTGCACTGATTGTTTACTTTCATGTTTTGGCTGTAATGGACTTGATTGTACAGGGCAGTAGGTTGGGACCACAGTTCTGAGTGTTGCTTAAAAAGCCAAGCATCTGCCTGAGACACCTAGTTACCATAATTTACACAAAAAGAGGCTTTTTGTTACCCATTTCCATTTTCTAAAATGCACTGTGCTGTGAGCTTCAGTGTCTGTAACATTACCTGAATATAGAACCATAGAAACATAGAATCACAGAATGGTTTGGGTTAGAAGGGACCTTTAAAGATCATCTAGTCCAACCCCCCTGCCATGGGCAGGGACACCTTCCACTAGACCAGGTTGCTCAAAGCCCCATCCAACCTGGCCTTGAACACTGCCAGGGATGGGGCATCCACAACTTCTCTGGGCAACTTGTTCCAGTGTCTTACCACCCTCATAGAAAAGAATTTTTTCCTAATATCTAATCTAAATCTACCCTCTTTCAGTTTAAAGGCATTACCCCTTGTCCTGTCACTACAGGCCTTGGTAAAAAGTCTCTCTCCATCTTTCTTATAAACCCTCTGTAAGTATTGAAAGGCCATAATAAGGTTTCACTGGAGCCTTCTCTTCTCCAGGCTGAACAACCCCACGTCTTTCACCTTTTCTTTACAGGGGAGGTGTTCCAGCCCTCTGACCATTTTTGTGGCCCTCCTCTGGACCCACTCGAGCAGGTCCATGTCTTTCTTACGCTGGGGACCCCAGAGCCAGATGCAGTACTGCATGTGGGGTCTCACCAGAGCAGAGTAGAGGTGGAGAATCACATCTGTTGATGTGCTGGTCAAAGCATATCTGAACTACATGGATTGAGACATCTTACTTTGGAACAACGAATCACGAAACCCAATAAATTTGACCATACAAATATGCACGAGCATAGAAAATGGCAGAGGAAGCATAAAACACACCTGGAGACTGAACTAGATTTCTTCCATTCTGAATAATGGTGCTATATAGGACAGTTTTAAGCATTACCGTAAACTGAATTATTTCACTTTCTTATACCTTACCTTCAGGTAGATTCAGCCTGTTAGCTGTTTTCTGATCTGCAAATTCGAGTCTTTATTTAGCTTTAACAACATCCCTGTTTTCACTGTATTTTTTTTTATATATGGGAGAAACCAGTATTTCTCAGATTTCACATGCAGTGTCTCCCAGATGGCACATATTTGCCATTCTAGCTGGGGTTCTCTCTTCTTCATAATTGGTTTGGAAAAAAAAAAAAAAAGAGACAAAGTTAATCAGTCACCCATTAATGAAGTTTATCTCATTAAGGGATAAACTAGCATCAGCTGTTTCTTATTTATCTCTACTTCTGATATCTTGTTAATCATTTGTTCTTCTCTGGCCCTGCAGTAATTACTACCAGCATGATAGAGGGAAAGACCAACTTTGAGCTTGGCTCTCCACAACCATGAAAGCCAGATTGCAACTGCTCCAAGACATACACCAGTTCCTCTCCAAATGATAAAAAATACAGTCAGAAATAATCTTCTATCATGTTATTCTACCAAATAAATGGAGGAAGATTTCACAAGAGACACATGCATATAAATAGACTACAGTTTTCATGTTAGCATGGCATTTTGTCTCATATAATTAAAGTCATGCTTGTAGTCAAACTGCCACAGCAGAATGCTGTGCATGCCCCCTGCTCTCAGGCTGCAAACAGACTGACATAAAAGGGTAACTCCGGTCTCATCTGTAGGTGGCATGTTCAAGTTCTTTTTTCTTTATCAAAACAAAGAATCCCAGATAGAGACAGATGCAACAGCTATTCCATACAGTGGAAAATAGCAGAATGATCAGGGTTATATCCCCTGGGTCTTGTGTCTGATCCATATAAGCTCTGTTCATAAAATTGGCACAGGATCAGCCCCTCAGAGTATGCAGTTTGGAAGCAAGTGCTTGGTCCCCTGCAGCAGTTAAAAATAAAACTCAGAGGAAAAATGGATCTTTAAAAGGCTCTGTTTTCTCGTTGTTCACTGCCTTGGAACCCTGCACCTTCTCTGATTTTTTTATTTTGCAATTTTAAGTCATGCTAGGGCACAGGAAACTTCCAGAAAAGTATGATTCATTATTTTTATTTAAATAAGTAACTATGAATGTAGCTAAAGTGCTGGTCAATACAAGCAGTTAATAATGTCCAAGTCCAAAGCATCGTATTTCAATAAGAAAAGAAAATATCCAGGATTACTTGAGCTTACTGTGAAACTGTAAACGCAACAGCACCTTGCAAAAACCCAAAAAACTAGTGCCTTAGAGAGTCAAGATCAAGCCTACAGGATCACATGCACTGAATACAGCCTTGAGTTTTTCAGAATGAACTATACTTTCCCCTTACAATATATTCTCCCCTATTACAGCAGGCTTGCATGGAGCTCCAGCTGAGGGAACTTCCTCATTACTGGGTTTCTCTGAGCTGGTCCTTTGCTATTTGGAACAGTGATATCAGCAGGTGGAGACTACTTATTAGCTGTCAATCTAAATATTTTCAAGAATAAGTGCAGAAGGTCTATTTCAGAGTCCTCTTATTAGGCTTCAACTGAAACAGTCTCATTAGATAAAACAGGCAATGCTGCTCCTGCAGAGCTGGAGACAGGACATCACTGGCTATACAATGGTCTTCAGCTACTTCTCTCTTCCTCAGAAGCTGCATAGTAAAATAACACCACTAAAAGCTTCGAAGGGAGTCTTACTTCATAACACCTGACGTGGGGACACTGGACCAGACATCATGCTTTCCATTGCATGAAAAATTTTTAGCAGCTGTGAAAGGCTGAAGCAAAGCATTGTTTGATTCATAGCAGCTCACTGTCACTGTATCTAAAAGCTTAAGGCAAGTCATCTCTACGTCAAAAAATAAGACCACCGTTAATATAGAGACTTCCATATCTTAGTTGTCAGTAATTTCATTTTGTGCTTTCTGGCTAAACAAAACCTCATTCATCTCTTCCTTTAAGCCTTTTTTGTGTCATACATAGTGTGTTCCCAGAAAACCCTACAGGCAAGTCTCCCTAACAGCTCTATGCTTAGAAACACCAGTGATGTTAATTGCAACATGGCATCACATTTATTTTATGGCTTCTAGACACACTACACATGGGCAGACAATGTATCAGGATTTCAGACACAACAGAAGATGACAAGTGTAAGGATGCTATCACTAGAGTTATGTTACTGTGGGCTATCACTGTCAGCTGGCTCAGTAAGCGTTGAAGCCCACTCCACAAAGCTGTGATCAGATGGTGAGCTGGTACTGCAGTTTTGTCCCAGGTTCACTCAAATATATAGATCTTAGTGACAGCAGAAGTTGTGATTTCAAGTTTGGCAGGGAAAGACCATTAATATTGATCTGGTATCCATGCAACCCAAGTACGCAGGACTGGTATGAATGTGAACAATCAGTTTCTCAGAGATGGCACTAAAATAAAGACAGTGATAGTGATGCAAAGAAAATGTTTCCAAAGTAGTGCCGAGTGTGGCTTTGCTAGAAGAACAGAGTGTTCTGCTTTTTCATGCATCCAAATGAGCACCGACTCTGAAACTCAGCCTGCAGCCAGTAGATCCTAGGTGGATCTGAAGAGATTGTGTATGGCATGAAACATTTTCCTTTCTTAAACTCAGGCTTCTCTGCACTGCTATTTCTAAGTCGTGCTTTTTTTCCCCTTCATAACTGAGGCATTGCATATATAAGGGTGTACAGGACACAGTTTAGTGCCTGTCTCCCTGTTGGAACAGCATAGCATTGTCACCTACAACCGAGCTCTCACAGTGAGCTGTGATGTGAGCTAAGCCCAGGAGGGCAAGCAAAGAAAGATGACAGAACAAGGGGAAGCACAGAGAGAGAACATTAAAATCTTCTCTGTATTTTTATCATCATTTTCCCCATTCTTTACTGGCACTAAAAGCATACAAACTCTAGGAGGAAATGGGATGTTTTGCAGAACAACTTGCAGAGTACATCAGACCAGGCAGAACTACAGTACTGGCAAGTGAAGCACTGGCTCCACTGAATCAATGGTAACTCTTCTCTTACCTTCAGCAGGGTCCAAATTCCCTGACATGTTATCAAATTAAGCTACTGTTAGGACTTCAGTTTGATTCAAGTGGCTTACTTATTTCATTTGTTGAGATTAGAAATACTGCTAGAGAAAAATAATTCCCGGGAAACACGTAGAAGGAACTTCAACAGCCTATGCATTAGATTGCATCCTCGGAGCAATAGAAAGTATGAATTATATCTCTAAACCAGAAAAGTTCCCCTCTCTTTTTGCGCTGGGGAAGTCAATATGAGCTGCAAATTATGACCTGTTCCCCACTTTGCCTTCTGGACCTTCACACACTGATTCAGCTCCATCGGCCAAAGCAATAGAGGAAGGACAGGATTAAAACCTTTCTCTCTGTCCTGCCACATAGTCTGTTCACAAGCAGGCTGTGTAGAAATAGCATCTCTGTGCAGGCATCAATGTCAAGAAACAGCCAAGCCCCTTGATGTTGAGTTCCAGACTTTTCAGCTCTTACTTTTTTATTTCAGTCCTACTTTCCTTGTAGCTGTGGTATGAAAGGAATGAAAAAAACCTGAACTTAAGCACTTGGGGGTAATACCTAATATTAAAAAGCAACATTCAATTTGAAATTTTCTTTCATTTTTCCTTGAGAAAAAATTGCAAGTGATTAAATAAGTAAATCTCACCATTTCCAGCTTTTGATTTACTTAATAGTAAATTACTATTTACAATTTACTATTGTAATTGAATTCCTTCCATGCTTGCTGCTGTTATCCTATTAGTTATTTTAGACTAATATGAAGTGTGAGAACTATTTTATGCATTGTTTCGGCTAAATATTTGCACATTTTTCTTCAATCCTAATATAGGAGTCACGCTTTTGCTCACATTTTTTCTTGAACTCAGTGAAAATTACCATAAATATAAAAACCAGGAAAAGTCAGGCAAGCTGTCTCAGTAACCTTTGACACATTATAAGTTGTCTTTCTTACTGAAATATAGGAGAAGAAAGTGAAACTTGAAGTGTTATTTTACAGCTAACAACTTGAAATTCTGAATAGGCATGTCAGGATATGAAGAAAACTCTTCTGATTTGTTCCAGAAAAATGTATTATCCTTGAATACTGTATTCAAAGCAGTATTTTTGAGAGCTCTACACATAACAAAGAGAGGCATCCTCTGACTCTGAAACCACTATGATTTCCTATATTCGTTTCATAGAATGGCCTTGTGCAGTGTATAGAAAACTGAAAAAGACTCAATTTGCTGTTTTTCACGCAGCAGATGTTTTCTAGTACTGAAATAAATATAATAATAGAGCTATTTGAAATAGATGTTTTGATTACAATCTTGTTTATTTTAATTTTTTGTTGAGGGATTGTCTTCTAACAAACAATAACTACCAAATTTCAAATGAGTGAATGATTCTGACTTTCATGTTTTTTCCCTTGTTGAGCTATCTCTTAACAATATGGAAAAGGCAATACCTCAAAAATGGCAATTAAAGGAAAAAAAAAAAATCAGTGGAAGATATTTAGAGGTTTATTCTAAAAACAGAACTTGTCTGACTCTTCATCTTGCAATGCAATAAAAAGTTGTGATATTCAAGAAGGTGCTTTCTGGTTGGGAAGAAGTACTGCATGAATGCAAAACAGTGAAATAACTTCTAACGATGCCTTAACTGCACTACAACATCTGATATTAACATCCCAAGCTCCTTCCAGGTTACTAACTGAGAAAACAATTGCTCTGAGTTCAAATCGATTCATAAACGAGAAAAAAGCTAACTGCAGCCATGGAGTTACTGAGTAGCCTATGGAGGTTGTCAGGAGCTTGTCTAATTCTGACTGTGTTAGCTGATGTAGCAAAAACCTAAAAATGAAAACTATTGCCCCATCTATAAAATTTGCCAACACATCTACAATAACCTTAATGTTAAGGCAGGGTACTTGTCCTTCAAGTTTTCAAGCAATCTCTCTTTCCTGTCTCTGTTCACTAGATAAGTGATTTGGCCTCCACGGTGACCCAAGCCATGTGATTTTGGGCTAAAGAGTAGAGAAAACAGACCTATAAAAGAAATAATTGAAACTATGGCTCATTAATGAAAAATCAGCTCCAAAAGCATTTCCTTAAGATGTTGCCTAGGAAGCCATTGGTGCAAATACAGCTGCAGAGTTTATCAACGGCAAGAGCATGTTGCCTATACTGATGTTCATCGTGCCTAATTATTAGTGTCTCCAGGCAGTCTGAATATGTGCATATGTAAAGCTATTACTTAAAGAAATGCTGACGGACTAAGTAAAGTATGCCTCATGCAGACACAGAAGAATATCCAGCTCTTGAAAGTTTGTCACCCCGATCCAAAAGGAGCCGGAGTGGGCTCAAAGTGGTAATTCAAGCTCATTCTTTTATTTTTTTTTTTTTATTTTACTTGAATGCAACTTGATCAGAGTGAAAAGAAAAGACCAATTATTTGTTCATAATTCAGCTGGTTCACACCTAGCTAGATTCCTCCAAAGAAACGAAGCAACTAATTGTGAGTATGGTGCAGTGGTGATGGATGGTAGGAGTTTAGCATTTGTGTACATGGATGCTTGAATGGTCTACTAATGGGACATTGCCTGCTGTGCTCTAGTTCTTTTATGATATGAGAGCAGCAGTAGTGAAGAATTCTGCTCTAGGATATAATGAAATGGGGATCAACTGATTATCCTGGAAAATATTCCAGGTTTGACAATCAGATCTCTGGGATAAAATATTTATTGTATAAGGTAGGAAGAAGAGAGAGAATGTTACAGTCTGCAGAAAATGCCTTCAAATGTAAAATGAAAATGAACTACTTACGTCATCCACATTAAATCCAAAATTTCCTGATGGCATTGCTTCTCTGCAGCATCTATTATTAGTATTATTTATTCGTATACCCCCAAGAATGATCTTGGTATTTGATGGATAAATATAAAAAAAGTGTCTCTGCTCAAGAGAGCTCACAAGGGAAGAAACTACAGAGTGAATATTGCTTTAGAGTGCTTGTCTTTGCAACCTTAATGCTTTTTATCACCGTAGCTTGTGTATAATAAAAAGTGAAGCTTGAAAGTACCTTTCAGTGATGTTCATTGAATGTCCTCAAAATATTATCCTCATTTTATGGTTAATATCCATAGAGAGGGCTCTATAGCTTTATGTTAAAAATGTTAAGTGTCAAGAAGCTTAGGTCTGGAATGAAATGGTGAAGTATTCAGCAACTCCCAAATGACATTAAAATCCAACCCCACTCAGTGTCTCACTGCCTGATTTACAAAATTCAACAGACCTAACTTCATGCCTGTAAGGTCCTGTGACCTTTGTAAGGGTGGAAACCTGAGGTTTATGCTGAATCACTCAAAGATCAAGACCCAGATAGGGCATCTGAAAACTAACATGTTTTAGAAAGAAGGAACAAAAAGGAACAATTATCAGGCAGTTGAGCAGGAAAGGTGAGAATTTGAAATGTTGTAATGTTAATTATCTCTGATTTCAGTGCAGACCCCATGGTACTTTTACAGAGGATCTAGAAAAGAATTTTTTAAACAAATACTTGTACAAGATTTTGTTCAGAAAAGTGAGGTTTCATAGAATCACAGAATGGTTTGGGTTGGAAGGGACCTTTAAAGATCATCTAGTCCAACCCTCCTGCCATGGGCAGGGACATCTATCACTAGATCAAGTTGCTCAAAGACCTGTCCAGCCTGGCCTTGAACACTTCCAGGGATGGGGCATCCACAACTTCTCTAGGCCACCTGTTCCAATGCCTTAACACCCTCATTTTTAAAAATTTTTTCCTCATATCCAATCTAAATCTACCTTCATTCAGCTTAAAGGCATTAGCCCTTGTCCTGTCACTACAGGCCTTGGTAAAAAGTCTCTGTCTATCTTTCTTATAAACCCCTTTAAGTATTGAAAGGCCATAATAAGGTTTCCCTGGGGCCTTCTCTTCTCCAAGCTGAACAACCCCAAGTCTTTCAGCCTTTCTTCACAGGGGAGGTGTTCCAGCCTCTGGCCCAATTCTCAAGCCTGTCAAGGTCCCTCTGGATGGCAACCTTCCCTCAAGCACATCAACCGCACCACTCAGCTTGGTGTTTCTGGGACAATTGCTCTTTCAGGAGCGGTAAGAGATAAGGACATCTTTACTGTAAAATGGCCAGCTCTGAAGCATAATCTATTGCTGAGCATCTGAGGTATTTGTATTTTCTGTACTGATTTTAAGTACATTTTGTATTTACGTAAAAAAGCATATTGTACATTAACTGTGTTAGCATCAAAGACTACAGCCCATGAAATTCTGAGAAATGGCACTTATGCTCCGGCAATTTATTTCTAAGTATTTTTTCATCGCCTGTAGGAGAGAAATGCAATGGGAGAATAATTCTCTGCCAGCATGCTTTGTTGTTTATCAGGCAAAGTAAATAACAGTGTGGGAGGTGAGTAGCATTAAAATTTCAAGGACTGACAATCTGAAAAGCTGGACTACAGTACCAATATAACTCAACTTTTCAATAAGCCTTGGCTGGGTTTTCCGTTTTTGACAAACCACCTAGGTAGGGTATTCCCTGGGTTCCTTCTGTGCATCCAGGGGTATTCACAAAAAGCTGATCAGGATGTAAAACCCAGCAAAGTTTTTTGAGAGGCTACCAAATGAATGCAAGAGTGAGGAGAAGGCTTGAAAGAGCTTAGTATTTTCTGTTAGGTCAATAAAATACATACAGGTGTTCCATACATTGGAGATGCAGCTTGCTCAACTTGACTAAAAGTGGATATCATGTCCTATATTAGCAACCTGTCAAAGGCTTAAGACATCTGAAGACAAATTGGGGACTGCAGAAATCCATTTTATATATATATTTTGCAACCTAGGACAGTTTTCTGTAATAAGAATAAATTGCTTTATTTTTACTACTGCTTTTCTGTCATTATTCCCCACTTTTTCTCTGTCTTTTGCCTACATAACATAGGTGAGACTAGAAAAAGAATTAATTACTTTTTAAATGCCATTTAGAATATATTAATAAATTGCTTGTAAAATTCTTATAGCTTATAGTAAATTACTGCAAAATTTTAAAAAACACAGCATTTTTCTAAGCATTTTATATATGATAGTGTTTTGATGATGCTATTTGTAGGTAAGTTGTTACATTATAGTAATACTAAAGGCTCCAGTTACAAAACTTGTTGCAGAAACGAACGTATATGCTTTATCTTTAGGAATAGTATCTTATTAGCAAATCAACATTATTCCTCTTGCTGAAGTTCAGTTGTCTGTTCCCCTAGCATCTACACCATGCAATAACAAACACAACATGGTTGTCATTGGCCTCAGGTATCAGTAGTCCCCTCTACAACAAGACGTGCTCAAAAATAACAGATGACACAATGGCAATTTTCTCTTATTAAAAGTGCGTGCGCTCTTTCACAGCAGAAGTTTGGCTTTTGCAGTTATTGTTCATCCATTTTCTAGCATAATCAAAACAGCTCATTGTGTGTTGTTTTCTGTCCAGTGCCCAGACTAGTAGCTGTAGACTTTCGTGTATATGTATCTAAGGGGGTAACAAGATAATGTGTAGTTCCTTCTTTCAGTGCATTTCCCACAATAAGACTGCATAATTGGAAACTCTCCATCAGGAAGAGAGATTTCTCCATTTGTCTCCCCTTTCTCCCTTCCACTCACATTGCTTTGGTAGAGCCCAACATTGCCTTACAGAAATTTAGCTCGAGAGTTAAGATGTAGATCTGGACCAAATGAATGAAGGAGACTGTTCTTCTTTACTACATCCACTCTGACAGAGAAACCAGGACCATGATTTGCCACTCCCTCAGGTCTGCCCCAGGGCACCCGCTCCTTTTGTCTCACAACAAGGCTTCAGTCACTTCATGAGGCTGGAAAGCAGGAGGAGGTGAGGTGAGACCCTCAGCCTTCACTGAATTAAATACTAGAGTTAAAAGACACATTTGACCATCGTTATGCTACTTGAAAAGGCCTGCTTTTGTCTGATTTTAATCTCAGTGTTGAAAGTTCTTTCAGACTTATTTTGAGACACAGCACCTCAGGTAGATTACAGTGGGCAGGTATCACTGAGCTTCAATACCTGGTTCTTACTGATGCATTGTATCACACAGCTTTCAAAAAGGGACATAACTTCAATTTTCTTCCTATCTGTAATAACATGAAGATAGATAAAAACAAATTATTCCTTTTATTTTCCACTAATTATCTACATTCATACTACAGAAACCAGAAATATCTTCTATGCGTCAGTACTGTGAGGTGCACTGAAGAATTAAATGCACCCATTTAAATTTTCTCAATGAAGTTTTATTAAGCATAGAAAATAGTTTCAAGATGTGTTAAGAAGTAAAAGTAGCAGCATAGCCACTTTCCAAACACACTCTAAGTGAATCCAGTATAGTGCAAAAACAATTTTCTAGTTAAAATGAATTTTCATTAGACACAGAAATCACAGAACGATCATCTGCCAATGACAGAAGACAATTATAATCAACAGCAGCATGACAACTCAGTTTAGCGAATATGTGAAATACTTAGTGTGAAATAATTAGAACCTCTGCTTCTGGCTTAAACACTCTCCTACATACATTTCTAACCATTTCTAACTCATCCTCTTGATGGATTGAGACACACCATATCCGACACAGGAGTAATGTAATGTATTCCGTTAAAGGCTGCTGATTATATGCACATGTGCAGAGTGACAAACAATTAGTGTAATGATCCAGTGATTGCAAAGCTTATCACAACATTGTATAAGATCTCATGCACTAGAAATTACCCTGACCACCTTTTCATGCTTTCCATCCTGCGTTACTGTAGAATGCAAATTTGAACATTGAACCTGAAAGGCTGCAAAGTAACTGATCTATGTAAAGCCTGTGCTGAGGAAACACTGCCTTCCAGAAAATCGGGAAAATAAAAGTGATTAGGATAAAGTGATAAAAATACAGAAGCAGGGTTAAGAGTTAGCGCTCTGCTCAGTGTTTATTGAAGCAAGATGTTTCCAATACGAACGGTGCTGCGTGTGTGTTCATTTCTATCTCAGAAGTAACATGCAGAGGTGTGTGAACCAAGAGTTGCGGGAAGAGCAAGCAGATTTCTCCCCTCCCCTTCTTCTTCTTCTTTTCTGTCAGGCCTGTGAGCTGACAAAGCCAAAAAAAAGTGGGGAGAAGTCCTCCCCCCTGCCCCAGACTGAGATGGGCGGACAGAGAAGGGGGGACAAGGCAGGCGAGGCCGGGGACGGCGGCAGAGGCCTGTGCCCCACGCAGGCGGCCCCGCTGGGGAGGAAGGGGGTGTGCAACTAGGAGTAAAAGGAACATGGCAAGGGATACAAGCAAAAAAGGTCACAGCACCTCCCCGCCTCTTCTAGGCAAGGATTTTTTTTTTTTTTATCACTTCTCCCACTTACCACTTCTCCCCTTCCTTGTAGGTTTCTGAGCCTTTACTCCATTTACACCCTTTTTTCCTTTTCCCTGAACTTTGTTTCTCATGCAGAGCCCAGCAGTAAAAGAAAAAGCCCACACGTAACGGGCACAAGGCTGAGGGCTGATGTAGCTGAGAGTGTCAGTAGTGCCCTGGGGAGGAGGAGGCCATCAGCTGCCCTGCGTGGGCACAGCTGGTTCCAGCCAGCTCAAAGGCTGAGGTAAACAGCGGTGGAAAAACCCTCCCAAAATGGAGGAGCAAATCTGAGGAGCATACAGTGCTCTGGCTCAAACGTATTTAAGAAAGAAACTGGCAGCTGCAGGGGAGAGGCTGGAGGGGGACACCCTGAGCCAAGAGGGAGAGGGACATCCTCATGGGACTGCGGCCGTGGGCAACCCACGCCAGGGCAGGGACACTCAGGAACAGCGTGGGAGGGAGATCAGTGAGGAGCGAAGAATGGAAAAAGCATCACGTGCACGACGACTCCCGCCTTTATGCTGCCTGTTGCCTCACTGGGAATGATTTGATAGGCATAGGGGAAACCACAGAGAAAACAGGGGAGGTTTGGACAGGTGGGATGCGAGGAGAGGTGTACAGTGAATGGATGTGTAATTGTGCATTTTTTTCCCCAGTGCTCAAATTAGTGATCAGAATTTTTTTTTGGACTGGCAACAAACTCAGCTTCCGGGACTTGAAAGTTTTTGTCCATGACAGTGCAGAAGTAAAATTTCTTTTGGACTATAAAGTATATTTTTGAGTTCCCTGGGTATCCTTATGGTGCACTTCATCTTTCTTTCTTTTGTTCTCCTCCCCTCTCTTCCAATTATTTCCATGTGTCCTCTGGAAATGGATAATAAACTGCCATGAGATGGTTTCTATTCCTCAGCTGTTTCTGGATCCAGAGCTTTTTGCAGTGAGGGGACTGTGGGCAGTGACTCCTGCCCTGTAATGATACGAAAACGTGACTTGTTGCTTTTATATGGGGTTCAGAAACATCAGTTGCTGTTGCCTTTCCTTACTGAGTAGGCAAATGCAAGAGACATAATCATAATCTTTGCCTTCAAATACAAAGGGTTTGCGCCATCCCTGCCCTGTTCCAAGCTCCTACTGCCTTATGGAGCAGAACTGATATAGGTGGGATCAGAGTATGCACACAACCGAAACACTGACTGCATGTCCCTATTTTGTGTGTCAGAGGTCTCTGTTCCTGAGGCACTTTGCTGCTTTTTGAGCAGAAGGTGTCTCTGCTCTGTTGGAAGAGGACTGGCTCCACAGCTGATATGTCAGTCTGTGAAGTAGAAAGAAAGGTTTAGTTCAGTAAATCTGGTCTTGATATTTTCTTGCTAAAAGCATTTCTCAGTATATACAGCTCCCTTTTATCCCTGGGTGGAAGAACAGAGAGCACTAGGCACAAGGAGGTTATGTGTTTAGATCCTCAACCCTCATTCACAGTTCAGGTATTACTTTTTATAAGGTATTGCAACCGACTCAGCCTGTCACTGGGATAGAAAGGTCTTTTCTCCCCATCCAATGTCTAGGACGCTTGGCAGTGATGGGCAAACAGTTAAAATAAGTTCTGCAACGTTCTGCCAAAGTGCTTATAATCTAGGAGATGGGACAACAGATGCTCTCAGACAGGCAGGGGAGGACAAGGTAAGAACAAGACATGCTTGGGCAGTATGACAGGACAGCTGTCTTTGTCAAATGTTTTGTATGTGTACTTGGAAATATGAATTTTAAAAGAATGTATTGCAAAGCAGATCCTTGAAGATATTTACAAGAAATCTCTTCTGAGCATGAGAAAGGGAACAGGAAAAAAAAAAAGAAAGAAAAAAACCCAACAGCATAGATATTCAGGTATTAGCTGGAATGAAGAGTTGGCTGGAGGAGCAAATGAGAGGCAACAGATGAATATGAATGACTGTCTAAGCAAAATGGTCAGCTCTGGGCTAGGCACATCACAGCTGTGCATATTCCAGGCTGGTAACAGAAGAACATCAAAAGCACAAATGGCAAATTGGTGATGCACCGTTGAATGGGACTTCAAATGGGAGATTGACATGGTATTAGCATTTCTTCTTATTTGGGGATGGTGTAACTGGATACCAGTACATTCTGCATGAGGACAAGATTGAGCCAGAACAATAGGTCTTTCTTCATCTCACTAAATTATTAGGTTACTTTTCTGTCAACATTGTGACATATCCAGATGGTGCTGCTTGAGGAATATTTGTGTGGTCGGGTCCTTTGCAGCACATTGTTAAATTAAAGCAGTAGCTGAATTTCCTTTTTAAAAGCTCACTCAAAACTTCATTATTGCTGAAGTGACAACAGGAGTCATAGGTCTGAAAAGAATTGTACTCTGCACCTGTCTGACATTATCTTCCATCTAGCTCCTACCTGCTCAATTAGAATGTGTTCAAGAGAAAAAAAAAAAAAAACAACTAATCATTTAAAGGGCATATCATTTGGTAATGCCCAAATTGCTGCTAGTGCTATTTATAAATAATTCAAAATAAAATGAGAGCCACAGCAAACACAGCTGTAGTTTATTTGCTGTCACCCACCTGCTGGTGAATCTAGCATTGAGCCATAGCAGCTGCTTATCAGCTTCAAACAAAAAAGGGTCCATTATTATTGTTATTATTGTCACTACTAAAACTCTCACCTGGATACCTGCAACTTGCAAAACCTGGTTTTTGGTATATTTTTGTCAACAGGGACACCAGAATTTTCTCCACTGCCGGTCAGGACATTCATCTACAGTCTGACACAAACTTCGCTGGCATTACATGTCCTTCAGAGACAGCCTAAGGTAAGCAAGAATGCTGCTGACTCTGCATGCAGTTATTTTCACATAAAATATGATGAAAATTCTTTAAGTTCCATGTGAATAGAGTATTCTTGTATTTCTGTGTCCTTGTATTTGCCTTGTATCTTTCTCTGAAAGACAAGCTTCTAGAGATAATATATCTGAACTTACTATCTGCTTATCCCAATCAATACAAATGTCATGCCCCCTGCTAATTAAAGACAAAATGCTCTCGCCAGTATCCCATCCATTTGTATCCACTGAGGATTTGATGCTGAAGTACTCCTGAAAACGTGATTTTGCCTCGTATTTCTGATCTGTATGGATATGCAACATAGCTAAATAACCAGATGGATTTATCCTCTGCCTCGTGAAACTTTTCTTTTCTAACTGTGTACCCTGAATAACTGCTCGATATCCATGTAAACTAGCCTTAAGATGTATGATGACTTTCTTGGCTCTGTAGCTAGTCACTATAAAAAGAACATTCTTTGGTCCTATAGGACTTCCTAACCATATGTGCAGAATAAAAAAAAAAAAAAAATTCTGCTTATCAACACAAAATAAATGTTGTGAAATAGTATCTTGTCCAAAAGTAGGAATAAGTGAGAAAGGAACTACCAGTGCAACTCTGACACCTGTCATAAGGGGATAGAAAGCCTAAATAGCTAGGTCTACCATGCTGATCATCAATGACAGTTGTCTGTATATGAAATCCACACTCCAATACCAAAAGTCTAAACCACATCTAATCTATAAGCTGTTCCTGCTTGCCTCTCTGTGTTCTTCCTCATGCAGCTCTCTTTCCCTCAAACACCAGGGTTAGCTCAATTATTTACTTTGGCTACTCGATTTTAATTGGCTGCATACAGAGTGTTGCAAAGCAAAGGTTAAATGAGCAGTGCGCTTGCCCTGGGCTCAACAGTTAAAGAAGGAAAATGGGAACAGGAAGGCTCTGCCATGGTGTGGGGAGAGCTGTGTTGGGAACAGTCATGGGATGGGTATAGAGACGAACAAGTGTTAGTTTTAAAAATAAAGTATTCCAAGGAACAGCTTCAGAGAGCTGGGGAATGAATTTGTTTTTCCCTTGGTTTTGCCCAAGAAATCAAGGGACTAGGGCAAGGGGAGCTGCAAAAAAGCACACAAAGTGTTTTCCTTTTTGAATGGAAATGAAGTCTGCCAATTGGTGGCAAAAGTTCGCTTTTTACTCTGCTTATGGAACATATCTTGCTAATAGACCAAACAGAGTAAACAGACTCTTTCTTCACACAAATAAGAAGTGTTTGGAAGCGCTGGGGAGGAGGAGTGCCAGGCGAAAGGGGAGAAGCGAATCAAAGCCTTAGATGCTTTTAAAGTCTTCCCTATTTATAATCGCACCCAATTCAACTGAAATATTTGGCAAAAATGCACATAATCTTTAAGAGGAAAAAATGCATCTTTGTAAGAAGTATTTTCCCCTAGAAATCCTAGGAATATTACTTGTAAGTCTTTAAAATACAAAAGCTTCAATTACCGTGATAGCAGACCTTGCCAGCATTATAAAATCAAAGCTGACTTTGAACAGTAAAATACCGGTTACAGAATGCACAGTAGGGTTTCCTGGTTTAGATCTATAGCTTCCAAACTACGGACTAACTTGCAATTATTTGACAGATCTCTGGAAGATATCCTCTTCCTCCAGCATCAGAGAAGGGAGAGTGTTTGCTTAATGTTTCAGGGTCCTGACTCCAGGTTTTTTACTTCTCTCTCTCCTATGAGGAATTATTATCTCAGGAATCACTGATTTCCCCCAGTCCCTCAAGTTAATAGACTTAAATGCTAGAGCTTAAATTCAACAAAAGTCCCTTCAAATTGTGCATGATTAAAAGAAGATAAAACTCAAAGCAGGATGTTCCGAGTGAAAGAACGAAATTGATTAAATCGCTTACGCTGCTAAAATAGTAGCCAAGAAAAATTAGCATCTTATTCACTTAAGAATTATCAAGCCTTTTATACTGACATTAGGTACTTTTTCAGTTGATTTCAGGATACTTTTTTTTATATGATGTCATAGTATTTTACTACAACCATTCCTAGTTATTAGGTGAGTGGATTGGAAATATGAATTCCTGTGTTTTGATCCATTTCCACACAGCTTGTTGCTTGGTATTGGACATGCCTGCTTTATTTCAAAGGAAATTTCAAAGAGAATACTTCCTTCCCAAGAAATGGGAAGAGAGTGGATTTAGGAGGGTTCCCTAGAGATCAGAGAGGGGAAAAGAAACCTGTTCAATGGGATTTCCATAGTGATCATTGATGGGACTACTGCATCATGTTTATCAGGCTGACTGCTTGGGGAAATGAGGAATGGGGGACCAAAGAATGGAGCTACAGGGAGTCTAAGCGGGGCAGTGCAAAGCATGCATGTGAATTTTCCCAGAAGTAGTCAAAAGGCTCTTTTACTCGAACTCTGTATGCAGCATCATGATACAGAGGCACAATAAGAGGAATGATAAAGCATGAGAGAGCAAAAAGAAGGCAGTTTCAGTCCCCACAAATTACTAGGTGGTAACTTTATCAGATAGGCTGGTGGTCTTAGCATTCAGTTTTAAAAACAGAATTCTGTATTGCTGTGTTTGGGGTTTTTTTTAAATGTTACTCACTTTGCAGACTTTCAACATATCACAGAACTTTCTTATATCAAAAAAACAGCGCTGTTTGTGCACTGTATTCATTCTTGTGGTTGTGAAAGTGAAAGATTCATGCTGTACTACTGTTTCTTGTGCCCAAATTTTATTAGTGCCCTCATAATATAAACAAGATATCAAAATGCCTATGGCACATACAGCACAGAGCAGCACCATTAACACGGTACCACAAGCCCTTTCCATTGTGTGATTCAGCCTGGGAATTCTGATGATCTGAACTGTCAATGTGAACCCCTCCTACATTGTTAGGGGTGGAAGTTTGCATAATTGAAAAGTAATTATTCCTTCGTATGCAATAAGACTGTGAGTTGAATATTTAAAAGTATTTCTTTGCCTTTGGAACTGAAGTGTTATTGCAAATCATGGAATTTGTATTCCTAAATCATTTTGGAACTTGTGAAAATCTATGCATGGCACTGACATACTATTTTAGCCATGAACATTTTTAACATACACTTTTCCTAAAAAAATTCTAACATTTATTTTGTAACCTACATTTCTGCTATTTCCATTCATAATATCAGCAATTTTCCATCTAAAGTCCTGAAAATAGTCTGTGGTATTCAGTTCCTGCTTCTACCCTTCTCGCTTTCTTCTGATGGAAATGAATACCCTGATGCTTCATTTTCATGACAAAGACCATAGCAGAAAATAATACAGACCAAGTCTTCTCCTGACATTGACTGAGGTAAGTAAGGAGAATAGGATGAAAATAACACATTCCTCACTCACATTTTAGCATCATTATCAACAGGAATCCATAGATACCAGTTACAGAGGTGATATTGGTATGCATCATGTTCAGCATTGCAAGTGTTGCATGAGTTACATTTTAACAGTCTTTTTCCTATCGGCAGTGCTGACGTATTTCAGGCACGATCAAAAGAGTTCTGCAGAGAACAATGAAATATGATTACATTTGTCATAACTGCAATATACCTTATCACCAAATGACAAATTAACAGAAAAATGTTCCTTATGCCTTTTTCTTCTGTAGAATGATGTGAAACTGCCATTTTTACAGCAGAATTCACTGTAGCAATCCAGTGTGCAAAGCAGTTGTAACAGGTTCAAGTGCAGCAAATCCACTTTCAAGGTTGTGCTGCCTCTTTTACAACTACAATGACTTCTATGAGGGCAGAGAGAAAGAATAGGAGCTCTTCTGATGTTGCCAAATTTTTATGCATTACAGTAATTTTATTAAACACTTTTAAGAAAGAAGCAAAAGTTTGAGTACCAAGTTGAGCTTATTTGTTGGTTATTCCATTTTTCTCTTTGCCATTCTCTTTTGCTTGTGTTCACAGTTAATAGTACATGCTGTGTAGAGTGTGCAGCTTTCTTCATTCTGCAAACTAAAAATAACTTGGAAGCCCATGACTGCATTTAGGTTTTGTCACTAAATTCTTCTGTACGTGTAGAAACTGAATTACATTTCTGAATTTTTAGATCACATGATATGTGAAGAAAGTACCTACATGATCTGTTTTGCATGATTTAAAGAAAATTTAAAAATTCAGATCTTCCAATTGAAGATTTTTTTGTTTGACTTTTGGAAGGTATTTTAGAAACTCATAATAGACATTTTCTAGGAAAACTGATATTCTTTAGGATACCAGATAATTTTATAGGAAAATAACTGTCTACTGATAACGTTACATAGTATATTGATGCCCGTTAGAGACCATTTAAGGCATCTTTCAAGACTAACAATTTTTTCAGTTCAGATTCTTTTCAGGGATTCTCTTTTGATAATCTCTCCATGTCCCACATTTGGAATTTGTTGGCAGGAAAAGGCAGATTGTCCAATGAGGACACTAACCAGCGACAGACATTTTGAAATTATATGTAGAAAAACAAGTCTCCCTTTAAACAAGGAAGACTGAGCAAGTAAAGCAGAAGTATAAATACTGCTGCCAAAACGGATATCAGCAGCTGTCGGGCAGGAAAGAAAAACCTTGTAGCTGAGGCAACAGAGTAAATGGATGATCGCCCAGAAACAACAGAAGAATCTGGCAGTGGAGCAAATGCTGCAAACATCTGCCTAGTATCTGTGATACGTCAGGGCTCTGCAGTGCTTGGATCAGTTCCTTTTATCTCCTGGGTACTGATCGTGTGTTCTGTCACTCTGTGCCCAAAGGATCCCTCGTCCCTCCTATGCTTTCCTGTTCTGTGTAGTCTCTCTTCACTCCGCTTTGCTCAGAGGGCACCACAGAGGCACGCTCCATACCTTAACGACTGGAAAAAATATGGAAAAAAGGAGTCACTCTCTATGAGTCAAGAGGCAGATTAATGTCCCAAGAGGAATTATAAATGTTCTTGTGTGCTTGCTGCAGCCCACTTTCATTGGCACTGCCTGTCCCTTTCAAGACTCCAAACTACCAAGTGAGTCTAAAAGTCTCTTGTCACACAGCATTTGACCTCCAGATGAGCCAGTAACACTGAGAAAAACTGCATCAGTGGAACAGTAACTTGTAAAAGGCAGCAAAATTCACACTCATCATAATTACTGTCTTTTCAGTAGGAATCAAAATGCTATTCTCAACCTTCCTGCATGATCTAACTTCTCTCATTACATTAGCAAACTGCCAAAGCAATGCTCCAAACTTCTCTTTAACGCAGTTTTCTCTTCATAAGCTGAGCACAACTCTTCTGATATTCCTGAACAGGAACACACAAGGTCAAGCCACCTTCCTAGCTGGCATTAGGATAGAACTCTTTCCAGAGGTGCTGCAATAAACTGGCAGGTATCAGCAGTGGTTCAACTTGCTTGCTTTTTGTCTTCTGAAAGAAGTGTCAAGCAGTGGTTCTTGTTGATGGAACAAATATGTCTTCAGAGTCTATGTACCACAAGAAATTCTTTCAGAGGGCTTTTCCATTTATACAAATTATGACTAATTTCTAAGCTACGTCAAAATAAGTATTCAGTGTGTTCTGTTAGTTCAGGATCTTCTCTTACCCTGACGTCTCAATTCCTTATTTAGTGATTCATTCATCTTTCTTCTGCATCCTCACATACTAAACTCAGTTAAATGAGTTAAGAGACTGCTAAACTTTAAGACCCAAGAGTAGCACTTTAGAAAGAAAAGAAAAGAAAAATATATATATATATTTACCTAACCTAGGCATAGGCTTTCTTTTTGATGTGTACAGCAGTGTTCTTACTGCTAAGCATCCTAGTTCTTTATAATCATCCAGACCAGTACCTGTTTGGAGCATTTAATGGCACTCATCTTGAGCACGTGGCCTGGTTTCCTTTATGAACCAAATAGATTTGTGGAAGGCAAGGTGCTGCAAATCTGTGCCTTGTCCTCACAGAGAACAAGGATATGGCCAGAGCACGCTTTTAGATTCAAGAACTGGGAATCACTCTTAGGAGCTGTAAAGTAAAAGTAGCATCAGTATTGCACCTATAATTCACATCAAAAGCCCAACACATAACATCTGTTGCCCCAAATGGATCTGTAATTCTTTAGCATCTTGTGTAGAATATAAGCAGTGAGGCTGAGTGAGCCAACATCAAAAGTAGAGGAAGGGCAGAGTGCTCTACAGACTAATATTAGCACAGTATTCTGTAAAAGTCTCTTTCAAAGTGTGAAAAGCAGGCACTTGTATTTGAAGTCTTGGGAGTATCTGGGGGAAGGGATGAAATTTTGTTGTATGCAGGTGGTCCTAGGAACTGCAGAATTTCTTGTGGAGGAAATATTTATTGTTCTTTTCCATAAAAAGGCAGTAAATATTTT
Source organism: Harpia harpyja (assembly GCF_026419915.1). Lineage (NCBI taxonomy): Eukaryota > Metazoa > Chordata > Aves > Accipitriformes > Accipitridae > Harpia > Harpia harpyja. Next base: position 7,509,009 of record NC_068947.1, read on the forward strand.
ACAATAAAAATGTTGAAGAGAGGATGTTTTTTTCCTAGAGAATAATTATGCTACAATTGAAGTTAACAGCTACTGAAATCCAGATACCAGAATGCAGAACATAGGGGTTTGAACAAGAAGGTATATGTTCCAGTACCACCACTTTGTTACCCAGATATCCCAAAGCAACGCATGTGACATTCTTAGTCAGGTAAAGGCTATGTTAATATGCACTTGGATGAAATCAGGGCTCTATTCAGATAACCATGTCCTCCTTATTTGGACAAAAGCCTTATCACTAATGTCAGACTCAGGCACCAAAGTGGATCTTTTTATCTCATCTTCCTCTAGCAGCCTTTGAGTTCCACCCCATTGGCTGGAATGATATTTTTTGTAGACCTAACAGAAACCAAGCCATCAAACGTTACAAAAAAGTCAGTGTTTGCAGTGCCCTTGCTGACCAGGACCAAGAAACAAGATTCAGCTCTCACATAAGATGTCTGTTCAATGGAAGACTAAACTTTACTTTTACTTCCAGAAAACGGATCAAACTTTTTGGTATCTTGGACTATTTCTGCAAAAGTGAGGAGATCTGTGAAGTGAATAACCTTGCTGCATGTACTCTTCAATACCAGAGATTTCTCATAATCACTCGTACAGAAAAAACCTCACGCAGACTCTCAGGAATCTTGGAACATGCAAGGACACTTTACCAGGTAATTTTCCCTTCCTTCCACTCATTACAGGCTTGTAGTTCTAAAAAACTGTGAAAGAATGTAATGAAGAAACTTAGTTCCCTGTCCAGGCAGTATAATTATGTGTTTGAGCACTTAATGATGTCCTTGAGGAAGCCTCATTTGCTCAAGTTCCTTATCCTCATTTCAATTCACAGGCTGAATGGGGTACTATTTTTAAATACATATACATGCATTTTTTATCATTCTGGGACTTCTGCTCTACTGGGACCATTAAGACTGTTAAGTTCTGAAGAATCTACCAGACTGGACCAAATAGGTACTGATATTGATTCTGATTCACAGTACCTGGACCCTGTTGTGTTTTTAAATATTACATAAGCAAAGGTTGGGGTTGGGAAGAACTGCTATTGGCAGTATTGTAAATACAATTTTTCCCAAGAATTAATGGATCTATAACATACTGCATATTTCAAATGTTGTGCAAACTGGATTGTTGTTTCAAAATAAATCATAATAAATTATAGAAACACTTTTTTCTGTTGGCTTCACTATGTACTATGCCTCTAGGTGAGAGAGAAGATAAACAGCAGGCTTACCTCTGTTAGGCCAGTATACCATCTCCAGCACTAAGGCAGAGAAGCCCTGCTGCTTGGGCAGGGGCCGTGCTGACAGTAGATCCTATTAGTGGAGCTTTCTCTCTGCCCTTTTCCTACCTTGCATTGGATCAAAGAAAGGGAGAAGCAGAAGAGGGGAATAAATCATCACCCTGACCACTGCTTCCCCGGACATCACCACTGTCCTGAGTTACCATCTCCCATGGCACTGCCCTTCGCTAACACTCATGGCAAGAGTCGTGACTCTGGGGGCATAGCTGCTCTTGGCATTACCTCACCTCTCTGTAAGCATGACCCTGTAAGCCTGGAGCTCTTACCATGCCCAGATTTTCCACTACACCACTTTCTGCCTTCTGCAGATAAGGACTTCAAGTTGATGCGACAGAGTGGAGTACCTGTCAGACTCCTTTTACTCCTGCCCTACACCACCAATGCTTTACCCTTCCTCTTCCTCTGTTCTTCCATACAGATGGGTGGTTTTTCCCCATGCAAATTTTATTTCCCTCCTCATCTCCTTTTCCCCTAATAAGCAGCAGGATCTTCCCATAAATCAGTGAGACCCTGGCTTCACTGGTGATCCACAGCACCAGGAGGTGGCCACTTGACCTGAGGGATCACAGTGACGGCAGGCCCTGTTTCCTATCCCAGAGCAGAGGAAAAAGAGTTCAAACTATGGCTGGTACTGGATTCCTAGAGAAAAAATAAAAGAAACAAGGCAAGGTTGTGGCCATCCTTTCTCTGGCAGACTCTCCTTTTTTTCAGCAATCTGCCATTCTGCGGGCAGCCTGGACTGCTTGTTGGTATAAGATGGCATAGTTCCACTGAAAATCAATGTGAGTTTGTGCTCCCAACACCAGGCACTGTTTCTTTTTTCTGTAGTGGAAGAACGTTTTTTCGAAACAATATACATTTATACTCATCAGTATACCCGATAGCCATAAATTATACAGAAAGCTTGCAGATGTCAGAGTGCTTTTAGGTGATCTGTATGCTCGTGCTTGGTAGGTGGAATCAAGCTATAAACTCATATGCCAAATTGCAATGTACAGTTCCCAGCTGTGGAAGCCCTACTGTGTAAAATAATATGAGGTGAGGGGAAAGACATAGTCCAGTATCATATATCCGAACAGGGTCAGCAGTGGATAGGGGAATAAAGCCAACCACTTTTCTGAAAACCGGAACAGTGTAAATAAACTATGCCTTTCAGAAATCTGCCCTTTTGATTTATTATTTTCTCATTGCAATAGTTTGCTTATATTTCGTATTTTGCCCCAGTATCCTGAAGAATTTTATAAACTGCATTTGATACGTGGAGAGAAAATTCTATAAGCTTTAAAATCTAGCCACCTCTTATTTGTAAGAAAACATAAAATATTATAACAAAAATGGTAAAAAGAAGTACCTATCTGAAGCATGCAGTTTACAAGAAGAAAGAAGCCATGTTTTCAACAATCACAGAAATGTTGAAGTAAAAGAATAAGAAAGCCCAGCACATATCAAATGCCTGTTTAAAAACTCCAATGAAACACTTCCACAGTCTGCATCAGTAGCTGGTTCCACTCACTGCTTTGTATCTTTACAACATATTCCTAAATCTCCCTTATTACATATTAAGTCAGCATTTTATTGCCTGGCCCTGCAAGCACAGCACAGAGAACAAGCATTTAGTTACTGTCCTGTTTTGTATACTATCTTCTATAGTGGAAGGCTACATGTCCTCCTCATTTATTTTCCCATTTGTAAAATTGTTTAAATTTGTCCCCCTTTTCTTAAATGTCACTCTTTCTAAAACTCTTGTCCTGCTACCCTCCCCTGGATTTGCCTACATCTACATTTCTTTAAATATGAGGCCTCATCAGCACTAAGCAGAGCAGAATAATTTCTGTCCGTTTCTTACATGTGATAATCCTGACATAATATGTGGTTTCTCCAGCAGTTCAATATTTGTAAATCATTTTTATCTTGTCATCCATTAAGTCTTTTAGATGTTTTTTCTATAACATTACTTCTTACCTAATTGTACTATATTTTGGCGTTTACACATTTGATTTCTCCTGAAAGGTAGGACTTCTCTTTACTGGATCTCATCACCAATTTGGATCATTTCTTCAACTGACAAAGACATTTCTAAATTCTGTGCCAGTTCTTAAAGAATTTGTGCCACCCCCTATGGTGTCATCTATGCATTTTGTAAGTTCACCACCTACACTACACACAGCACATTACTGGAAATATGCATTAGGATCAGGTCTAAGACAGACCTCTGCTGAGTTACGTGAGAATTGGTGCCTTTATTTAATAAAAAATCACTGACAGCTTCTGCTCAAGTGAAGTTTTTAAATCATTTGTATGGTAATTTCATGTGGACTGCATGTTGCTTATGAGAATGTCACGTGAGACAATGCCAAAATCCTTACTGAAGTCAATATACAGCACAATTGCAGCTTCTTCCCCATTGACTGAGCCAGTTATCCTGTCAGAGAGGAAATTAAATTTATTTGACACAATTTGTTCTTAGCAAACCTGTGCTGTCTGGTTTTCTAACACTTAACTTTCCTCTCTAAGCTGATAAATTGGTCATTTAATAATCTTGCTCTGCTATCTTAGTATTGAAATTTGGAAGTCTGGCTTAATTTCCGAGTCCTCCTTTTTTTAAAGATGTCACCATCAGAATTTTAGTTTATGGGTAGCAAAGAAAATTAAATTTCAACTACCACAGGTGAAATCCAGAAATATGGATGACCTCACACGCTTCATCCAGCATTGGCTTAGTGCTGCAGCAGTAGATATCTGACACAATTCCTTCTAGGATAGTAATACAACTAACTCTAGGTGCAGGAAACGTAGAACTCGATCTTCTGTCCTTCACCTGCACTGCAACTTTGTGATTGCACTTTGCGACTGACTTGTGTTTGTCAAAAACACCTGGTTACATTTTAACTGCCATTCTACAAGCGCTCAAATTAGCAACAGGACACAAGGCAAAGTCCTGCCCTGCATCTCCACAAAGAGTCCACGCTGCTGTCTGACAAATCAAGTGACTGACATGCAGAGGGGAATATGTGCTTCTGCTGCTCTGAGAAATTTAAAGGCAGAAAGGGAGAAGTATGGGCCATAGCTAAGCTCCTGCTGCCACTACCAAAGAAGGGAAAGACGGCTTTAAGCTTGTAAAGATCAAAACAAGGATCGTACCAGACACATGCACCTTTGAACTGTACAGGGTTTCTTCTGGATAAAGCATTCTCTTTTCATTACCATTAAAATAAGAAGTCCCTTGAATGCTCATGTTATCCAACTCCTCTCATAGTCCCTTTAGCATAAACACCTTGAAATCACTGCATGTTGGTGTCAAATTCACATGCGCTGTAAGACCAGTCATGTTTTTTCTCTTTGTTTAACAGAATGCAGAGGAAATAACCTGGTATCTTTCTAGGGAGAATCCTATGAATATGTACTGTGTTTCTCCTTTGCTACATTTTAGGAAAATCTCTTAATTTCAACTGCTAGCAGATTCAAAATTTTCATTTCTCAGTTGCCCAAACCAACAAAATAAAAACATAATCTAATTTGTGGGGTACATCATGAAGCCATTGGACTTCTCTATCAGAAAGCAAAAAGTCCATGGGGATGATTTGCATTTTCCATCTTTCTTGAGGATTTCGCTTGGAGCCATAAAGGATTTATGAATGAATTAAGCAGCAAGTCTCCATGACTTTGCTGTGCTTTAGATGTTCCTTGAAATTATTCCTTCCTGAGTCTTAAATTTCCATAAATAATAATTGCATGAAAAGGGTTTTGAGGTGGTTTTTTGGTTGGTTTGGGGGTTTTTTTTGTTTGTTTTTTTTTATTGTTGTTGGGTTTTTTGTTTTACCCATGAGAGTGCCTTAAAATGTTTGAGCTCTGTTCCTTGGAGTAGTCATGTAACCACCTCCTGTCTAGACAGAAATATCAATATATTCTGGTCATATAAAGAAAGGCCAGGAAAGAACAGTAGAAAGCAAAAGACAAAGAGATCCGGGATTTGAGGAGGTCTCTCAGCAAATGTTCATATCGATATTTATTGTGTTTACCCAAATAAAAAAATCCTCCCAAGCATGTTTTAAAAAGGATACAGTGTTTACATAAATTTCTGCTTTCACTGGGCTCTATAATATTTTCTTTGCATTTTGGATGTTTTTCCTTGAAGAAAGCGGTCAGCACCAAACTCGGGATTTATGTAATTCAAAGTAGAATGAAAGTAAAAACAGCTAAAGAAAAATTAACACTGGTATGTATAAACCAATAAGACACCCGAAGTTTAATGCAAAAAATATCACTAGACTACTTCCCCCACTACAACAGTTTGTAGACTGAAAGTAGAGCTCCAGTATAATTATATGGTGCAGATATTTTTCATTGGTGCCTTACAACATATGCATTTTTCATACTTTCTTTTCATTCAACTCTGGACCACATTAATGAAACAGACTTTTTGGGGAAAAAAAAATAATTCTATCATAAGTAGAAAATGTTAATCTTAAGAAATCAATTGAGTCTCAAAGAGACTGTATTTCTGTCTGTTCCTATTTTTACTTTTATTGTATCGAATCTCTTGCTTTTGAAATAATTTCATTTTGGAAACTTTACCCAGGAGCAAACAAAAAAAAGATGATGTGGATGAAAATTTGGCAACAATTACTGAGGCAATTTAGTAGTCTCTGATGTTCACACAATATATGAACATGCTATTCAAGAGAATAGTAATTATTGACAAACACGTTTGGCAGGCGTGTTTATCTGTCTGCATGTGCATTCTTGTGTTTTAGAGTTCCTACTTGAACAAATGCATATGAACATTAGTTCTATTAAGTACTTTAAAGGAGCAATCTTTCCAGGAAAACAGTGAAAAATTTAGAGGAAAATAGGAATTTTGCAAATGTAAAAAGTCCACAGACTATGAATATTTTTTTGCTATTCACCTTTTTCCTTCTAAGAAAGTCAATCAAATGTTTGCAGAATTTACCTTCCTACAGTTAGGATGTTTCATTCCTGGTTATATAGACTTCTGGTCTTTTTAAAATGCTGACAAATGATTGACATATTACTGCAGATGGGTAAAAAGAGGTCACTGGGTGGATGGATGTCAGTACATGTACACATGCTGAATTTAATTTTTTGCATCCCAATAATACTATATTCTTTTATACAGAAAAAGAAATCCAGTGTCTGCTCTCTTTTTTTCCCTGTTGAGGATCTCACTGGATTTCTTTGAGGGAGGCATTTGTAAAAAAATGTGTAAGAACTTTAGGTTTGGCTCAGAGTAGCGGAATGCGTAATAATTAACTCTCTCAACATAAGATTCCCATGGGCTGCTTCAATCCATCCTTTTGAAAATATCATCTTTCCAGCTCCCTCAGGTTTACTGAAGATGTATTGCTTTTAAAACTGCAGTCTTGAATTTTTCCTGCAATTGTTTACTTTTTTCCTCCCTCACAATCCCTGCTTTTGGTATCCTGGTTTAAGTGCTGTGACATCATACTGCATCACCTAAAAGCGCACAGCAATTTGTTTAGACAGTATAGCTTGGGGGGAATATTTATAGAGCTGTCTGTGCACTGAAATCCTGCTATGGAACAAAACAAGCTCTAATCTTTTGGGGATCTACATGATCAAGTCAAATGCCAGCATTGACACTTGGTGTGATTAAACAGGCTGCTGTATCTTTATAAACTGATTATACAGCGATGCAGGCTGCTTTGCCAGAGGGAGGTGGCATTAATGCATGCTAACACTGAGTCTCTTTTATCCTCTAAGGTTAGGTTTGTTATACCACTGATGTCAAAGGGAGAGCTGACACTACCACAGAACCTCAAACTACATGAACATACCACTATTAATTTAATCACCTATAATGTCAGTGCCTGTTGAAGTTATCTGTCATTCAGCCATACGTCACAGAGCACCATCATCGTACGGACTTTCTGCAATAGAAACAATGGCAGTCATGGCGAGACTTTTCAGGAAAATGAATTGAATGAGTATTTTGTACCTGATAATGTTGACATCTATATTGATGTTTGATGGCAGGTGAAAAAAGGCTTCCTATAAATCAAAGGAGTGGAGAATGTCAAGGGTTTGTCTAGGCTTTTATTAGCATTAACCAGTATCTGATACTTATTGAAGGCAGAACATAAAATTTCCATTCACTGCATGTTTTCAAGAATGAAAAAAAATCATCTATTGGAGGAAAATGTTTGAGAGGAAAAACTAGAAGAGGTGAGAAATATTTTATGTTCAGGGCACAGGAGCAGAGTCTGGTTTGACTTATTTTTCTAACTTGCACAACCTGTAAGATCGTAGACACATCATTTCATTACCGTATGCCTCTTCTCCCTAAAGTATGTCCTTTTCCTATAATTTGTCTGTGCCTCCTTATGTCTCTTCTGTCTCTTGCCTGACTGGCCACTTTCTGGAGTCAAACAGCAACCCCTCTAAACATGGATGCAGCAGGTGATTCAAGAAACCTAGAGACTTCACGTGCAGGCTCACAAGATACACAACAAATTGGTGGCTTTTATTCACTGTCAGTAACACCTGGGAGAATCCATAGTAGAGAAGTCACTGGGCCATATACAATGGTGCCATGAATCATATGCACTCTGTAGGCTGCTGGTCTGGCCTAGTATTTTTAAATGTAAGCCCTTTTGTTTATTGAAAATCTCCTGCTACAAAAAACACATTAAGCATAAAGAAAGCATGGTGTTCGGTATGACTTGTTGTATGGTGTTACCATATAGTATAAATATATATGGTTCTGCTTGACAAACGTGCAGAGAACTTGTAATTACTCTGACAAAAATGTCTGATTTTCTGAAAGTTTTGGCAGGTGTTAAGAGCACTCTTGAAACATGACATGGTGAGTTTGAAATGGAATTTGAGGTCATTCTGTTAGTTCTGATGCAAAATTATGAAAATTCTTTTTTTTTTTTTACTGCTCAGTTTTAATTACAGTCTCACTATAACAGGTCTTTTAGCTATTCTTGGGCTACTGAAAGCAACATTTTAAAAATAACTTACAAAATACAGTTTCAAAACTGCTTATATGGCAGAGTTTCCCAATTTAAAAGGTGAAGGAGTACAGAAAATGAATTAGACCTTGAGCTTCTTAAATGCCAGACAAGTTATGTAAGCAGGAGTGAGAAGTTTTGTAAAATGTTTATGTTCTGTCATTTTTCCCTCAGGAGACAAAGGAAACTATACATCTTCCTCCCTGCTTATCTTCAGCTATTTGGTAACCATAACTACATCCCAGCATTGGCTACTTAGCAGAAACATATACTTCTATAGGACATCTGTTTCACATGCCTGTTAAATATTTCTTCAAAAATATCTGCAGGAATTCCCGTATTTCTTACTGAGAAGAAATTAGTGTTACTTTCTATTAAGAAAAAGGAAGCAATTTCCAACTCGCAATTTGTGGCTTCTGCCACACCATGGGTAAGATTCCAGCTTAGGCCAAGGACCATTTCTGAGAACTTTTGTGCTCATGCAGAAAGCTACTAAATTCAGTGAACTTCTTGGGGATGTCTGCAACAACAGGGCCTAAACACTGACCCAAACAGAGAACAGCTACCTCTTCTTGTTACCATGGATTACATCCTTCCTATTGTATGTCAGAATCACAGAATGGTTGAGGTTAGACCTCTGGAGGTCATCTGGTCCAATACCAATCTTCAAGCAGAGCCACCTAAACACCATCAGAGACACCAAGAAATCATGTACAATTTGATCTCATACATAAAGGCTTTCTCTGTTCCATGGGAGAGACCAATGTAGTCTTAAAATGAACACTGACATGAAATTGAAATTTCTGACATTTTTAGAGGAGCAGACAAGGTCTTAAAGAGATTTAAATTTCAAAAATTCCAACAAATCTGAGTCCTTAGTCCTAGCAATCTCATTTACAGCAGGTTCCCAAGGATGAGTCATACTGCCTGTGCTAGAAACTTGTGGCATTGGATCTACAGGCATCAAGCTTTTCATTTCTACATGTTCATAACTGGATCTTTGATGAAGATTGAGCTCACGCGTGTCCTTGGAAATTGAGTCCCTTGTTTTGCATGTTTTCCGTAACAGCCTCTTCATTTTACACCAGCATAAACTGGGGTTTGATAATCTCCAGTTTCAAGGCAGCAAGAAACATTATGACTGATCTCTGATCTCTAATGGTTGTTCACCAGCCTAACTATACAAGTTTCCGTCTTGGTAAAAGGGTTTTCTATGCAAATGAACATACTTCAAAACAGTTGGACAAGTGAACTTTTGTCCTAGTTTTGGCTGGGATAGAGTTAATTTTCTTTCTAGTAGCTGGTATAGTGCTGTGTCTTGGATTCAGTATGAGAACAATGTTGGTAACACACAGATGTTTTCAGTTGTTGCTAAGGTGTGTTTATGCTAAGTCAAGGATTTTTCAGCTTCTCATGCCCAGCCAGCAAGAAGGCTGGAGAGGCACAAGAAGTTGGGAGGGGACACAGCCAGAACCCTGAACTAAACTGGCCAAAGGGGTATTCCATACCATGTGATGTCATGCCCAGTATATAAACTGGGGGGAGTTGGCCTGAGGGGGATCACTGTGTGGGAACTAACTGGGCATTGGTTGGTGAGTGGTGAGCAATTGCACTGTGCATCATTTGTTTTGGATATTCCAATCCTTTTATTATTATTGTCACTTTATTATTGTTATTAGTAGTAGTTTCTTCCTTTCTGTTCTATTAAACTGTTCTTATCTCAACCCACAAGTTTTACCTTTTTCCTTCCCATTCTCTCCCCATCCCACTGAGGGGGGGCGGGGAGTGAGTGAGTGGCTGCGTGGTGCTTAGTTGCTGGCTGGGGTGAAACCACAACAACTTTGTATGAGGAATATAATTCTGAAGTTTGCATTTAGACAAATGGAAGATAGCAGCCTGTGAGTTCAGCTGCGTGGTGCTGTAACTGGTATCAACAGGAAACCAAGTCAGGTTGGTTTCTACTTCTATCTTCGTGTACTCTCAGATGCCAGCACCACTTTTTATTCCATTCAGCTTCTACTTGTCTTTACCTCACTTTCCTACTCCACAAGTGTCTTCTGTCCCTAGTATGTTTTCCTTTCTACTTCTTTTCCTGTGGTACTCTAAACACAGCTGTCTCTTTCACATTCCAGACTCGGCTCCTTTTTCACACACCCGTCAACCAAGAAAAGTAAGCACAACCTGTGGGGATATGGTATATGAGAAAACATGCTATCAATTAAGATAAGGATTTGTATCAGGAAGGAAAAGTTGATAAGAAGTCTTGCCTAAATAGTTGAGGGTGAGAACGTGAGAATGACAGAAAATGTTTGAAATGGCTAAGAACTGTATTGGGTTACACTGAAAACACGAAAGTCAGGGATAGGAAAAATAGGAGGAAGGAGATGGTTTGTGCATAGGGGGCTGTTTGGGGGTGCTCATGAAACAGGTAACTATTAGAGTAAGCACTATTATTGTGACAACATTGGATTAGAAGGTTTGGGGGTTTGTTAGTTTATTTTTATATTAAATAATATTTAAGCTCTTAGGAAGAAAATGGAGAAGAGGCAGTGGTTAGCATTTGTTTGCTCTATCCACAAATGTCCAAGTTCCATCAAACAGCCAATATATCATCCCAAACTTAATCTAAATTTACATCAACAATAGATAATAGCAATGGACAATTTCTTTGCTGAGATTTGTCTTTTGACATGATACTGTTTGAGTCAGGATCTTAACTTACAGTAGTATATCTAAATGCCTATTGGCTAACTAGAATGACTGCTGCACAGCAGCTGCTATTTTTTTATGCCCTTAAAGTAATTTTCTGAAGGATGAATGTGTCTGATTTTTTTTAGTTCCCGGGTGTTAGTATAACAATATGATGATTAGTACATCATTTATATTAGTTTATTTCTTTAAGATAATTTAACAACCTTGTCTTTATTCAGGTCCTCAAATCCATCATTAAGCACCAAAATAATAGTAACTTATCTTTTTTCAGAATAGCTAAGAACCCACAAATCCAACCTCAGTTACTAAAATCTGTAGGTGCTCAGAAAGCCTTCAGATCAGACAGCTTGTATTTAAGAGTAAAAAAAGAGTTTAGGAACTTAACATTAACTACAAAATATTAAATAAATTCTGTATCTGTGACCTCTAAGAAATGAAAATTTTCCTGTTAAAGTGATGCCTCTTTGACAAAGAGATAGAAAGCAATAGAAGTTAAACCTTCAAACAGCGTTGAGTAAACCATGCAAAATAAAAAGAACATTATACTAAGGAATAGAGTTTATGAATTAACATTCAGTCTTTAGTATTTTGGTTTAGAATGTGCTCATGTATTTTATGGATATCACCAACTGTCCTGACCTATGGAAAGTTTACCAGAAGATTCTGTCTCTACAAACTAAAGAATCCCTAAGATTTTGATTTTCATTTAATTATGGTTTTAATTTACTTCTCCTTAGAACTACTTGCAAGTTTTTCATCCATGCCAGACAAAGCAATCACCTCTCTTTGACTTCATAGCACCAACAACTACGCTTCTTCATTAGGTATGTGTAAACACTTACAGTCTTCCTTTCTTGTCTTTTCATTTTCTCAGGGAGTTAGCATGCTAGCATCCTGAAAAGATCTTAGGAATGAAATATAAGAGAAAGGTTTGTTGGTGAATCCTGCCACAGGATTTCTTAACACGAGCGTTGCCTTCTTTTGACTTTTGCTATGTCTGACAGGGAACAGCAAAGCCACTGTGTACAAAACCATAGCGCTTTGGATGAAACAAGATTCAAAATTTTCAGAAACAAATTATCTTGTTGTTGTTTTGCACCAGCCTTACAAAAATCTGGTCCTTCCTCAGACATCAATTCCTCAGAAACTGAGGAAAGCCCCCAAATGATTAAAACATATTGAGGAGTGTGCAGTGACAAACATACCTAAAACTGTCCTGAGCTATCATGATCTGCAGTAAATGCCAGAGTTTCTGCAGGTTTTTATATCAAGATCATCACTTTAAAAATTAAAATAACATCAAATTGACAAGGTTTGTTCAGAAAATCAATACCGATGTTTTATATGCTCCTTGGTTAACACTAGTTGTCTTGTAAGCCTTTGTTTCTATCTCCCCTAAGTGTTGGTATTTCTATATATCCTCCTCAGAGAAATTCCAACTATGAACAATTTTTTCTGTCTTTGCTACTCTGCCACTCATGTTAAAAGCTGATCTGTGGTTTCTAAAAATAAACTGGTAAGAGGTAATAAAACTGTGCCTAATAAAACTGCCATTCCATCACAAGTTTGTGAGCTTAGTGTTATTTTTACATGAAAGCCTGGCTGAGTCAGAAAGAAACCAATAATGAGGGGAAGATTCTTTTTTTGTGGCAAGATCAGTGAGAAAGCTCTCTGTTGAACACATAATGAAGTTCCTCATTAAACTCCTTCTATTACTGCATCACATTTTGGAAAATGGGATTTAAATAAATCTGTAGTATTTTTTTAACTGTTGGAATCCTGCCAGAAATAGGGGGTGGTAGGAGAACAAGGGACGGAGGTGAATAAAGACTACTGGATGATTGTAAATAGAAAGCAGGCATTTCCAGATGGATTTGAGTCAAAAATCTATGGCTCAATATAACCAAGATTCTTCACTAGCTGTATTAGCAGCTGTTATTCCAAGATTAGCAGTGATTTCGGATGTAAGTTGAGGCATGGTGACTCACATGTCTGTTTTTGAAAATCTTTGCCTGAAACCCTGTGTTTGTGCAGCACAACATAAAGGCATGCATTGTGAAAGACATTTTTTGTTAATGCTGTGGAGTATACTGAAAAGCAGCTGGATTTTCAATATGTAATGAAAATACATGGGATGAGGGGGGAAGTGGGTGGCAAAAGAAGGGAGGCAAAAATAACGTGTACCATGTTTACATCACAATTAAGTGCAACTTCTTGCAAAAATCAGTGATAAGAGTATTTTCTTGTGCGTCCACTTGGCTTCATTGCCACGTTTTCCACACAGTTATACCACAGTATAAAATATGGCACCAGTTGTTTGATTTCCTAGTGTAACTCTCTAATAAGTATTATAGTACCATCAGGGACCACTGCAGAGTTTGTTACCTTCAGTGCCTTCCTAAACCCGAATACTACCTGAATCACCACTGACTTATGCAGCCTTATGATGTCCTTATCAGAGGTACACTTATGCAGATATACAGCAAGATTCAGAAGGTTTTTACATTTGGACTGTATGTTCAAACACATATTAGATACAATGGTCAGTATATCAGAGAAAATTATACAGTCCATTTTGCCTTTCATTTTTTTCATGCACTATTCAGAGGATTATCACTCCGCTCATGCTGTTTCCCACAGAAGAGACAAGTAAATTCGCAGTGTTTAGACATACTAAAATTAATACAGATATTTTAAGGGTTCTAATTTTTGCTTATGATTGTCCATGAATGAGTCTCCCTGACAGATTCATCTTATGCACGTACTACAGGATCATCATGATAAACTGTTGCTGTATAGTACATGACTACGTACTATGCGAGGGAAAGATACAGTTAATACATTGACTCAGGTAGAAACAGGTGCTTCATGGAACTGAAACACAAACACATTTTTAATGATTAGGGGAAATGGAAATTTCAGAAAGAAATTATGTAACAGTGAAAAATAATGGAAGTATCAATGAGAACTAATAATGTTCACCTATAAAAAACATTTTAAAAGTAAACACAGCACTATCCTCTCATTTTCAGTTTCACTGTGACCTTCTAATAATTGCTAAATCTGGATTGAGGTTTACCACACGCTAAAATTATCAACTTTTTTATATTTTACTCCTATTTATTATATAGTCTTTTCTGTCCTTATCAGTTATATTCAGCATCTGTTCCCTTTGTAAATATATTCCATAGTTTATAAAAGAATTAAGCAAGAAACCAGCTTCTGAAAGTTTTCATTGAAGAATCTAATTCTTCACCTTTGTGGTCATTAGCAATTACTCAATTTTTAATTGAGCATAATTAATTTTTTTTTTGTATTTTCAAAATGCAAAACCTGCAAAATAAATAAAGCATTGGATGATCTGTACAGCCTTCCCATTATATTAATGTTAAAGTAATGAAGGGGCATATTTGTTAACGTATAGTGACATTATGATCAGTTGTTTTGCTTGGATAGTCTCATTCTTTTGCTCTGCCAGTATTAGAATTGCCTGCTAAAGCAGAAAACGGGCTTAGAAAATATCTTCAAAACTTGATTTTGTCACCCTGATTGGAACAGCGTATGCGTTAATATAACGTTACTTGCATCATACAGAACTTCTCAGCTGCAGCTCTGAAAGCACTTCATACATAAGGATAGTGACTGCAAGGTGATTTCCCTAAAGGCATTTAGCAAGTCCCTGGCAGCACTTAGAGTAGATCCCAAGTCTGCTGAAACACATTCCCATGCTGCCCTGACTGACTAGGAATTTTGCTTTTTTGGAGAGAAATTAAACTGAAGGGGGATACATACATTAAAAACAAATTGCAGTATCGTTGCATGATGAAAGTGATTCTTCTTTGTCAATAAAAGTGGTTTTTCTTTGTCCACACAACCAAATTATTAAGTGGAAGCTAGGCAATGTATTTTAAGGCTATTAGAAAAATTGTAAGTGACTACAGACTGCTAAGATATGCACCATATGTGCACCTGACCATAACATCTTCTGTTCATGTGTTTGAAGGGAATGAGCCAGTTAATGTAATTCCCTCTTGCCTTTACCTTAAAATCTCTTTTAGAATTAGGAAACCACTGACTCGGTGCTTGGATTTGAGCTTTTAAGTCAATTCACAGGTCTCGCTGGTGTATTAAAACCCCAGCTTTGCCATTTTCTTTGCTATTCCTTGCATTTGTTTTCCTTTCACTAATTCTTGACACAAAAAGTCCTCTATCTCCTCTATCTCCAACTTTTATTTTTACAATCACTGTCAAGATCATTGCTTCAGATCACATACAAATTTGTACTTTTGTACAAAGGCAGCTTTTTTACTACTTCATTTTCCCTGGTCCTAAAAGACTAAATAAAACAAAAGGAAGATGACAAACAAGTAAACAAACCCCACCAAGCTCCTACTAGAGGAAGCTGTAGAAGGAGCAGTCCAAAAAGTGGCCAAACATCAGTTTTCTATATTGGTGTAACCATCCAAATTTCAGAATGAAAGTATTTCAGTTAACCTTGAAACTGTTGTGTTGCTTTGTTTTGTTTCCCTTTGATTATCTCAGTCACATAACCACTGCAACAAATTGACTGTAGACAATATATGTAAGGGCAATATGATGCAGGTACCTGGCTACGTTCTGCGCATATGTAGAATTCCCCACCACTGTGGAAATATCTGCACTTCATTTTGAGGAGGAATCTAACAGTGTCTCTTGACTTGCTGGAACCTGCACTTGGGAACATGAGGAACGACAGGAGTGTAGGTGGCAGTTTATTAATCCCCCAGGAGATGAGGCAATCATCTAGACAAGGAGTGAAGGTCAACATGAGGCAGATTATCCCACACTCAAACTTACTTTCAAAGTAACTCTTTGTAAGTGAGACACACGTCGCAAACTACTTGATCTTTTCCAAGAGTAAGACAGACAGGTAAAACCAACTGTTATTTTAATAATGCCTACAAGACCTAACACAGATGAAAGCCTTACAGTGCTAAGCGCTGAGTAAAACTCCAGTCTGTTACTAAACTGTGTGACAAGAAGCCTTGATATCACCATTACCTAGAGGAAGAAACAAAATGTTGAGCCTATAAACAGGACTCAGACCCAAAATTCCTGCTTCTAAGGCCCAAGCTTTAACCACAGAAATTTTTTGTCTTTCTCCCAATCACAATCTTTTAAAGGATGGAGTACTGGTTTCCTGGTAAATATGTATCTGTAAACAATACCTTTTTATGTTACAGGTAGGATCTGTTTGGGATAGCTGTGCCCTGTCACAGTGAATTAAGTCACAAAGGGTTACTCTGAACACCTCAACTCAATCCATCCTAAAGCAAGAGAGTAATCCAAATCCCTTCCATGAAAGCACTATAAATATTTTATTACCTGCAATTCTCAGTTCACCAGGAATAAGCTCTTACAACCCATGTAGTCCCCAGATTTTACCTGTGTAATAAAATGATCTGTCAAATAGCAAGAATTCGTTACCTTAACTATTGATTTGGTTCAGGTGCTGGTAAAAAGAGTTAATTTTTCAAGAGTCTCAGCACAGATGATAAAACAGCACAGAGTTTTCAAAGTATCGATCGTCTCAAAAACTCCATGCACCGCAGCCCCGTAATTAGAAGGAATGCACAAAACCTCCTACAGGGCAAAGGAATTCTCATTTTCTTCTAGATTTTTTTTAACCTCATAACTGCCCGAAGGTCCATATCAAAAGCAGTACAGTAGTCAACACCAGAGGGATCAACAGTACCCCGCAATTACAACGTATATTTATCTGAGACACGTCAATAATTTTTGAAAGTACTTCTGGAAATCAACTTAGCTGAAGTTTCTTTCTGTGGTAACTGCTGCTAAATGTAGATGTTTTATTCCAGCAACTTTGAACTGTAAAATTTGGTAAGTTAAATGCTATCCTGTATGGAAAGAATCAATCATAATACAATTCCATAATTTTTACTATATTATGTGTTCCAGCTTGCAGTGAGGTAGAGCCAAATCTTGCCTGAAAGTAATTTTCAGAAACGAATACACTTTTACTTGTAAAAGTGAATTTCAACCGTAAATGTTATCTCTAAACCTTCATTTTCTGCCTAGCTCATATCCCATTTGGAAAAGCCCTAATGAAAAAAGCCCACTCTGTTCTCTCTCAGATATGCTTTCATTGTCTGAGATGTAACAAATAGATGTAGATCGTGACTGACTTGGTAACTTGTTTGGCAGAATTAAATCTATTGCTGAAATGTGAAAATAGTCAATTAGAGCAGAGAAGATTAATTAGCATTTGTAAAAATGTTTTATTAAATGCTTTTAAGGTCTCAGCTTGCGAGCAATTAAAACTCCTTACTGTTCCAAAGCAACAACTTTGTGCATTCATGGCCCCTACTAACATGCCCCTTCCTATGGAAACAAATGCTACAACCTGCAGAATCTCTGCAGATGGCATTCCTATTTGAAATCATGCTGGTGTTGGCCACATTTTAAACCTTTGTTTCAGAACCACGCCTGGAATTCAGAAGGTTTTAGAGGACCCAGAGGAACTGAATATTCATGTGATTTCATCCCTTTGAGGAGATGAGATACAATGTTTTAAAACTCTTCTTTGTCACTGATTGCTACATGGTGTGGACAACTTAAAAAAAAAAAGTGATGAACTTTACCTTCCAACAACAAAGAATTTAAAAATTATTTAATAACTCACTGCTTAAAAACCAGAGGCACACAGATTGGCATCACAATAGGAATCTGGAGTAGGAGCTGGGAATAGAACTTAAAATTGTTTTCACCGACTGTGGTTTTATAGAAAGATAATCTTTCCTTCTTCCTAAAATGTCAACATATTAATTATGGAAGAGATACAGTTTGGGAGTATTTATGCAAATTACTGCACATAAATTCTATTTCATGAGATCAGCGTTCATAACTGTAGTTCCTCATGAAAAGACATTTTGAAAAATTATTTACTCTTAAAGTAAAATCTCTGATGGAGACGTGCTATTGAGATGTTGCTCCAGAAACAAGGTTCATTCATACATTCAGCAAGGAGGGAAAAGAGAACAGAGATAAAAGAAACCAAGAAACTTGGCTACTCTAAAAAAAAAAAAAAAAAAAAAAAAAAAAAAAAGAGCACATTTACAGGACCACAGGTTTAAAAGAAAAATTAATCCAAAAAGAAAATAAAATACATACTTTCTGTAATGAATATACTGAAAGCAGCAAATGGTATATACATTGCCTAGCAAACTCTCGCTGTTCTTGTTAAGAAAAATCTTTCAGCACAGTCCCATAGTGTGGAAGAGCTTTGTACTGTGTTTTCAGCTTCCCAACTTGGTTACCCATTTTGTTGTCTGTCATGCTATTCTACAAAACTGTACCAAGGACTCCACACTTCCCTCTGACAAGAGACATTTCTGTGCCAGCAAGCTCTTCAGCTCTAGCAATGTTGCCATTCCAAAGGAGTTGCCAGTGTTGCTAATTGAACTATCGCTGCTCCTGCTGTTCACATTATTTTATCCTGCCCCTAAAAGCAGTGGGACAGGTTCTCCTTGTACAATTTAACTATGAAGAATTATTCTTCAAAACAACAGAAAGAAGCTAATGATGAATTGGAAGCTATTCACTAATAATGGATAAAACTTGTTAAACTAAAACACCGAAAAGCATTCAATGTTTTAACTGAAGAGTGCAATTTCTATTCACTTTAGTGTGTTTGTGTTTGGCCTGTTTTATACAGACAAAGACTTGAAGAAAAACTGCAGTTTTTCCTGGCGTATTTGAAATAGCCTCTTCCTAAGGGAATAATGAGTGCTGCAGCTTCCCCTTAAAAAACAACTCAACTTGTTCTGCCAACCCAGCCTTGCTCCCTTTTTCTATGCTGTCAAACATTGCTTTCATGCACTCCATGGAAAAGATGAGACCTCTCTTTTATAACTGTTCTCTTCTCAGTTCCAGCTTCAAGCCAAGTAGCTGTCTGGCAGCATGGTGTTTTAAAGATGTCGCTTCTCCACTGCCTTCCTGAGCAGTGATTTCACACGACTAACCAAACCAGACCTGGGGGACAGAAGGGAGATTGCATCCCCAGTGAAGAGAGGTCAGACATCGACTGTAGGATGGGACACAAAGTCCCATTAATGCTCAAGGCTTGACTTTATAACAAGCTTTTAGCAGCTGTCAGACAGGACGTCAAGCCTTTCACATTGTAACTGGAATAGACATCCCAAAATACATTAAATACATAAATATTTGTTAGTTCCACTAATAGAAGTGTCTTGACTACCATCATGTGGAATCTTCTTAAAATATCAGAGGAAAGAACTTTTCTGACTGAGTGCTTACTATAATTTGTTGGCTTCTATTCAAAGAAGAGATCTAGGAAGAGGGTTCCTGGCTGAAATATTTTGCTGGAATATCAGACATGGCATGATGGTATATTTAATTATCTCTTGTTTCTCTTAAGCATTTCTAGAATTGCACAAGGGAAGCTGGTCCATAGCTATAAGTATCCCTATCTATCTTTTTCTCTATCTATCTTTTTATCCATTCACATGTGTCTATTTTATCAGAAAGTAGCTCAATAGGTCACTTACCTAAGGATATCCTGCCAGACTACCTAAGTGCCTATTTGAGTTGTGAATCAAGGACAAATGCTGAACTCAACTGAACCAAATAAGAACTGAAAGAAATGCTGAACAGAATGCTGAAACAGCAGCTGAAACTGAATAACAGTGAGGCTGGGATGGTGCATGGGAAAGAGGCTGCCGTTTGGGGAGCTGTCACTATGCAGAGAGAGCTATTGAAAGAGAATCTCTGCCTTCTACTCTTGTGTGGAAAAGTGCACAGAGCCACTCAGGGTAAGCACGTAGTACTTGTAAACTTAGGTCCAGTGTAGAAGAGTGAATCATTTGCTACTTGCTAAGTAAAAGGTGGTCCCCTTATAGGAGCAGGGCTAGACTAGGAGTGTTTCTTTTCCCTAGGGAATGGAGGTAAGACAAAATCTCACCAAACTTGGCCTTTCTTAGCCCAATAACAGCAAAGGGCATGACTGCAAAAACACTGTCTTCTGGGTTTCTTGCTAGCCTTCATTCAGCGTTTGGTCCTTTCTGTCTAAAGAGACAAAGTTGCTTTGCCTTCCGTTTACAAAGAATAACCTACCAAGAATGAATAATTTAAAGTATTTCAAATGTAAGTTTACTGGACACAGTTGGCTTAGGAGTGGCTGGCACTTTGCCAGCAATACCCACCATGCCTGACTTTCTGAACAGGAAAGAAAAAACGGTGTTCGCTGAAGCAAAACCTCCCAACAGTGTATGTTTATGGGGAAGGTGACCAGAAAGAACTTCTGTGATCATCCAGTGTGACCTCTTGAATATTGCAGAATATTCAATAATTAAATGTAATCCAGAATATTACATTCATCTGATTGCCCCATGATTTGCACTGCTGTTTGACTAGCAAGTGATAGTTTAAAGTATGATTCGGTCTCATCCCTGAGGATTAAAACTGCAGGTAACATGCAGCACAGAAAAAAAATGAGTAAAGAAATCTAATTGCTTGAGCTGAAGCATGAAAGACTGCATATAAAATGTCCACCTTAAAATGGGAGAGAGGAAAAATATTCCCAAACAACATAATCACAGCAATAAAACCAACATACTAACACAAAACCACTGTTTCATTCATCCATCCTCCACTGAACAAACATTATAGGTGTTAACTTAGGGTCTATAGTACACTAAAAGCATCACCTGTGTCAATATGCTCCCAGCTGAAAGGCATAGGGAATAAAAATCTAGACTTGGACAATGGTAATCTATATTCTGACAAAACAAGAAGTCTCTGAGAACCTTTCATCTGTTCAAATCCACTACTGACAAAGTTCTCATCTGTAGTTCCTATAAGCACCTTCTCTACCTGGAGGATTCCTTATGCTTGGATATTCAGTACAAGTGTTAGCTAAGAGACCATTTGAAAGTCATTCAAAACTTTAAAAGAAAAATTTGCAGAACAACATTTGAAAATAATTTCTTCTTTTTGAGAGGATTATTAAGGACAGTATGAAAACAAGCACTTAAGAAATACAGTCAGCAGGATGACATGATATATTGGTAGTCTTTGGCTAAGAAAACTAGGAAAAGCGAGGAGATAAAAAATGTTCTTTGTAATGTAAGCATCTCGGACCAACATGACTAATGGGTTTGCGGACCTCCTCATGTTTCTGAAAGGCATCACACTGTACAAGAAGTACAGCATGTCTGTCAAACAAAGTTGATATGAATCAGGCCACAACAAATAGAAGGACTTCAATCTGTCGTTGTAGATATTCTATCTCTTTGGTAAATTTTTTTGTCTGTAATATTTTAAGTAGTATACAGGAATAATATTAAAAAAACCCAAACAAATTTATTTTGCTGTTAGAAGAGATGATTCTAAATCCATTTAAAGTTATTTCATCTGCTAAATAGATTACCAAGGATTACTCATTACAGCAGAGCAGACTCTAGATCTTCCAAGAGAACTCTGTACCACTTTGAGACAAAACCAGTTTAGCCTACTTACTTTATAGTACTTAAACATAAAGTGCTGCCTTAAATAGATTTGGCTGAAAAATGGTGTCCAGCTGTTGCAGGATCCCTGTTGCCACATAAATTAAGTGCAACCACTTTGCAACATCTTTTACAATTCTGCACTGCCTGGACATAGACTATATTTCTGTGGAACTTAAAAGATATATCTCCTCTGCTATCCCGAGCATTGTGACAAAAGCAGAGAACCAAATTTTTTATGCTTTCTGCTTCCAAAACCTTAAGCTTATAGCTCTCCATATTTGTTCCACTTACTATGGGATAACAACTTCTGCCAAGGAATGATCAAGATATTTCTCAACCACATGTTTGTCTAATGTGGTCTTTGTCCAGAGATCACAGCATGTTGATAACAATACTGAAGAAGGAGACAAGAATTCCTTTTAAAAAACCTTGGCCAATCGCTGTGCAAAAAAATAAGTCAAGAACATTGACAGCTGAGCAGAGCAGTTCATACTTCAAAGCATAAAATTTGGTTATGTTTGTAATATTTATAATTTCTTTCATGTTATATGATAAGCTCAAGTCCTACAAGTCCTTCACATATTCAGAAATCCCATTAAATTCATTCTCACAAAGAAAAAACCTACAAAACTGGCACCAAATATATGAAATTATCCATCTTTTCAGCTTTTTTGTCTACTTTTTTGATGCAATGTCTGTTAGTTTCACCATATTTTTATGGATTATCAGAAGAAGAAATTAGTAAGTTATCTAAACACATTACTTTTCAAGAAAGAAACCTCAAGACACAGATAAATGTTCTGTTACAGCATAAGAACTTTCTCCCTGCTAAACTCCACTCACCACAAGCAATAGTTGCACTTCAAGGTCACCTCCCTCCTCCCTTCAGGAGTCTCATGTTTCTTCCAGTTAGTAGCTTGGCAATCCTGTCTATCTTCCTTTCCTTACTTACTGGCAACACAGATGGTGTTGGACAGTTAAAAAAACAAAACAAAATGCAACACACACACCCCAAACCCCCCCGAAAACTAATATTAAAAAGATATCAGGTATTTATTTCTTTAAGTCATTTTGTATAGACTTATTGCCAGATGTTTTTAAATGCCAGCTTCAGTTAGGATGAAATGCCTTTCTGTTGTTCTTCATCTTCTAAGTAAAAATATCTGAAATTACTGAAATGTTGGGGGGAAGACCCAAGTGTGGTATACAGAACAAGCCCCACCAGCTAGCTTTTTGGGGCACTATGTGGTTCTTAACAATTTTCTGGTGGATCTCAAAATTAATCATCTTGCTGGGTTGCCACACTGATGCTCTGTAAAAGGGTGGCTTTATGCTTTTTAGGGAGCATTAACCCCATTTCATTAGAAGCCAGAGAGGGACTAATTGAGTTAATATTAGGAAAAGAGAGCCTGAGAGAGAGTGCTCAGCTGACAGGGCAAATTCACGTGAGACAAACTGGCAACAGACCAGGGAATTGTACTTACTTTGGGAGGTTTAATTTGAATTAATGAACAGTGCTCTATGAGAAGGGTCAAAAAAGGAACCTGGCTGTACTATTACTTCATTTGAGGCTCTTAAAAAACTTAGCTGACCAACAGATCTGCTGTATCTCCATCGTTGAGAAAATTGCAGCCTTCTTTACTTTTACAGTTTCTCTCTTTCTGTGTTTTTCTGTCTCTGGTTTGTTGGGTTGGTTGTTGGTATAGTTGTGGGGTTTTTTCCTTTTTTTTTCTGTTCGCTTATTAAGAACTACCCTCCTTAATTTTTATCCTTTCTGGTCTGAACTTTGCAATCTGTTTTCCAAGTTGTCTGCTTCCTGCCTATGGATCACATGTGTTTTTGCTGCCATGCAAATAGCCACGGAAATAGGCAACTTGGAATGGTTAGAGCCAGCCTGAATGTCCAACAGACAAGCTGCTTCAGCAACTGGCTGCGTGAAGTGGTACTGTGGAATCGGGATTATGATAGGTGACTTTCAAGGAGCAACTGATAGCTTTGCCAGCAGCTGCTGGAGCACATTACAGGGCGGTAGTTGGAACATGTCCAGGGTCATGCAGATTTACCCACTCCCACGGCATTTCTCTACTGCTCTGCACATTACTCTCATCTTTCAACCCTCCCTGGGAATGCTGAACTAGCTTGTGGAAGAAAGATATGAAACATACATTTAGTGCCACTGTAAGTGAAAATTACAAATGTGATTTTCATTTCTTTGCAAGTGTCTTTTGTTCAAACTTTGCTAAAAATTTACAGAAAAAAAAAGCCCCAACAATTAAAACCTTCCTCCATCTTCATACAAAGTAAAAAAAGCATTTTTTATATACATTCAGTACTTGTACGTGTATGCATAGAAACATACGCATGCTTATATACACATACAGATATGGATCACTTACTGAAACACAGCCACTTGCGTAACAGAGCACAACAGCTCTTTAACAGTGCAGAAACACTTTGCAATGATATTTTAGGACAGAAAACTACAGCAGAAGGGGAACTGCAAGGAGACTTACAGGCACAATGTATCCATTTTAAGCTACCGTCACAATGTTGTTATCTATGTAACCCGAAATCAGTGAAGGATGTGAAGACTAGCGTCTCTGCTCTTAGGAACAGAGGCCTGTTAAAACAGAAACGCTAAAGAAGATATTAAACCAAACTCATTTTCCACAAACCACATTTCTCTGTATTTATTCACCTGCAGAAGTGCACTTGAAACTGAAGTGAGCCAGAACTTGAGCAAAGTAAGAGGAGTGAAAAAGGGCAATCCATGGGATTGGGAAGCAGAGGGAGAAGGCAGGAAGCTTCATGTATTATACATATACGTGGAGAGGCAAAAGAAAAGAGATTAATGTTCCAAACCCATACTCTATTTTGTAATCAGTTTTTCTATTCAGCTATCTACAGTGACTGCAAGACGAAATGCAAATTTATACCATTTGTATCGCCTACCTTGTCATTATTGGTATATCGGAAAGAAAACAGGACCATAGCTATACCTGTCCTGTTACACAAAGATGCTGCCCACATCTTTGGTCTTAATCAGCGACACACATTGATGCAAGGTTTATCATGTGTAATGCATTAATTGCACATCTCTTCCTCACATGGGTTTCTGAAGATTAAGCTGTTTCTTGCATCTCCCTCTTTTTCCCCCCATCAATTTCCATGCTCACTTTTAATGTTCTTAAAGTATTCCCTACAGCATTTTACCCCATCTTCTGTTTATATTTTAAATAAAATTAATAGGTGGGCAATAAAGTCAACTGATTTCCTTAAGTGTCGTTGAAGAAATGAATTTTCATATGAGCTTTAGTTAAGGGAGAAGGGTAGAACAGTTCAGCAAATGCAGTCACTCTGCAAAGGCCACATAGATACTCAGACTGTGCCACAGTCAAGGTACAACCAAGCTGGAGGAGGATAGATTTGCAAAATGTTAGGGTAGATGTGATGTAAGACAACCATGGTGATGTTGAAAATGTTCATCTGATTAGGATTCAGGAACAGAAAAAATGAAGGATGACATGATTAGCAATGGTAACTGGGATTCTATCTTGAGCTACTGGGAGTAGTGTTTCTGCATAGGGTATTAAATGATTAGAATGCTTTTTTGGGGGGAAATGAAATAAGTTGACATATTGGCAAAAATATTAGCAAAATTTCACATCTCTTTTCTGCCTTGTGCGATATAAACAAAAATAAGATTAACAAAAAAAACAGAGGCTAAAAGAAAAATAAGCATCAGTAAATTTAGAAACAACTATATGTATTGGATCAGACCAAAAGTCCATGTAACTCAGTATCCTTTATTCAGAGTAAGTCAAGAGTAAGACAAATGTAAAAAGTACAGCAATAGCACAAAGATACAGTGAGGCATCCCCCAAATATTTCCCAGAATCTAGCTGTCCATGGCTTAGGAATTAAATGAGACAGAAGTTATATCCATTGTTGCTTGAAATGGGAAAGTGTAGTTAATATTGTATACCAGAGGAAAACAGAAAATTAAAATTATAGTAAATAAAAAAATAAAGAGCCACTTCTCAATAATACCACTTACTTTGCAGCACGCATAAAAATAGTACACAATGCCATTACATCTCAAGAAGATGGTATTTATCAGGGACATATTAACTATGGTAAGAATCTTATTACCCTGCAGGAAAATATTGAAGTGGCTGTTTTTGAAAATATAGTTTTGATTTTTCTAAAGCTCTGAAGGTTTTGGACAGAATTCCATAAAGAATGGATAATGGGATGGGATGTAGAGGGGGATGGTATGACTGTTAATACTAGAGAAATTAACTACTGTGTAAGGGTTGAGGAAACATTCCTGAATGTTCGTGCCTGATTGCAGGGTTTTCCTACCTAGGCAACTCTGTAATCATCTATATTTCTATCTTTCCTTTTTTTTTTTTTTCCCCTTCTTTTTTTTAGGACAGTATAACCTGTTGTTACCCTAACTTATCTTTTTTTTCCAAAAAAATCCTTCAAACCATTTCTTTGGACTATACATAGTAATAATATCATTATTACCATTATAAAAAATAATTACTCTGAATGTACCTGAAACATATATACACTAGTATGTAGGTTATTGAAAATACATGCACAATATCAACTGTGTGGAATTATATGTTGATATACTGCATTTTCAAATTATGGAAATAAAAATTAATCATTAGATTTTTCTCCAAGGGTTAGTATTTCATAGCCTTTTTATAGTAGAGGGAATGAGCACAGAGGAAGAAAAATATTTCTAATGTCACGGGGGATGGATTTCTTTGACTCGTAGCTCCACTGGCTTTCCCCCCCTCAATCTCCCTGCTTCTCCAGCTGAATATAAATCAATGTTTGGATTTGTGAATAATTCACATGCATAAAACTTTAATCATTATCAGATTTTGGCCACAAGTTGATGTGTCACTTAATTCCACCTGTACTACACAAAGCCTCCATGCTGTACATCTTGGAAAAAGAAAAAAAAAGGCAAGCTAGAAAGTCTATAAATAGAGGTTTGATTTTCAGCCAGTATCCCCAGTCGTGTGATCTTTTATACTGACTATAACTTTCTTCATTTTATACAAATCAAATCAAGATACATATCTTTGAATAATATATTCCTCTACTCTGGCTGGAAAAATAAAAAATGGAATAAAGCTGGTGGCTTTTATCAACTTGTTTCTGAAAAATTCAGCAAAACAGTAATCAAAGGCTAGCAAACTGGTAAATCTCCCTTAACTTTTTTAAAGTTCCTTCATTATTTGTTGCTCCTGAACTGAGCAAAGAAAGAGAGCACATATTCCACAGTCTTTATTTCACATCTCTGCTCTAATAAGCCCCAGCCTAACTCACTGACTTCTTTATATTACTGTGATTTATTTATAATTTCCACAACAGCTAGGCTGAATTTAGCAAGCAATTTGCTCCAAATGTGTGGATCGGTAGATCGGAGCAGGTTGTGCTGAGGCCTCTCACATAACCTGCTACATGAGGCACTGGGAGTTTATTTCAGATTGGATTTATCTTCCAAGGAGAGCATTTCAACTACTCATGATGCAAAGCTTTCTGAAGGGAAAAGGCAGCAGCACATACCAGAGGGCTTAGTCATGGTGCAGCCCACCCCACAGTTTGGATCTTAATTTCCCCATTAAGCATCGGAGCACTTTTCAAAAGAACTTTTGTTTATTTTCCTCCAAAAGGAACCAGTCCCAACATACCAAAACCACTCTGGAAACTGAGTCTGCTCTCAGTAAATGGCGACAGTCAAGGGATTAATTTCTAAGCAGCACCACTGCTCTGAACCAGCTCACTAATGAAAACATAGCTAATGCCTACACAAAAACCCTTTAAAGGAATTTCTGCCAAGGCCATAAACCAGACCAAACTAGAGTGGACCGTACTTTTCCTTACCAATATCTAAACCTACTTTTCCCCTTTGAAACTGCCTCACTTCTAGGGCCAAGGTCAGCCCAGGCAAAAGGGCTGTAAGAGAAATGACTTTGAGGACCTCACAAGAAAAAACACTTGATTAATGAGCCCTAACCATACAGTCTCTAGCGTAAACAATTGCCTTTACAGCATTTGCAGCTTCTACAAGTACATCAGCAGTAAAAGGAAGACAAGGTTAAAGTGGGCCTGCTGCTGAATGAACAGGGCAGGGACCTGGTGATGAAGGAGATGTATGGGCCTAAGGTACTCAATGCCTTTGCCTTGGTCTTTACTGGTAAGACTGGCAACCGAACAATCCCAGGCCCCTGCGGCCAGTGGGAAAGCCTGCTGGAAGGTAGACTTGCTCTCAGTAGATGAGGATCATGTTGGGGGACATTTAAACAGACAGGACAAACACAAGCCCTGATGGGACAAACACAAGAACCCGATGAGATGGGATGCACCCACCACTGCTGAGTGAGCTGAGCTATCCCCTTGTGAGGCCCCTATAGATAATCTTGGAAAGGTCTTGGTGATGGTGGGAGGTTCCTGAGGACTGGAAGAATGCAAATGTCATTTCTATCTTCAAGAGGGGCAAGAAGGATTATTCAGGGAACTACGGGCTGGTCAGCCTCACCTTGGTGCCTGGGAAGGTGATGGAGCAACTAAACTTGAAAAGCATCTCTAAACAAATTAAGGACAAGAAAGCAATTAGGAGTTATCATCATGGATTTAAAAAAGGAAAGTCATTCCTGCCCAACCTGTTAGCCTTCCACAATATGATGACTAGCTTGGTAGACAAGGGAAGAGCAGTTTATCTTTAGCAAGGCTTTCAACACTGTCTCTCATAACACCCTCAGACACACTGATAAAGTACAGGATCGATAAATGGACAGTGAGATGGGCTGAAATGAGGCTGAACTGCCAGGCTCAAAGGGTTGATCGGCAGTACAAAATCCAGCTGGAAGCCAGTTGCCAGCAGTGTACCCCAGCGGTTAGTGCTGGGGCAAATATTGTTTAACATCTTAGTGAACTGGATGATAGGGCAGAGTGCACCCTCAGCAGATTTGCAGTGCCTGATAGATCAAACAAGTGCTGCCATTGAAAAACGCTTTGACAGACTGGAAAAAAATGGCAAATCTCACAAAGTTCAATGAAAGGAAATGCCAAGTCTTGCAACTGAGGAAGAATATCCCCACACACCAGTACACAGTGGGGTCTACCAGCTGGAAAACAGCTTTGCAAAAAAATGTCTTGAAATTTCTGGTGGACACCAAGTTGACCATGAGTCAGCAGCGTGTGCTTGCAGCAAAGGCAGCCAACAGCACCTTGGGCTCTATTTGGCACAGCATCACCAGCAGGTCAACAGAGGTGATTCTTCCTCTCTGTTCAGCTCTGGTGAGACACACCTGGAGCGCTGGATCCAGTGCTAGTCTCCCCAGTACAAGAGAGACATGAACATAGTGCAGGGAGTCTAGCTAAGGGCCTGTCGTGGTTTAACCCCAGCCAGCAACTAAACACCACGCAGCTGCTCACTCACTCCCCCCCCACCCAGTGGGATGGGGGAGAAAATCGGGAAAAGAAGCAAAACCTGTGGGTTGGGATAAGAACGGTTTAACAGGACAGAAAAGAAGAAACTAATAGTGATAATGATAACACTAATAAAATGACAACAGCAATAATGAAAGGATTGGAATGTACAAATGATGCGCAGTGCAATTGCTCACCACCCGCCGACCGACACCCAGCCAGGCCCCCGATCGGCAATTCCCCGCCCCCCCTTCCCAGTTCCTATACTGGATGGGACGTCCCATGGTATGGAATACCCCGTTGGCCAGTTTGGGTCAGGTGCCCTGGCTGTGTCCTGTGCCAACTTCTTGTGCCCCTCCAGCTTTCTCACTGGCTGGGCATGAGAAGCTGAAAAATCCTTGACTTTTAGACTAAACACTACTGAGCAACAACTGAAAACATCAGTGTTATCAACATTCTTCACATACTGAACTCAAAACATAGCACTGTACCAGCTACTAGAAAGACAGTTAACTCTATCCCAGCTGAAACCAGGACAGGGCCACAAAGATGATTAAAGGACTGTAGCATCTTTCATGTGAGAGGAGTCTGGGAGAACTGGAACTATTCAGCCTGGAGAAGGGAACACTCAGTGAGGGATCTTGTCAATGTGTATGAATACCTGATGGGAGGTGTAAAGGCGGATCCAGACTTTTCTCAGCGGTACCCAGTGACAGGACAAGAGACGATAGGCACAAACTGAAGTATGATAAATTCCATTTAAACAAAAGAAGAAACTTTTTTACTGATGATTAAACACAGAAAGAAGTTGCCCAGAGAGGCTGTGGAGTTGCCATCCTTGGAGATGCTCAAAACCCAACAGGACACGACCCTGAGTAACCTCGTCTCACTGACCCTGCCCTGAGCAGGGGGGTTGGACCTGATGATCTCCAGATCAGTTCTGGAGATGGAGATCATCTGGACCAGATGATCTCACTTGTTCTGCGAGTCTGAGACTGTTCTCAGCACCCAGAGAGAATCACCAGTTCCTGTGGTAAAGAAACTTTCTGTCCTCTCGGGACCAAACAGATGTACAAACAATCCAGAAAAGGAGCCTGTGATCAAGTTTTAAGTTTCAGGCAGAAGAACTCGCTAGCTCACATGAGCTAGCTTACCAGAGCAACAAACATAATTGATGGACTCACATTTATAACTGTTAAAGCATGTACTCTACAAAAGATTCATTGACGCCTCTTGCTTAAACTGTATGTGAGATTAACCACAGACTTCAGAGCTAATGCTTCTGTCTTTATGGCAACTGCCCCAGAATATTTCAACTGAATCTGAGGCTGTGCTACTTGAATTTAGGTTTATGTTCCATTTTTATGTTAAATATATGTTGTGAGTAGCAAAAGTGGAGTCTGTGTTTAATTTCAATATGTTAATCTAAGTGTTTTCTCACAAACTTTGCAAGCTGAGGTGTGCTGTCTGGATTGTTAGTACCCTGATATCCTGGAAGTGATCATATTTCTTTTTCTTGACTTCGTGTTTTTATGCCTGCCACCTAGAGTTTCTTTCTACCTGTTGCAAGAGTTGCAACTCTATTTCCTGTCTATATCTATATTCAGAAGGAGGTATAAAAATATATTTAAGTAGGATATGCTGAAATCCAGAATGAACAGATTTTTTGTATGTGCATTAAATGTAGCTCTTTAAAAGAGAAAACTGTTACAAAGATTTGTCCCTGATTGGAGAAACCACACACCTTATATGCATGTTTTCTAAGAAGCAATGATATGGGATGGAACTGGAAAGCTTGATTTGGTTAATGATCTTGAGTAAATTTCATGAGCAAAGCATAGGTTCATCTAGCCCTTGTACACCTAAAGACTGAGATGACTTTATTATAAGCCTATGGGAATTTGTCATCCAAACCTGTTTGCAATTGGGAAGCTGGGAATGTAAAGTTTTTAAAATCTCTTTAGTGTTGGACAAGATGTTGTTTCTGAATTCAGTCAAAGGGTGATTTTAATTTTTCTTGTCCTTGTGCTAGTAAATAATCTCAGCCAATGAATGAATATACAGAGAGAAAGAAAGATGTGTACAGAGACAAAACTAAATTAGAAGTAATAGTTTTCTATCACTCATCATAACAGTCAACAATTTCTTCTTCATGTCAATCTTGGTTACAAGTTCTTATATGACTGTAAAGACCAGCTTTTCTGAGATGTGTTTTCCCCTACACGGGGCAACAAATGTGAGTTTTACCAGAAGATTTTTCTTTCTTACATTTCCTTGGGGGTCTCCTTTATCATCTAGATAGTATGAAGTGTTTCAGCTATAAATAGAAGTTCTTAAATCGTGCTTCACCCTTTCTTTTTTCCTGTCATATCATCATGCTCCCATGTGTCATTGGAAATTCTGTGTTTTAGATTTGCTTTTAAGCAGCTCTTATACCCTTTATGTGACTCATTGTAAAAACCAAGTTCATTTCCCCATAGAATATTTTCTCAGGAGCCGTTGAATCAGACTTTTTCATTAGGTACCTGGCATACCTTAGTAAATCATGGCTTCTACAGCTGGTATATTTGTTTTTTTCAAAAATCACAGTATTTAGTATCATATACCACTAATGAATTGTCATGATATATACTCAAGTGCTCCCTTTGTGGATTGGGGAAGAAGAAAGGGAAAGAAGGCTAGGTATGTGGAATGGTGAATTAAACTAAAGCTACACCTATATGCACAACAAAATTTTCATACTCAAAAATTAATGGAAACTAAGCTTCAAATACATTGAAAATATGAAGTTGGGAGTGGATCCCCAGCTGAATTTTCTAAACATCTGAGGTCCCAATTTAACTTTCACATTTAATAGTAGAGAAAATGGAAATTGCGCAATGCAGCTTAATTCAAGGATAAAATTCAAATTCAAATCAGAAGGGATTCAATCTATTCAGTTACCATTAAACCATCATTTGTTCTCTGTAGTTATGAACCGGAATGAAGTGCTCCATGTGTACTTTGAAAGTAAATAAATAAATAGAATTACGATTGAATTTACAGAGCTTTTAAGAACTGGAGTAGAAAAAAGATATAAATTAATTCTGATTTTTTTATGTATTTTAAGCTAAATAAAAGATAGGGCATTAAAAACGTCTTTTATGATGTACTGTGATTAAAATATAGCTAGGTACTGCAATTTGCCCTGAGCAGAGGTAGTCCAACAAGTTCAGGGTCAACAGAAGAGAGATGGTGAGGGGCAGAACACTCTCCAAACCACTGTAGTGATTTCCTGTGGTAATTGGCAAATTTTAATTAAGAATTGCAAAAAAAATTTTCTCTTATTAAAAATGCTGTTCAGGTATGAGCAGAGACCGGATTGATGCCACCCTACTGATTTTCCACAAAATAAGAATACAGTAATATTTCTCCTGTTATTTCCAGATGCAGATCACAAAGAAAAGTCAAATACGGCATGTATCGTGTGATTACAGTGAGTTTAACAGATCCCCTTATATGATAATATGTTACTAATGAAACACTATCTTAGAAAGGGACTGTAAAATTATCCATTACTGAAGGAATGGAGAAAGGAAAAAACCAAGGATGGCTTTTAATGAACTGGAATAAACTGTTCTGACATGGCTTTCATCTGCAGGTGGGTTAACAGTGATAATATCAGGCACAACTGAATCAAATGAAAGTCAGGAGGAAATAACTGGCATGTCAGAGATCAGACTTGGTAAAGCCACTTAAAAATCTGAAGAAAGACCAGAAAAGTGGTGAGAGTTTTAGAATAAGTATAAATAAATGTGAAGTTTTTAAGTCAGAAATAATCATTTCACTGCATAATGTGACTTCCTTCATGGCTCAGCATATGAATTTCAGTGTCTTGCACCTCTTATAAAGTCTATTCATAGAAGAATAGTAAATAATTTAGAGAATGTTTTTCATCAAAGCAGTTATATATGCTTGATGAGTAAGACTGATTTCAAAATACAACTTCTATCAAGTAACAAAAATGTACAGAGATAGAGATACAATTCCAGGTAACTACTAGCTGTAACCCAAGTCCATGCTCCCTTTTGTGCTCTTTCGCTCTGCTCTTTCTGAAAGCAGCACTCATTCTAGCAATAAAGGTTTTGATTACACCTACCAATTAGTGCGATGACATGCCCCCAGCTTTTGCCCCCTTGGTCATCAAAAGCAGCACCTGGTCAGACTGGGCTCTCATGTGGAGCATATCCCCTTGTTTCCTTAGCATGGAAACAGGAATGAAACAGAGTGCAAAAGAGCTGGCACGCGTCAAACCTTGCCTGATACGAAGGTATGATGTAGCCAAGGCAAGCAGTAAGAGCATCACAAGGCACTCTTTGGCTGTGTTTTATGGACACGGTGAAAAAGACTTGTTTGTTCTCCATGGGTTTTTACACTCTTTGACTAACAGAATTTGTCCCATCTAATCTTATTCCAATAAGTCCTTGAAAGTTCATATCTGAAATAGAATGTCATGAAAAAGTTATCTGTGCTACTGCCAACCATCTTGGTCATGTTACTCTTGATGCCTCAAACTACTTGTGTGCTGCATGCTACCTTGACATGTTTACGAAGCAGTGGCTTCCTAGGTTCTGGTGGACTCACACCAGTACCTTCTGTAATGTAATTCACTAAACAACAGCAGATCTGATTGGTGAGGTTCTCACCATTGCTATTATCTGGTGGGGATTTTCTAATGCTCTTTGATGCTCTGAATTAACATGTTTCCCTTGCAGCATGCTTAACAGTCAGAACTTAATAGACTATAACTCTTGTCACCACAGTACTAAAAACCTAACTAGTTTCTGCACTTGCATGTGTAATTAGGACTATCACTCTCTTTAATTGCTCTCTATTAAATAACCCCTTCTCACTTGATCCAGTATTTTTCTTCTGGGACTTTCTACCTGCTGATATTGACAGAGTGCAGCCATCTCATCAGGCTGACATACAAGGGTTACAGGAATATCTCTTGTGACTGCCATTTCATGCTTCATTACAGCTGTGCATCTCAAATCATAACACTAATTAGCAAACAAGTCTCTTCTTCACCTGCCTGCATGATGCAGAATAAGATCACTGGCAGCCTGAGCACAGCCAAATTAAAGTACTTTACCATACGGTTAAATGGTCAGCACGGCAGTCTTATTCTGCCTGTCACAACTGTACCATTTTGCTCTTTTAAACTTGTCATTTTAGATACATGTTAGGATAAGGTTTGTCCTGCTCCCATTTCCCTCTAATAGCATCTTTGCAACAGGTAATTTCACATGTGAATTCGTTATTAGCTGTTGTAACATGATGAGTACAACAGCTTGCTCCTGTAGTCATGTATTCACCAATATCCACATACTTCCACTAATTTTTAGTCAGAAGCAGTTAAAATAGGTTCACAAGTATCTCATGTGTGTGTATTCATATACCAGAGAAGGAAACCATTTCTAATATCTTTACTTTGTCCACTCACTGGAGACAAATAAGTGATTTTCCCCACATTTGTATATATTAAAAATGTTACCCACCCTGCTACTCGATTCACCCACCCATCCATACAAGAATCTGAAATGTATCCTACAGTCTAATATAATTTAATCTCAGCATGACTGCAGAAAATTACACAAGTTATCACTGCCATTTTTCAGGTTAGCATTGGGGTACAGAGTCTATGACTTGCCTTAGGTAGAAAAGCCAGACTCTGAGACAGAGCTGGGAATAGACCTTAGATTTACTGTCTCATAGCCCAGTGCTCTAGCTGAATAAATCTCTGCTTCTGCTATATCCACTGTAGGGAAGACTACATTGCTCTAACCTGCAAAAGGAACTTTCAGGAGAAACAGTTTCTGTTAATTATTAGCTCTTATGTGTTTTTTCACATCTGTCATTAGAACCCATTTCTGTTATGAGCACTTTCACAAAAGACTACTTCTAGAAATCTCTTGATCCCACAGTGCCTATGATAACAATAAAAAAAAAGGAAACAGATGAATCTAAAATGTCAAATCCTTCCAAAAGCCAAACCCTTATTTTTTCCACTTCAGAAGAAATACCTCCATCCTAGAGCAGAGCCAACATATGAACAGTTTCCATGTAGTCCTGAAAAAAATCATTCCAAGTGAAATCGTTGTTGGATTTCTTTTACTGTTTTTAAAAAAAAAAAAGTATAAAGCCCCCAGCCCCCAACCAGAACAAACAAACAAAAAAACCCCAAAACAAAACCCTGAAGAAATTATGATTTCCTGCAAAAGTTGAAGACTGAGAAATTTGTCCATCCTGCTAGTTACCTCCTCAATATTTTACGTGTGGGAATCCTCACTGTTAGATATGATACTGTGTAGCCAACGGATCTCCAAAGACAGGTGCCTTCCTACCATACACACAGATAGCAAAAATTAGCTACTGTCTCCCTATACCATACAATCTAAAGAAACAGCCCAGCTGTAAAAAATGGTAGGGGACTTTACACCTCCAAAATATTAATGAAAGGGTGATCAGAAGTTCTTTCCGATAGCCTTTGAAAGGACGCACTTGTTTCTCTTTGGCTCCATCGAGCTCTCTCGCCATACAGAGAAGCAGCCATAGCTTTGTCCTTCTCTAGCCCCTTGATGAGCTGCTGCTCTCATCTGTGGCAGGACTCAAATACACTAATACATCTGCCCTGCCTTGGTGCACAAGATGACAGAGGGAATCATAGTCTTTTGTATGACCTCATTGAGACCCCGGACAACGTAGCACAAGCACTCTATCCCAGCGCTCAGGTTGTCACAATGGACGTTTTCAGGGTATTGCCCTGTTGTAACTTCTGGCTGCTGTAGGAGAAGGAAATGTGGTTTCTTAATTTCATGACCCTAAGAATGGTGAAACCGTTAAAACTAAGCAAAAAGTCCTGCATTTTAGAAAAAGAAGACTTATTTATGAAGTTGTTTCCTAGCCAGAAAAATCCATTCACTTAGCCACGTGACTAAGTAACACATCAAGAAAGCAACGGATTATGGCAGCATTTGTTGTCTTTTTATATTTTCAAAGGGAAGGATATCCACATTTGTACACCATGGATGCATTTAAATTTGGATTCAAAGAAGCCAGAAAAAAAAATTTAAGAAAATAAAGGAACCAGGACTGAATATTTATGAAGGAAGTCAATCCATAAATCAAATTATTTAAGACAGACTGTGCAATCCCTCTCTTAACTGGCTTTTCTCCTTGAAAGCCATTTGAACGAGCAGAAAGTCATCTTTTATTCCAGCAGCAAAGTAGTCCAAAACCCAAGCCCCCCATTTCACAAGAGTCTTACCACATCCTAACAAGGGAGGATGGGGATTTGCCTGCAAACGAGGCGCTTCCAGTCATGTTAGTGGAAATCACAAGAGGACTGCTGTTCTCCTGGAGGTCTCTGCCTGGCAGCCTGGCCCTGGCTCGGGTGGTTTTGCCTCTCAGGGAAACCCTGTGGAAGTCCCTGGGATGCCGTGAAATACGCTCCTGCCTCCAGGCCAGCGGGTCAAACCCCACAAAGACGTCTTACAGCCCCAACCCTGTGCGCGTGTGTTCCCATTGCCCCTGTCCGGGGTCGGGAAAGCGGCAGTCCGAACAGGCAGGAGAGCTCAGCCGGGTGCCTGGGACCCTGCAACGTGCCCACAACATGACTGCAGGGACCAATAATGGGAAGAGAGGGATGTTACGCTTGTTTGGCCATTTTTATAAGCACTTACCTTCCCTATTTCCCCCAGCACAACAGCTGGATCCACCCAAACTATTTAAGATGAACAGTCCCACAGTCCTGGTGGACCAAAGTGACATTGGGCACTGTTAACTGAGTTTTTTCATTACTTCTCTACTCTGCAGGAATATGTGAATGCATTGTCAGTATATGATAGCAATAACAACTTCACCTTAAGATTTTCAATATGTGAACACCTCCACTAATGTCATACAGGGAGCTATTCATTATCCTCAATGCAGCATTTAAGGGGCCAGAGAACCTGATGCTGGAGGGCTTACGCTGCTCAAGCAGTGTGCAAATACGAGCAACAGCATTTTACACCTGCAATGCCTCATTTTGCCTGGGGAAAATGGATCCATGGGAAGTTGAAGAATCAATCCCCGTAAATATGTCTTTTAGAACAGCTACATTTGGGGGGTTTATGCTGAAAAAGTTTGATTTTCCTATGCTATACAAAGTTTAATCCTACATTCAAAAGTTTTGCTCTACTCACCTGGATCACAAAAATACCAGCTGATGCAGTGCCACCTGATAAATGATGACAGCGATTAGATTGCTTACAGATCTGTTCTCTTGAGAAGTTACTCTCTAAATGCTGTAATTGACTCACTTCTTGAGCTCTCTTTATAGAAAGCCAACTTGCCAGTCTTGATCAAATCTATTGATTATCTGCAGCACTATAATAAATAAAATTCAAAATAATATGACTGCAAGGGACACAAGTCGAGAAAAAGAAAGTCTAAATAAAAGACTTCTGTAGCCAATGTCTCTGAATTTCCTGGGGATGCAAGAGAATTCAGTATAAACTCAAGATTTTTGACCAAAACTTTTTTGCTTCTAAATTACTTTGTCCTCTTTTGGGCTTATTTATGCCATCTTAGAATTGTGTCACTGTCATTGAAGGCTGAAATAAGATGGATAGTATTTTGGTCTTTCTTGCAGTTCCTGGGATGTCTTTAATGAACCAGAATACATTGCAAAGATTTCAGGGAAGCAAGACAGTCCCTCCTATCCACAGATCATTTACCAGGGTTATTCAGCATATTCTGAACTTTGAAAATAAAGGGTCATCTGGTGGTTAAAGGAATAGTGCTCAGATGATTTAGCTGATTCTGAGACACGACCATAAATGTCATCAGTTAGGTTTAGATCCTTAAATGGTTCCCAAGGGATTTAAAAACCTATGAATACGGAAGAAATTTATTTACTAGAAATCCGTAATTGACCGTTCATTCATTTCTGATGGTCATATGTAAAAGATACAGTGCAGAGCCTCCGGAAATTGTATGAGTTTGTTTTATTTTAAAGGAAGTCCATATATTAAAAAGCTATGCTTATATAATGTGAGAAATTATATATATGCCGAAAAAGTAAAAGTTGCTTTTGTAACCTGTGAAAAGGAATTATTTCCTAAAGCAGAATTCATTAATGCCATTGGTGCAACTTACATTCCCAGGCAACTTTGAGACTTTAGAAGCTGAAATATTTCAGACTTGTTTCTTCAGTATTTTTCCATCGTTGTTTCCATTTGCCTGAGCTCACATTTATTGAAGCCTTTGAAACTGTTTTCCTATGGAAACCTGATAGAAATTTCTTGAAAGCTATCAGTAGGTCCATTCCAGTAAATTGCAGATTTACTTATTTGTAGATTTATAAGATGAAGCTCTTGACAAAAGCTAAGAATCAATTAATCCTGTGCTATGCAAGGTACTGACACAAACTCTCTGGATGTGGGAGGAATGCAAGCCATACCCCATGCTCTAGCAGCTCCAGCTTACTGCGTCTCAC
The DNA here is from genome assembly GCF_026419915.1 of Harpia harpyja. Taxonomy (NCBI): domain Eukaryota; kingdom Metazoa; phylum Chordata; class Aves; order Accipitriformes; family Accipitridae; genus Harpia; species Harpia harpyja. The sequence continues at coordinate 7,547,565 of NC_068947.1, forward strand.
CAAGGTGAGTTAAGGATATTGTTTATTCGCAAATTCACTGCTTTAATTGCACTAAGCATGTTATTCAACATGGATTTTAATTTAGGTTTTTGTTTGAGTACTCAAGCTAGCAGCACAGTATATTTTTCATAATAAAATGTCTATGCAAAAGGTAAGTACGACATGTACAGATGCTGCCTATCAGCTATTTGGTTATACCTAGCCAGTGTTTCTCTTCCATTTGCCTGCTCTCCTATAGAGCTTTATCCACTGAAGCAGAAGGGAATAAGACCTATTAGGGCACTCAAATAGAATCATCACTGCAGTGACTGGACAAGTTGCTGGCAATCCTACAGAATTTTTTTTCCACAGTATATATGAAAATTTTTATCAAGGGAAAATATTCCAGGACATGAATTCATTTTTTCTTAGGTCAGGAGTACAGGGTTCCCCCACCATCTTCCCAGCCTTGCATTTAATAGCTTCAGTGGATCTGGGACAGGTCCCCAGTGCACAAGTGCTGTATCCTGATGTAGAGCTGCTTCAGCTGCTTGTCTGTACCTTTGTCTCTGAACTGTGCTTGTCAACTTGTCACTCTTGACTCTAGTTACCTCCTCTACAGGTTATTCTATAACCATCTTTAGTCACAAAGGTCCTATTTTGTTTTTCAAAACTTCCACAGACATCATTGGAACTTAAAACACCCAGGATGGAATTTTAAAAGTGCAACTCCATAGAAAAATCTCTTTACTGTTCTCAGTAAACTGGTACCTTTCCTTGTTGACTCAATGACTGACTGTCAGGCAATATTTTTGAATGAGTACCTTGCCTGTAGTCTCACCTATATGGATCTTTTATCTTTTCGGGGTTTAGTTCTCTCCTTATTCCCCCTCTCCCCTCCCCAACAACAATATTCTCTGAAGGGGATGGAAAGCGAGTCCACATTCTTGACTTTTTTCCTAGACAAGTTTCTCACATGGTATTACTTGAAAAAAGAGGTGTAACTAAATGTTTTATTAAAGTACTTTTGCATAAACTAGAAAAAGATAAAGTGGTTAGTTTTATGAAGAACAACAGTTCTAAATGGAATCCATTTGTTGCTTCTTAGCGGATACCACAAACTTCTTCAGTGCAAACAGGTCTTGGATCTTCCCCACAGAGTATTTCAGTTTACATACTTTTTTTTTTTTCCCCCCTTTTTTTTGTCATCTCTATTCTCCTTCAATAATTTTTGTATCCTTCCATAAAATTCCCCTCTGGACACCCAAAACTTCTTACACTGCTAGCTCATCAACTCTCACTTCACAAATAATGGTTTTCAACTCAATCGGTCATGCTGAATTACTGTAAGCCTACAATGTTCATGACTGTGGCATCAAAATATATTTGCTCATTTGTTATATACTTCATGAAATAAATTAGACTGCTGCATAATGCAATGTAACTGTTTTATGCATCATTGTGTTCTTTATACAGATTGAACTTGTCTGAATATGGAGAGATTTGGTAAGTGAAGAGCCTCAGCATCTGAAAGCCTGCAAACTCATTTTTATACACTGAAGTAATGTGAAATGGCAGGGAGCAGGAAAAGAGAAACTGGGGACAGTTCTAAGGGAAACAGCTCACTTTCTGTGAGCTTCCCAAATCACTAAATGCAGAGTGCAGGGTTTGATTCCCCCTGCCCCCACCTTCTTGTCTGCATTCTGAAAATGGGGATATGGGGCTTCTTGAATCTGTGGAAACTTAAATTGCTGCAGATCTGCTTTAGTATTTGTGAGGTGACTGCTCTAACCACCACATGACAGCCTCAAAGGTTCATTTAGCACTGCTATAGCAACCAGTAAATAATTAAACATAGAGCTCTGTCTCAAACTCCAAAGCTAAAGAGACAGGGATAATGAGAGGCTCCTTGGGCAAAGGACACAGCTTACATTAAATCATTGTGTTGTTTTATTTTCTAAGTGGATATTTCTTACTTTCTTTCATTTCAACTGTTCTCTTTTAACTAAAGTACAGAGACATACCTACGTAACATACATCCTAATGCCGATGAAATAAGAAAAGCTGAATTCTGCATGCAGAGAGATACTGAGCATTGACACCAGCTGGGGGAAGTTTGAGGGCAGACACAGCAAGGCTGGTTCAGCTGACAGGTGAAAAACATTTTAGTTATGCTATCTAAATTAATTTTGTGCAAAATTAGCCCTGTAGATGATCCACTCCAAACATGATTCTTTGCTGCTATGGAAAGACAAGGGCTACGTATGTACCTAGAGTAACTCTTTGTACCTCAATTATCTTCTGTTAAGCTGATGATCCCAACCACACTGATCTGTCTTGTCTACAGAATGAATGGCAGTGATTTAGAAGGAATGTGCATTTTGGTATGGACTTTGGCCCCATTCTTTGCGGACATGAAGTGTGAGCACATAATAGTTACTTTACTTCAAGAGGAAAGTCAGCAACTCATGAATACATAGCTTTCTCCTCAAGGCCATCCAGTGAAGTTCCATTGGTAACATCATTAGAGATTGCATCTGTCCTGAAAGAAGGGTACCTTCTCTGTGTCTCCTTAGCAGGAGGAAGATATGGAAAATAGCAATACCTACAATGATGGTTTAGAAGGAAACTGAAAATCAAAGTACAGAACAATTATTAAACACTTTTCCAGTGGTTTTTGCCCTAGCTACATTGCTAGTACAATAGCGTCAAGAAAGGTAGAGGTCAGGGGATCGAGTTCCTAGATACACAGGGTGCCAGTAGCAGCATCCCGTTAGAAAAGTCAGAGGCAATGAAGACTAGTGCTTTTTGACAGCAAGAGAAGTGAGTCACAAAGATCCAGCTGAGACGCTTTTTAAAGAGAAGGTAAAAAGATGTGACTGTTTTTAATGTGCATTTGTCTTCTACATCTAAGAAGCTGATTTAGACTAGAGTAACAAGTTTAAAAAGAGATCCAATTCTTATTTCTCTCACAACTATCTGTTAAAAAAAAAAGTATAGTTTTCTCTAAAACTTTTGGCCTGCAGGCACAAATTTTTCATCCAGCAAATCACGAATAAAAGCAAAATGGGAGACAGGATAAAGCATTTAAAAATGACTTAATAAGGACAGGCTATTAAGGCTTACTGCAGGCTCACATGATTTTCTTAATAGATTATCTGTTTTCCTGCAATGGATAAAATTTGTCAAACGTTTTCAATAGGTTGATGTGCTCTGACTATGCCAAGAATCTAGCAAGAGTGTTAGGAAGAATATTTTTCTTTTTTTTTTTCATAAGGGAATTGGAAAAGGAAAGAAAGATGGACTCCGCATTCAGAGGTGCATGCCATTTGCTACACCGAATGGAATATCCTGCCTGTGTGCCCTGGGTTTGAGATAGTGAAAGAGGTGCAATGCTGCTGCTGAAGGAACAAAAGCAGCTATCTTAGTTTATGGATGACAACCAGCAGCATATCCACCACATTAGAATATTGCACCGCTGGAAAAACATGTTATAGTGGCCGCTGACTTCTGTTTTCCTTTAATTTACTTCACCAAAAGCTGACAGATTGATTGCTTAGCATTGGTTATTAACTTTTACAATTCCAGCAGCTGTCATGGACAATCATGTTATTCAGAAACCTTGAATACTTCAGGGCTCTTTTTGTCTTTAAGGGATGAAAAAAAATACATAACTTGCCCCGTAAGCTAATGGCATGTTGACAGTGTGACATCTCACCACTGAGTGCAGGGTAAAATGGATAGGACTGACATTCCTAAACAACGTGATCACTGTCAGAGTGTTGATGTGTCTGAAAAAAAGAAGTCCATCTAAACACATAAATGGAAGCCATTTTCAGAATTACCTGTCCATCCTGATAATTTATAAGGCTATCTACTGATGGCAAGAATTGCATGTCTTCTCTGTTTACAAATGCTATGGTAACCTGAGCCTTGGGGTTTAACTAAACGTGATTTAGTAGACTTGAACTTCAAAAGCAAGACATTAGACATCTGTTTCTGCAACTCGGAAGGTCTTTAGTATGCTCAAATGCTGTTGTTTCTTTTGCTTTTTCAGACATCACAAGAATCCTAACAAGTCGATGGGATGCAGGGGAACATCGCTGAAATGCAGACATTCACACAGGAAGATTCCTACGCAACTAGCAACTGCTAAGTATTAACAGCCAAGCTGGAAAGGAGGGTATTTCCTCTCAGATTCATGCCTTGGTCTCACCTTGTTTTTCATTTTCTTTTAATTATTACATAAACCAATTTTTTTTTTTGTACCCATTTTCCTTTCAGGTGATTCATGGGTGGTTTGTTTTTACTCTGTGGATAGGATAGACTGACATGCTGCATGCAATGAAATAAGCAACATGTCAGAAAAAAATACACTAAACATGGATGAAAAACCTGAGGGAAAACTTGTCTACTGTGAAGTATTCCCACCAGATATCATTAAACTGTACAATACAAATCTCTTTTACAAGCCTTGCAATGTGAAATATGCCTAAAAAGAAGAGCTAACATTTCCTTAGATTAAGATCTTATCTAAATCTTGAAGGGTGTGCTCAAGGTATGAGGCTGTCTAGTCATTCAGATGCCTGAAAAGGAAGTCTTGATCACAGTGGGGAATTGCGAAACAAAATTAAAGAAGGAATGAAACATTTAAGATGAACTTCACTAAAAAATGGAATTAATTCTTCATTTCATTATTAATTCACTAATGAGCATAATTAATTTATTGGCCATTAACACTGCTATTTGCATTTCCATTAGGTGCTCTAGATAAAAACAGAATGTGACTTTCCTATTTGCTAATATAACCTATTTCAAACGTTGCAGCCAGAGAGTGAACTGCTCTTCAACAGTGCTATCCAGATTTATGCCACTGGATTATTTGGTCTCTCTAAACTGCTTGCTGAGGCTGGTAAGGACTTAAAAGACAGCACGAATTACTTTGAACAGGTCAGATATAGAACAGCAGCAAAAAAAGAGCACTTACATTCTAAATACATCCTTTTCTTTATAGGATACCAGAGGCTGTTTCCGTTTTAAGTGATTTGCTCTCTTTCCACTGCCCAGAAGACTAGTACCCTACATCAAAATACCCCATAAACTCTATTTTCACTGTTCAAGAGGTGGGCGGATTTGTGGGACACCTATGCACATAGGCAAATTTCACACTTAGAAAAGAAAAACACAAACTGCAAACAATGCAGAGAAGTTTGAGAGCCTGCATTCATTTGGCAACATCTTTTCTCAACGCTGCTTTTCCATTTTGTAGTATCAGCATTGTTATGGGATGGCACACGCTCTACCACTGTTAGAAAGATATCCATACATGCAGTAGGAGGTGGAAGGAGAGAAATTTCAACCAGACCAAATTTCAGTTTGAAATTCAAGCATTACCTAGTGCTCCTTCCTTACCCAGCTAGTAATAAAGCATTCTCAAGCCTGAACTATAGACCCTAGTGTTCTCTCGATATCAGAGTATGCTAATGCTACACCTTTACAGTCTTGTCTAAATGAGCTCACTGAAATGCATAAATAATATGGTCAATGATATGTAAGAAAAAAATCAAGTTCAGTGTCTCTAATCAATGCTAGCTTGGCAAGTCCAATGAGTCAAACAAACAATCAATGAAAAAGGCTGATCTATGTCACTGCAATCAGGGACAAACCACATCTGAATCAAAAAGCACAATTTTTACATGGTTAGTTTGAAGCGACAACCTTCACAGGTAATCCTGTGCCACGTCTGCAGAGAAAATCAGTGAAGAAATCCAGAGTGCGCAGAATTCCATCATCAGAAAGTTTTACATCATTTCCCTGAATTACATTTAAAAATCCCTGTCTTTTCCAAGAAACTGTTAAGATCTTTTGAAGGAGGAAGTCTAGCTCATTATTTTTAGTTCTGTTAACCATTGCAAAAAAGGAAAGGTATTTTTTGCTACAGCTTAGATATTCAATAATGAGCGCTGGTATTTTAGAAAACCTTAGGGTGTGGCACACAGCTTCATAGGACAAGGGCATCAGGCCACAGTAAGATGAAAAATGTGGGAAAAAAAAGTTTAATTTATAAATAGAAATGTGAAATTTTCTTTAAAACTTTGTTGCTGGTGAAAGCTATTTTATAATTGAAGCATACATCTTTTTATTATGTTGTATCACACACCAAAAGGCAGAGTAAGGGGCCAGATGATAGTTGTCAGGTGAGCTGAATCTGTATCTCACTGTCTGGCTCAACTCTGTTTCTTTATGACGAAGGCATTTGAAAAATCTGACAGTAAACATTTGACATAATATCCAAAATGACAGACAAAAATTGCTTGTGCTTGTTTTCCAGCTTCTCTTTGAAAGCACGGATCTTTAAGAAATAAGAGTAGACTGCTTTCCCCAAGGATTTTCTTCAAGTGTTGCTGTTACGCTATGACAGATTGCAAAAAAATGGAAGAGAAACCGGATTCCTCCCAGGACCAAGACTATTAATGAGACAGGGAAGCATTCACCTTTAAGTCACTTTTTGAAATACCACACAAGATCAGTGCTCAAGTTTTTCTACAAACTGATGCTCATTCCCTAACCTTTGTGAAATGAGGTACTGGCTCAGCCCAGCAACATGCTTTGACATGCATCAAGTAATTTTTGATAGAGTCTGACTCCCATTGCTCACTTGCCTGCTTTTAGGGGTGCCTTCACCCCCCTTCTAGACTAGAGGCCTGATGCACACTGCGGTCACAGCTGACACGCTCCCTCTGTAGTCTTTTGAAAGTAACATGCAAAATGTTCATCCAAACCCAAGGCAAATGTAAGTTGGCCCTGAAAGAAATACAAGGATAGCATGCAGCTACAACTCTAACGCACAATCGTAAACACATCAGATTCCAGTACTGCCATTGTACATTGACCCGTCCTTTCCTTCACAGTAAGTCTGTATCTGGATTAAACTAATTGTAGCTCTCTGGAGACTAAGACTGAGATGTTGATGGAATATGTTGTCTGTTCTGCAGATGAATGTGAGTTTGGAGATTCTGGACTTCTGCTAGCATACTTTATCAAGTATTGAATCAGAAGTGTAGTCTGGAAGAATGATATTTTCATAGGCAGAACTGCCAATCCAGTGTTCCCCGCTATGAAGACTGTTTTCAGCTGCTTACAAAGTACCAGCTGATATATAACCCTTTTTAAGTAGTGGCGGATCATACTAGCAGTCCTAGAATGGACTACAAAAACATGCTTTGCCCATACATGGACAAAGAGGAGGAAAACATGCTTTGCACATGTTCCGCACATGAAACAAATGGAAATGTAAAAGGTATAAGAGCATAAGTGGAAAAGGGAGTAGGAAAAATCATGGAGGAAATAAGAATTAGTAAGACAATGTAGCAATGATATAATGAAAAAGGAGAGAGAAAGACAAAATAAGGAGCCAGAGAGAGTTGAAATATGAGAAGTTAGCAGTCAAAAGCTAACAAGATGGACAAGAGAAGAAAAGCAGCAACCAGGTGGAAGATGGGACCACCAGAAACACAGAAGTGTGTAAACGTTGGATTATTTTAACCTAGTTACCAACTGAGTTCCAGGCTTTTCTCTTCCTGTGTTCAGCAAGTAGGCATAGAGTCCATAGGCTGACTGTGCATTTCTCCGGTGATGATGAAAAGTCCACAAGATCCACTCTGATTATCTTGTGTACTACCAATTTCATATCATTAAACTGATAATCACAGCTGGAAAGGTCAATAGAATTTACAGAATTTGGAGGATTTCTTATGCGAGATGAAATTATGGATAAGTTTAGGAAATTGCATTAAAGTACAAGCTGGAAAAGAATGTTAAGGCTGCTAAGTCAAGCATTCAGAGGATACCATATATATCCAGCTTGTAAATTATGAAATAGTATTTATTTATACGATCACATAGTCTTTTTCTCATCCACTTTATCCATATCTCCTCTAGAAGCCAAGTGTGCTTTTTTCAACATCATGATAGAATGTACAAACACAAAAATGCTCTCCTGGGTCACATGAACCGTCTGTCATGCTGAGTGTTGTACGTGCTACAGTGCCAGTAAGATAAGCAGTGTAAGGAAAGCATGTGAGCCTGGTCACCCTCTGGTCCCCTTCGCTTCATCCTCCCCCAGTTTGTTGGTGCATTGGGGATATTTGAGGGCACATCCCTGCCTTTTCTATTTAACATTCATGTACTGACTTGCTGTCCACAGAGTGGACTAGACATCTGGAAGTCATCTGTCTCTGTCTGAGGACAGGATTAGCTATCCTTGACAGATACATACCCAATGTATTCAAAAATCCCTGCTGAGAAGCTCTCCTGTGCCTTTTCTGATATGATCTACCTGGTCTGCTTACCTTCAGAAATCTTCGCCTGATATTTAACCTAACCCTCCTCTTTCTTGTATTTTAAGCCATTATTTCTTAACCTTCACACAAGCAACTCAGCAGTAAACTTTTCTACCTTTCCCAGCAGTCCCATGGAAGTAATTTGCAGCAAGCTATTTACACTGTCATAACATAATAGTTGAAGTGAGCATCAGCAACAAAAAAACTACTCTGCTTTAAGCTGTCTGTACCATGGGTACTCTGTCTATACCTACATGAATGTATCAGGGACTATTCTCTGGCACTGGGGCCAACTGGGATGGAATGGCCTGTGTGTGCTAAACACTCGCTCTCCAAAGTAGGATGGCCATCAACTAAAACTGTACTGGCTACTATATCTGATCAGCACAGGTAGTCATGTTCCTTGCCCTGGTGTGGTTTAATTTACCAGTATGCAGTCTAACCTATGCAACTCAAAATGAGATAAGGAGGCAAGCATTGATACAGCCAGCTGAAGTATTGCAATTCTTTATTTTTTGTTTACTTTATTAATTACGAAAAGCTACTTGTTCACATACTGGGCCTGTAAGTACCTAAAGGAATAAAATAGCATTAGTGCATATGCACAAATATAAGTGTTTATTTGTAAGCTTTGTTTTCTTCCCCTCCATTACTCATAACAAAGCTCTTATGTGTGCTTGCAGTCTCCCTTTATTGTTGAACTCCTTTTTTTCCATCACTTTCCAGTTCCAACCTCATAATTTTTATTTCTTGTTTTGCAGCATTTCTAAGAATTGATCTTTTATCTGACCTTTCCACTGAATCCATGCCACATGCCTTTGCCTATATAACTTTCAAATGGACTTTTGACCCTTTGATGTCTTCTGATCTCTCTCCACCCAGCAATGTCACCTCACTCTCTGCACCTGTCATTAGCCTTAATGCCCTGTTTATCCAGGCTGAATACTGTTTTCAACCTGTGCACAGTTTTCTTGCTGAACACAGATCCAGTTTCTCCCAGCACCCTCTTCCAACGTGTCAAGTTCCAGTGACACAGGAGTCTTTGTATATAGCTCTGTTTTCTGTTTAAGTATTTCCTCCTCCATGCTCACAGCAAAGCCCCTTTCCCATTATATCAGTTGGTAGTCCTTTATTTCTTCACTACCCTTTTCCATTCACTTGCTCTACCAAAAGCAATTTCCTTTCCCAATCATCAGATAATATTTATGCATTCAGATCTATGAACAATAATAGAAATACCCCATTTCAGAAGCAGAGAGGCCAAATAGCCAAAATTAAGCTGTTTCGCTTGATGGGAACTGCTTTCTGTACTGTCTTGTCCTTCAAATACCATTTCAGCCCTAGTTTAGCTTTTCTCACCGAGCAAAGAATTTGTCTATCAACTGATAATATGAAAGATTAAAACTTTTCATATCCAGCCTAGATAGTACCTTATAAGCAGTCCCTTGGCTAGGAAGAAAATATCAATAGAAATACAATTTATCTTCCACTCCTCACCCAGAGGTGTTCTCAAGCACTTTGGAAGCAGATCCGCAGTTCACACGCGGGCAGAGCACCAGCCCACGGCCTCAGCACCGGGCAGTGCAAGCCTGCCCAGTTCAAGTGTGTGTCTGTACGGGGAGGGATTTGGCAGACAAGACACTTACGCAGCTCTGCAGAACATTTTAATCAGAGTAATCCCACATTCTCCCGCCACCAAGTACCTGGACTGTTGTAGTGTTGGTAAGCAAAGGGCACTGAACGGTCTTATTTGATGGACTTTCCTGACTCGTGGCCCCCTCTCCAACACCCTCTGCTCAAACCCCCTGAGCTCAGGAGCCCAGCTGGCACTTAGCACTCCATTTCCTTATCAAGCCCAAGGAAGCATGGGTATTTTTTCTCATCACTTACACAGATTTAAGCAAGCTGGATCATATTCCGCTTTCATGTTTCCTCCCTAACGCGAGAGTTATTTCATTCACACTCTTGTGTCCACTTTGGACGATTTCACAGGCCAAAATACTTTTACACATCAAAGCAAAACTCTCCAGGCTGCTCTTAACTAACTCCACAAGCATAAACAACCATATTATGCCACTACGACAACACTTTTTTCTGTACAAAATCTTCTGAAGATGAACATACGTTCAGATTTATTTTATCTTTTGTTTCTTGCAGAAAATGATCTAGGAGCACAGACAGATTATGATGCAGAAAATGCAGGAAAAGCTTCTCTGGGCTGATTAGGTTACTAAGGCACTACTAGGTATGAGGAGGAGATTGATCCAGAGGAATCAATTGTGCTGGAAAAGGTTATGTATGTTTTCAGAAAAAAAAAAAAAAGGAGGAGGGGAAACCACAACACAGGCAAAAATAGCTTTCAATAAGCTGCCCCTGGTGCCATGGTTCCTCACTTGTCCTGTCAATAACAACTACGAATAATAATACCTATATGAGAGACAATCACACTGCTTATTGCTACCCTCAAACATACAGAAATTGTTACTCCCACGCCATATCGAATCTTTCTTTCTCCTCGAACAGAGCGTGATGCCACACTGTGGGACCACTTCAAACAGGTTTTGAAGTTCCCAAAACACTTTGGGACCTCAGGGTACGATGCTATAGGCTCCCTTTTCCCCTGTACTCAGTGATGTTCTTGTTCTTTACCCCTTCAGAGGCTACACAGTGTCTCCCACCCACTATGTGTCCCCACTCAGGGCTGCATCCCCAGTCCTCTCACACGGGCTCTCCAGAAACATTCTCTGCAAGGATGCAGGTCTGGGGTCCCTCCTGCCTCCCTGATGCAGCAGAAGCATAGAAAGACCAAAGAAGGAAAATGGTTGAAAATTGTCCCTGTAATGTATGTCAGGACAAAATTTTCCATGGCAGAAGCAAGGGCCACGGACACAGCAAATGTTCTTTTTCTGGGGCAAGCACCTGAGGTTTTCACACCTGGTCAGATATTGACCTCTACCTGCATTGCAGTGAATCCACATCAAATCACACACTGGCACTCCTGAGAACAGGTACTCACCTGCTAGATTTTAATTGTTTCAGAAATTAATACACACACCAAAACCACTTGCTTGTTGTGGGAAACTGTGTTTAAGAGCAATCTAGGGCTCAACTCCTTTCCTTCACAGCCCTGCCCCACTTCAACTTCTCTCAGCTTTCTACACATAGGTTTAGCAGGTATGACCCCAGAGGCAGGTGTCCCTGTTCAGCAGTATCTCACCTTTGGCATAAGATCACATTTTTTGCTGAGTTCTGAGCCACAAAAGGATCCAGAAGTTGCTGCATTGCAAGTAGTAGTATTCTGAAGCTTGGAGAAGCAGAGCAGGCAGATACATACCTGCCAGAGGTACTGCTTTTTGAATGTCAAATTATCCGTTCTTTTCACTTCACTTTATTAAGAATACAGATAAGCATCCATGGACTATGTTTACCTCCTGAAAATATTTAGTTTTGAATTATATTTTACATTAAAATAATTAAGTTAAAAGTTAATTATGTAGTCATTGTAACAAATTAATAGCAAATTAAGAAATACTATAGTCATGCATATTATTCACCAGTCCTCTTATCCAGATCTCATACTGAATCTTGTGATTACAGAAAAGTTTTTTCCAGTGATGAAAGTTGTTCTAGTAAGAGGTACTGTCTTGATCTGCATGTTTTCTCCATGACATGCTTAGACACTAGCACAGCTGTGGCATTATTGCTACAGAGGCTTTCTTCCCCTGTACCAGAGGACCAAAGAATTCCCAACTGTTCTGCAAAGATCTCAAAGATTTGTAAGGTAAGATGCCAAGGGAATAATACATGGAGACTTGACTACCTTGCCAAACTAGTAAGTGTTTTCTATAGTAATTTTGGATTAGTTTGGGATTTTCTGGAGTAATGTGTGATATTTGGTTGTCTGTTTTCCATTTTCCCTTTTTTTTGGAAATCTTTAATGATTTTATCCTCTGAAAGTAGCGTGCTTTAAGATAACTGAAGTTTAGGCATTTGCCAAATTAAAATGTGCTCCTTTCTAGTCATCTTCTGAAAGAGTAGGCTTTTCACATTTTACACCATATAGAACAAGGAATGATTTTAGTAGACGAGGAAAGCAAAGACAGAGACAATACCCAAACCTCATGGATGCGGCAACTCAAAGCCTTTGATCCTAAACAGATTTTAGACACTGTCACTCGCACACCTATGAGATGAGATGGGAGCAGGAGAGATTAGAAGCAGCAAAATACTGGGATAGAACAAACACAATGCGTTCTGCTTATGTTCTAACAACATAACCACTCTCATGCTGATTTATATACTTTCTTAATTTGCAAGATGTGTTGAAAGTGACAGCCAGCCACCAAAAAGAAATTGTTTTCAGACAGCACAGGAACATCTACCTCTATAGGAACCTGGATCTATAGTCAGTCCCATTTTTTGCTACTCATTACATTCTCCATGATATTTAGTTTCATTATGATTCCTCTAATTATAATACTAATAATTAATAGTTGACTTTATAGCTTGCTTGCTAAGTACTCAGGGGAATGCAATGTAACATAATAAACACAAACACAACATAGAAGCATATTCTCTGAAATTTGTAATCAGAGGGAAATGATGCATAATTTAGTATTTGAGGTTTATTATTAGAAGGATGAGATCACAGCTTTTTTCCAGATCATAGAGCCCTTACTTCAGGAACATAAATGCTAGATATGCACTCAACTAGATGTGAAATTTTTAAGCAACACTGAAGATGATCTTTCCCCACAGCTGATAAGAGAACATAATCATGTGCACTCTGAGGCAAAAAGAGCTGTTCCTCTTTGTTTTTCCAGATGAAGAGCTTGACTTTACTTACCTGTTTTCTAATTGTCAGCAAATGCTGAAAAATAACTTTCTTTCCAATGAGTATGTTCTAAAAACTCAGCTTCCAAAATATTCTGTATAACCTGGTTTTTCAGCACAAGGATTAGTTCTTGTTGAGAAGGTTTTTTTATATTTCATGTATTTTTCTGATTCTAGTAAGTTTTCTTTTCACGTATCTGAAAAAATCATATGTCAAGACCACTTGAAAAAGAGAGGACAATAAAAGTGGACACCAGATAACCTGTCAATGCCTATATTTCTGCCCTTTGACTTTATCTATTCCAATATAGCATTTTACTGTCCGTATGACACAGGTAGTTTTTTTTTTTTTTACTTGGGAAACAGAATTCTTCACTCTCATCTTAAATTGTTACTGTACAGATATGGTTTGTTAAGATTTTTTAGGGCCTTATTCTACCTAATATTTTATGCTCCACTTACAGCAAAAGAGTTTACTGGAGAACAAGTGGTTGCATAGTACACATCACAAATCCGTTTTATCAGATTTTTTTTAAGTCATAGTCATCTATACTGTAGACTTCTTGTTGGTAGTTTGTTTCTGACCTTGCACTGGCAGAAATCTTACAAATAAAAATCTGTCCAATATGTTGTCATTGCCCTGTTATTGCTAATATATCACCACTCCACACATTGGATGCCGTTGTGTGTGCTCTTTTTGCATTGCAATTGACTGTCAGATGGAAAACTATACAGCCATTAAATGTTTTTCTTGGCAATCAATCTTCAGCAAAGAAAAGACTGTGGTATCTCTGCTATAACTGAATTTATAGGAACCCTCAGCTACCACAAGTAGTTGTGACAGCACTGCACAATATACCAGCAAAGCTCATTCGTAAACTGGGTAGCTTTATGATTATGTTACTTTTCTCCTGCAGCAGACATTTCAGGTTATGCACTATGAGGAATAAGTACTTCGAAGGGGAGGAAGACACCACAAGATTACCCCCAGGAAGATTACAGAAAGCAAATACATGTTACTGTAATAATTTTTAACTATAAATTACATTTCTGTGGTATTCTAGGAAGCCTGCACTGCTAGAAAATGCTAGAAACAATCCTTTCTATTAGCAGGTGTTGATCCTACTGACTCACCAAGGATAGCGGTTTTTCCCATACTGCTTGTATGCAACAAATTCAGATCCTAAATAATTTCTTTCTACTAAATCTAGAATTGCAGACAAATGTTGGAAAAAACCATAATTTGTGGGAACACATTTTGTTTATTTATATTAACTTCAAACTATGTATACAGGCATCAGACCAAGACAATAAAACAGCAGCTCACAGATAGCAGAATGAAACACAGGAAAAATGCAGGGCTCTTCTGCAAGTGATTTGCATGTGTCCTTCACATAATACTTCAACTTTGTATAAAATATCTAAATACTAAATAGTTAAACTGCACAAAAGTTTAAATCAGAGACATTTGAAAAAAGTGTGAATAATTTTCCAGTCACTGAGTCAAGATCATGACACTCACACAGCAAAGGGGGCATATTTATTTGTGTCTCTTTGCTACTGAATGTCTTTCTACTTCTAGAAACTAAGCCAGCATTAACAGAAAATCTTGTGCATGCTCTTCCTCATGACTTTTAGTGCATAGTGCACAGAAAGCAAGCTACCATCTTCTGGCAAATGTATAAATACAGCAAGGAACAATTAAATACAAGAAAAATTAGTTACAATAAAATTAAAATTAAATACAAGAGATATTTTTTGGACCTTCAGAAAAAATCCTAAATTCACATTTGTGTGCAGCCTTAGGCATATGGCTTCAAACAAATCAGCTGATCTGAGCTTTGATCAGGAGAGTCACCCATTGCAAAACAGCTTCATTTTTGTAGCATGCAGGTTAAACAGCAGCAGAAGACTTTTTCAGTAAAATACTGGTGAATTAGCACCGAAAATGCAGCTGGTTGTACTGCATCTCAACACCAATGAGAGGCATTTACATGAGCAATAAATCCCAAAGAGTAGAATAATAAAATACACTTATTGCAGAAGACTAGCTTTCTGTCACACCTCACAATGGGGGACTTTAAATTCTTGAGGGGTCACACTGCATAAGGAAGTATAAGAAATATGCAGCAGGAATAGTGTGGAAATCTTATTAGATACCAGTCTGGTGTCTTATGTCCTGATAGAAGAGGATTAATATCCTTTTCTAAAATGCTATCATCATACCCTTGATACCTATATACCTGTACTGATTGCTTCAACAGAGGCTTTGGGCTTAATTTCCTGTGGTAATGGTTCCCCACTCTAGTTGCGTACTGTATGGAGACATGTTTGCTTTTATTATGCTGGAATTTCCTGCTTTTCATCTAACAGTCTTTCACCTTTTTTATGCATAGCAAGAGCAGAAGAAATGAAGCTCCTTCTTTCCTTTCACCATGTCATTTGTCATTGTATATGTATTTTTTCAGGCTTGCTATTAGGGTTTTTTCAAAGTAATCAATCCTAATCTAAAACTCCTCTCTGGCTGTTTTCATTGACTCATTTTTCATTTTCTTTGACATCCACAAACCTACTCCAATTCTGCTATATTATTTTCCAGGTGGAAAAGCAACAAAGAATACATGCACAAAGGCTGTGCCACTGATTTATCTAACAACACCGAGTTTATCTAATGTGCTCCTTTTTCTTGTACTCAAAGGTTTTCATCTTATATGCCCATTGGAAGATGTACATAGTATTAATGCTCATATAAAACCCAAGGTCTCCAGCTGAACCCCAACACTCAAACACACAGGAAGAGGGAGCCCTTTGCCCAAAAGCTAGGAAGGGGAAAACAAGGCAAAGAGCAATCAATTGATTTACTAACATTGCCAGGCTAGGTTACAGTACACTGTCCATTAGATTTCAATAATGCTTACATATGTTCCATATACCTACACAATTGCTAACGTAGCTGCATAATTCTGGGATACAGTAGGTGGAACTAGCAAGTACCATCCTTAGGGTGTTCCTGATGACAACTGATTGACGTTAAACAATGCATTATACCAGATACATAAAAATATATTTATATCGTGTTATACAGAAAGCTGTGCCAAATTTAACGTCCTATTGTGTAACGTCATTAGATATTGATTTTATAGGTACAGTAACTGCAAGCTTTCTTAGCAAGTAGATTGATGAAAATAATTGTTTAAGACTGACTTTGGGCTGTGGTGCTAAGATCATAAAAAAATAGGTACATAAAAGTGATCTTGATAAATTCTGTGAGATGTGAAGACATCACAATGAAAAAAAGATTGTCTCTGAATCTGGGGCATTTGATCACCTTACATTCATCATGTTTTCTATAGGAAAAAAGTTAATGTGAAATAAAAGGAATGCAGAAAACCCAAGAATGACTGGAGGCGAAGAAAGCACTTGATAAGGTAAAAAAAATTATATCCAGTGGCATATGCCCAAATTCCAAAGAGGATAAATTAGTAGAAGTAGACAGGAAAGTAAAAAGAGTCTGATTAAATATTGCAATTTCTAAATTAAGCTACATAGGATAAACGCAAAGGAAAAGACAAGCCCATCAGGAAGCTTGGATTCCTATAGCTCCACTGCAAATCCTTGCTATGCTGCAGTTACACAAGCATCAGCACAGTTCTCTCCTGTATTTAGTCAAAATCCTCCCTAAAGGCCAAATTCAGACAAAGGTAAATGGCTCTGGATCAAATCCAAGCTTTTAGTGATTTGCCTGTCTGCCCAAAGCATGTGCACATGTGTCATTATGCTAGCAGTGTGGAGATATTCAGAGGCAGGAACAGAAAGTTAGACAGACTCCTAACAAAGTCACCCTTCATGTCTTTGAATATCTCTCTCCCAAGGTTTTTTTTAGAGCTGAATAAGTGGTGAAGCTCAATGTATGAAGCTTATTGTATTGTAGTGTTATGAACAGTATTTCAAAGCTTTACTTCTCATTCAATTTTATAACAGTTAAGATCTTTCTGGGACTTTGACATTAATACAGATATTCTTGTGTGCTCAAAACAGTGTGTAACATTGTAAGATACTTCTATCAATTCATCCATTAAGCTATCATGATTTCAGGTAGTAATGTGGTAGTCTAGAAACATTTCCTCAGGGGATGATGAAAAGTTATAGTCTTCTAGAAAGTTACCTAACATAATAACTAACTCAAATAGTGTTCACAACCCAGAACAATTGCTACAAAGAGGTGGCTACTGTTTAGGCCAGGGCTGCCAAAGGGCAACTGAAAATTTAGTTACATTGCCTGACAAAACAGAATAATAATGCTACCCTAATCCTGATATTCTCATATATAATTTGTAAGGTGATGTGCAACTTTTTAGCCTCAGAAATAGTACTTTAACCATCCTCTCCACACAACAGTTTAATAAATACCTAAAAACCAGCAGATATATTCACTGTACCTATTTCACAAACACTATGTGTTCCATACCCTACATAGAAATTAACAGGTTTCTATACATTATCAACAGAAGCCATCTTTGAATAATGACCTCTTCATCCATCCTCTCCATCCAGACTTAGAAACAACTCACATACAGTTTTCTGAACTGTACAGTGAACCCTATAAATGTTTGTTTCACATCTCACAGGTCCTGACCCTCTTACAGCAATGGATGGGTGCTGCAGGAGGTACCGCAAGGTCTCCTCACTAGTGCTTGATGGCCAGAGTATTGCTCCCTTCTGTGGCAATCCTGGAGCAGAAGACAAGACCCACAGGCCTCTCCAGTTCCCACCCTAGCATTGCAGGCCAGCTTGTGATCTCAGACATCTTCAATCACATGTTGGTGGTTATTAATCAGTGACAATCTGTACTGAAGTCTCCAGCTTGTGTAATTTAGAGAATAAAAAACAGTGACTGAAAATCATACTGGCACACTTAAGGTAAAAATGTATGTTAAATGTTTACCTGTAATACTAAATGGTATAAAAATATGCCACACGACTTACAGCTCAAATCACACATACGATATGAGCAAAAAAGTTTAGTCTCTCAAAAATTCTGACAGCAGAGGTACGGTACAACTGTAGTGGGCCAGACCCCCAGGCCACATTGCGATGTCAGGACCAGACAACACTGTGTTCTTCCACAGTGAGTTGGGACAGCCCAGTACTTTCTTATCCTGGCTATGGTACAGTGAGTCAGGACAATTAGGCACCCTGTAACTGCACCTGAAACTCCTGTTGCCTGGATCCATACCCGAGACTCCTGCCACTTGGATCATGACCCACTTGCGTGGTTGCCTGACAAGAACTATGGCCAGAATGAAATTACACTGACCAAAGCCAATTATCTCCCAAACCTATAAACAGCAGTCCCAAGTGAGGCCCTTTGAGTTCTCCTGGACCACTGCGGGCTGCGACCAGCATCTCCCTCTGAGTGGGACACCTCTCAGAGCTTACAAACCCCCCAGTTCACAAAAATCGGAGGATCATTGCCAAAAGCTGACAACGGGACTTGGGCTGATACCCTTCGCTCCTTGAGGCTCAACCCTTCGCCCATTGAGAAATGCCGAGACATTTGACATGAATATTTTGCTGAACTCGAGGGGAATTTTTTTTTACAGGTATACCTCTGTTTATATATATACACACATCTATCTTTGTGTCTGTGTGCATGAGTGTGTGAATTGACCCAGGTAACTGATAGCAAGTATAATATAAATATTGGCCTGTCAGATCTGTAATTAAGTCACTGTTGTGCTTGTAGCAAAAACTACTTAATTACTTTATAAAATGTTAGATTAGTCAAAAATTAAGTGCTGCTAAATCTTATGATTCACCTTAAACTGTGAATGAACCTTAGACTGCTGCTACACACATATAATCCCTTTAGACATGAATCATTGCTCAAGTCTGGGACTAGGAGTCGATCCAGCTCCACCTAAGCTCCATCAGGAGTTTAGAAAGCAAGGGGGTCTTCTCTGAACCTCGTGACTCAACAGGAGGGTCTCCCCTATCTTTCTGCACCTCCTATCTTTGTACAAATCATGAAAAATCAATTCTAACTTGATCTTTCTTTGTATGTTTCTCCCTTACTCTTTTGCATTTTCAATCTCTCTATAAATCATTCTAGTTTCATTCTAACTTAATTTTATTTTGTATACTTCATCCATATATTAAGTAATAGAGTTAACCTTGCCATCAAACTTTGTGAAGTCGCACTTTTATGAACTCCTGTTAAATCACTTTTGCTAATATCTTTGATAGCGGTTCTTTAAGCGGTCCAAACCACTCATCCGCAACAACAACTAAGTGGATTATGCCCAGCATCAGGTTTGGAAGCACCAGGAAGTCAGTGGAAAAGCACTGACAAAAGCATCCACTGATGGAGAATCACATGCCATATTTAATATCCACTCCTGGAAACCCAAGTAATTAACGGCTGTGGTGGAAATTCTGCATAGGCATGACTTGCAAACTGGATCTTTGTTCTTCTTTCCTTTTATCAATGACAACAAAATAGTGTCATCTCAGAATCCTACCCCCCCAGGGGTTGGTCCTCCTGAAATCCAACCTGAACCTCCCAGAGCTAGGGTCTGTGGTCAACCTCCTCAATGGTCAACCAAGTAACCTCCCACCAGATGGGGACAGGCAGCTGCTGGGGCCCTGCAACCACCCCCTTCCCTGGGCTGAGCAAGCCTTGTTCCACCAGCACCTCCTCCTCACAGGGGTGCTGCTCCTGCCCCAACCATCCTGGGAGCTCCCCTGGACTCACTTTGTGCATGCCTCTCCTCTACTGGGGCCCCAAACTGGTTGCAGCAATCTAGACGCTCTCCAACATGAAATGGTACCCAACATACAGGTTATATCAAGATGGGATTGGTTCATGGTTCAGTGAACAAAAGAATATACCAAAAATCTTTGGCTGTGCTATTTTTCCTATGACACCATCACATATTCTCATTCGTCATATAGTTCACTAAAGGTTCAAAATAGAAGAAAAACTCAACAATAAAAAACATAACAAGAAAACCAGTAAGAAGTGGCATTAATCCACTCTGAAGCTCAAAGAACATTTCCTACACATTTTTAAGCTTCCTGCAGCAGCACGCAACTGTCATGAGCAGATTCTTGCTTGCGCACAGCAAAGGCTGCTGGTTACAGCTCCCAGCCCTACTTTTGACACTGGACTACCTGTCAGACTGGTTTAATTTACACTCGCTGAGTATGACTGGGAACATATACATACTAGGGAATATCAGAACACAGTACACTGCAACTATTTCTCTCTGCCTCAGCTGCAGCTCAAAACAGGTCTTTGAGCAAAGAGAGGCAATGATCTGACTTAATTCTACTGCTTCCTAGGACTTGTGTGAAGTATTAGAAGAAAACTTAATTTTGTCCTTCTTTGGTACTGGCAGTCCTTTTAATCCCTTTTATGATATTTGCAGGCACTGGACGAGACTTGCAAGTACTTAAGAGATTAACTTCCACTGATTTAGGCACCAAATATATTTGAGAATCTGGTCTCAACACCTTGTTTGATTGGGATTTTAACAAAGCACATCCAAGATGGTGAGAGCACAAAAGAGCAGGCAGAACTGGCAAGTGTATGCAAAGCCAGACAGAAGGATTGCATAAAGCCTGCAGCATGTCTCATTCAAGCTAGAGCAGGCAACTCCTGTATCACTTATTTCAGAAGACTTCATACTTGAATTTTGATTTAGATTATCTTATATTTCAATGTAAAGAGAACATACGGAAGTGATCAAACTTCTGAAATACTATTATCTGTATCAGAAGCTTTCCATTTCTTTAACCTGTATATTTCTAAGTTATTGCATTGATGATGTACAAGCACTTTTAAAAAATTCAGAGCTGTTGATTAAACAGAATACATGAGTTTTTCTTTTTGAACCTCCACGTAAGTAGGGTAAGACATGCCAAAGGCCTATAGACCTCTATTCCAGGAGAACAGCACTGCAAGAGAGTATTCTGTACTAAGAAGTAGGTGAAGATGCAAACTGAGATGCCATATTCATTCATTGTCTGTAATTACTTTCAGTGACTTGCTAAGCATTGTAATGTGCTTAGTACAAGGTTTGGTTGGGGGTTTTTTTTGAACGAAAGAGCATGACAATGGCAAAAGCCATGAACATATCCATTAGAAACTAATATTCCGTTACTTCCTCACTGTGCTCCATTTCATTTTGTCAGTGAAGTTTTTCGCATCAAGTATCTACTCTCTCATTTCCAGTTATACTTTTTTTTTTTTCAAAAATGCAAGAAATTACATATCTGATAAAGACTTGCAGAAGAAATGCTTTTAACAAACTTAAAGCCTTTACAAGGCTACACCTACATTAGCAAATCATCCAGCATAATAGGAATGCATCAGCAGACAGAAGCTATTGGTGCTGAGGACCCTACTTCTTCACTATACACAGTCCTCCAGATTTTACTTCAGACTAGATTTAGTCTGGTCATCGGGACTGAACATCCCCTCTCCATGCATGTGACCAAGCAGTCCAAACTAGCACTCACTGGTTGAAACCTTTATACCTGCACAAGGACTAGAAGTGCATCGGGATGCACACCTGGAGCAGAATTTGTTTAGTCTCTGAAGAGACTAGTTCCCAGATGCCAGAAGAGCCCTGAAAACCAAAGCAATCTGCAGAAGGTGGGGACAGCTAGGGAACTTGCTTTGAAACTGCACTGCTGCTTTAAAGGAAAATGCAGATTCAATCAGGGATTCTTCTGCCTCGAATGACAAATACGTGAAAATGTTCCAGCTTTAAGCATTGAGTAATCACATTGTTTGTCGTTGTAGACTATTGTTGGTGACAAGACTGACTAATGCATGCTGAAGGTCCTGCAGGATCATGCAGTAATATGTTCCTACATCTAGTAGGATCATACAAGATGTTTATTCACTCTACCATAGGATGTTTTCCTTGACGGCATTGGATTTTTGACCTACGTGTGTCAAAGTCATGTTTACTGTACTGTACCAATATCTGAAATATATTAAAGAAGCATTTAGGTAAAGACCACATTCACAATTAAAGAATAGAGAATACCAAGAAATATATGTTAATTTGGAAAAGTCCTCAAGCTTTTAAGCCTGAAAGTAGAGATAACTACTACAGAGAATCAGCAGAACAAAGACACAATACTGCTCAGAACTATTTTCCATTATATGAGCAATGCACACAGCTGCTTCTGTAGCTTCCACTATAAAACCAAACACTGCCATATTTTAAAGTAATGGTCCAAGACAATATAGCTGTACCAGCACAGAATAGCTTTCTACAGTGTTTCAAGCTATTTCTGTAATATTTTCATAAGCAATTAAGAGCTGTCTCCTACACCACTCCAGTCAATGAGAAATTTGAATTCAACTAGGATTAGGAACAGAGGCCCTGAATCAAAGCTCTTAAGAATTTCTAAGTCTCATTGAGGTCAATGTAAAGCAAGCTTGCACTCAAGTGCTTTGCTAGGAGGAAGAAAAAACACTCTTTATGTTTTTCCTGTTTGTCTTGGTAAACAAAAAAGGCAGTGGAAGCCGATTTTTAATTTTTGCCATCACAGCTCTGAAACAGAACAGCTCAGCTGGAAGACATGGAAATTAGCCTGTGGCAAGAGGCTACAGAGACACCACAGCAAGTGAGAAAGCAGCACAGCATTTATCTTCCCTATACATTAATGTTCTACTTCTGGTAGTAAGTAGATGTGAACTGACTCCAAGCCTCCATGTTGTCTGATTTATACAGCTAGAGTATTTAAATATACCAGTGGCATACAGATTTTTATACAACATTAAATACTTTTTACCTGCAAAGTTTTCTTCACACAGAGCTTGATAAATGCTGACACATGTCAGTCTACTAAATGTAACAGAACGGTAGCAAAATGGTAAAATGGCATTATGAATGTGAAAATTTTCTATCAGAGAATGAACAGAGACTGTTCAATCTGTACAGACACACAAAGATAAAAAAACCCTTTTCTGCAATAGAGCAAAGATACCAATCCCTTATTTTTGTAAGTGAAAGGTCAACATCATATAACATTTATTGGATGCAGGGGGAAACATAGCGACAAAGGCTGAGGAAAAGGCTGAGGTACTTAATGCCTTCTTTGCCTCAGTCTTTAATAGTAAGACCACTTGTTCTCTGGGTACCCAGCCCCCTGAGCTGGGAGACAGGGACGAGGAGCAGAATGAAGCCCCATAATCCAAGGGGAAATGGTTAGTGACCTGCTACACCACTGAGACACACACACGTCTGTGGGACTGAATGGGATCCACCCCAGGGTGCTGAGGGAGCTGGCAGAGGGGCTCACCAAGCCACTTTCCATCATTTATGAGCAGTCCTGGTTAACCGGGGAGGTCCCAGTTGACTGGAGGTTAGCAAATGTGATGCCCATCTAAAAGAAGGGCTGGAAGGAGAATCTGGGGAACTACAGGCCTGTCAGCCTGAGCTCGGTGCCGGGGAAGGTTATGGAGCAGATCATCCTGAGTGCCATCACACGGCACGTACAGGACAACCGGGTGATCAGGCCCAGTCAGCGTGGGTTTATGAAAGGCAGGTCCTGCTTGACCAACCTGATCTCCCTCTATGGCAAGGTCACTCGCTTAGTGGATGAGGGAAAGGCTGTGGATGTTGTTTGCCTGGACTTTAGTAAAGCCTTTGACACCGTTTCTCACAGCATTCTCCTGGAGAAGCTGTCTGCTCATGGCTTGGACGGGCGTACTCTTCCCTGGGTAAAAAACTGGCTGGATGGCCGGGCCCAAGGAGTTGTGGTGAATGGAGTTAAATCCAGCTGGCGGCCGGTCACAAGTGGTGTCCCCAGGGCTCAGTTTTGGGGCCAGTTCTGTTTAATATCTTTATCAAGGATCTGGACGAGGGGATCGAGTGCACCCTCAGTAAGTTTGCAGATGACACCAAGCTGGGCGGGAGGGTTGATCTGCTCGAGGGTGGGAAGGCTCTACAGAGGGATCTGGACAGGCTGGATCGATGGGCCGAGGCCAACTGTATGAGGTTCAACGAGGCCGAGTGCCGGGTCCTGCACTTGGGTCACAACAACCCCATGCAGCACTACAGGCTATACCCAATTTATTATATTTTCCTTAACAACATAATATTGGAGTATATTGTGGAATATCATTGGAATGATATTGGCACATCATTTTGTTTTGAGTCAGTTTACACTTAGAATCTTACGCACTTGATCTTTAGAGGGTGAAGGTCTTATCAGGAAACTAAATCAAAATCTGAATCTACACTTTCAGCAGAGGATAACCCGCTCCTGAGCGGACACAGGATACTTTTTAAGCTTTGGTAGGAATGGAACGAGTGAGATTGTACACAATTAATTACTGTACTGCAAAGCAGTCTACTATTTCTAGCATCACTGAGTGGCTATGGTTTTACTGATTGCAAAACTTCAAACTTTTAGGACTACTTAAACTTTTACCTGCTGTGTTAATGCCTGTATGCACAACCTAAGCAACTGACCAAGGTTGATTGCAGAACGCAGCAGTGGTACGTCATTTCCATTAAGGAAAAAAAAAAAATTTAAAAAATCACATCTTGAGAGAAATTATTTTTTCAATAGGAAGTAAAGGCAATAGCAAGGAAAAAAACCCAAAGACAAGACAATTTTATCAAAAAGAAAAGGATTGAAAGACAAGTGTTGCTTTTCTTCTGTTTTTTCGTTAAATATTTTGTCACACGCAACTATAATGCTTTTAACTAAAAGCAGCTCTTACTTGCTATGAAAAAGCTGGTTATAATTTCTCTAAAAATTTACATTCCTTGTGAAAGCAAATTTCCTGATCAGTAGATACACATCAGCAAGGCCATCTTGATCATATGAATCCTAAAATAACTATCTCTGAAAAGGGAACTGTTGTACAATTAAATTATCTATCTCCTGAAAGATTTTTCAGATGTACAAACATTTAAATGCAATTTACATACCTGCTGCCCAAGTTAACTTAGGGTACAGGAAAACAATACTTTTGAGGAAATCTGATCTATTTCTAGCCAAAATTTCACCAAGATAAATGAGTCTGGATAACTTGTCTGGATAACTTGTTGATGACTTCTGACAAACCAGCAGACTAGACTACATAATTGCATGAATGTGAATAACTAGACTGTACAGAGACAAAGCAAAGACTAGCAACAGAATCCAGCGCTTCATTTCTCCTTTCTCTACATGAGAGCCTTTCATTCATATTTTCCATTGTAGCACAAGGATTCTTTCCGACCACAATTCCAACCCATTTCAGTGAAAAAAATAAAGATATTCCAGGCCTCTTCAACCCATCTGCTGCAAAAACAGAGTATTGCCCCATTACAGAACTCAATAGTAAAAATCTCATTCTCCTCTCCATTAACCAACCCATTTCCTAGGGTGGTGATGAAAGCAGTGCCCCAGACAAATTTGTTATAATACTTCTGCTTCCCAAATCCCAATTTTACTCAGCAAGAAGAGGTGGTAGATTAAGAAAAATTAAGAAGTCCCTCAAACACACAAGCAAAATTGCTGCTTTTTCCTATTAACCCCCCAGGAACTGATTCCCTCAAGCAAAGGCAGAGGACCCAAGATTGCCTCTTGCAGCCCAAATAATTCCCAAGATCCTGCAGCACATCCCAAGCCCAGTTCCCACTCCATCTCAATACTGTTACACTTTCTGCCAAAGCATTCAGTATCTATGCGGCCTTCATTTCTGATATGTTTAAAGTGAGAGTGAATCATCCAGGCAGTATCAAAAGTGTTTTTGGCAGGATCTTGGCCACCCGCTGTGGGGTGCAGGATCCGGACAACCTTCTCAGTGCTTTCCTTCCTCTTGCCTTCATGTCTTCCAGCTCCCATCCTAGCTCCACCCAAGCACAAGATGGATTTGCATCACCTCCTTTGGGGCAGAAACACCCATCCTTAAGGTTATTTTCCCTCTTTGGCACCCTTACCAGGGATCTAACTGCCCACTGGCTCAAAAAGACCAAAAACCCAAATCCCCATGGTTTACCCAGTAAGGCACTCAGAGCAGTAGCCTACAGCAGCCATTCTGAAAGTATAATTGCAAATCCACATAGTGAAAAGTTATCTACTTTAAGTGAAGAGAACCTCCCATGTTTACCTAGTAAGGACAAAAGTGAACTCGCATATAGTAGCAGGCACAGAAATTCATGGGCTGGCCTCCAAGGGATTTGGAATCATCCATATCTCCTTTTAATTGTTAACATAATTTAAGTGAACAAGACGGCTGACAGTAGGTGCTGAATTTCTTAAGAGGATGAATATTTTATTTAACTTTCAAGCAAATCAATCCATCCACCAGCAATTTTTCAGAAAGTTAATTCTGTATTCACCAAAAAGCCAAACAGCTGGATTCTGCCTTCATATATTTAAATCAAAGGAGCTTACAAAGGAAACTGAATATGCTGCAATGTAAAAATTCCCGTGCCGGTCCTTTAAGCCATAAAAGCATTATACATCTGTAGGTATGCTGGACTAATGCAAACTCCTATCTTTTGCCAGAGCCATGCTATCTGTAACCTCTCAAGAGGCAGATGCTACCTTAGTATTGTGGTGTTCAAATCACTGCTTAGGCCAAGTCCAAAGGCCAAAAAAGACTACTACATACGAATCAGATCCAGCTCAATCCCCTCTCCCTCCAGACAATATCACAGCCCAGGAAATTATTGCATACATAAGTTAAAATTATTTTCCATCTCTTACTCCCCTCCTCCATTATCTCATCCCTTCCCACCTTTCTTACCTCCTGTTATTTTCACAAGAATCAATAAATTGCTTCACAGCAATTTTAGTATTTTTTCTATTATTCCCTTGTTTCTTTAGCAAGCAGTAAATAACTCTGCCTATTATGAAAGTGTTCTATAGAGGCTGATCGCAGGCACAGGTTAGAGTTTCTTACCTGTCTTAAAATCTGGAGGTCTATAGCCACATTATCTCTGTTCTGGAGAAGAGTGCTGTGCTACTTCTTTCTTCCATGATTTAAGGAAGCAATATAGGGAAAGATTGTTCAGTAATGAAACTCAGTGGAAAGCTAAAACATTCATCTTAATGTTATGAACAAATACCAAAGAACAAGAGTGATATTCACAAGTAACACGCTCTGATTTCAAAGGCATTGCCCCAGATGCGCATATGTATAGAAGAGGCTCATTTCTCAGTCTTGCCATTTTCTTTATGGTGCTTATACTTATTACTCATACAATGATTGCAGGTTGAAACACATAGATACTTAAGTAGGACAAATATTTTAATTTCCTCCATTATGCAAGCCAGACATCAGAGCTGTATATAGAAGTATATATTTTTTAATAAACAAAATTTGATTGAAAACTTTTACTAAATTTTGAGCAGCTTTTAAAAATAAGTATTCCACTCACCATAGCTATTACATATAACTGGCTTACCAATCTAGTGGTGCTAAAGTAGCTTAAGTAACTTTAAAATATAGCAGCAAATGTAGTTTTCAATGTAACATAAAGCTCTGCACAGAAAACACTTGAGAACTTTGAACATACCTTATTTTGAGCTATTTCCCCCAGTCCTTTGCAGCTATATATTTTACTACAGTTCTTGAACCTAAAGCAGGGGAGATTTCTTAGTTCTGTTTTTATAACATTGCCTATTAGCACTCTGTAGAGGCCAGAAAAAGCAACACCTGTGGACTTTCTGAAGGCTCCTTTGAGCAGATTGCCATGACCATACGACAAGCGGGGGGGGGGGGGGGTGCAAAGTGAAGGCCTATTTTTAAGCTTCCCACCCTGCTTAGAAGACTTACAAAATGTCAATGTCTAGCACACATTTACTGGTGGCTTTATGATGAGTTTTTTTTTTCTGTGCTACACAATGAAGTTATTTACTTAGGAGAAATACTGCTCTAAGTCAGCTCCAGCCTAGGAGACCAACAACTTACACTGTCCTTGGCAACATTACAGGACCTGCCACTACATCAAAATGAACTGTTCTTGAATATGTTTGTCTCCAGCGTATTATGTGCAAATGTGCTTTCCTTTAGCGCTGGGCCTGTAGCTTTTCTTGTCTTTTTTTTTTCCCTGGAACACACATACTATTCTTGTACCAAATAGACAGTAACAAGCTTGTTTTCATAGAAAATGGGATCATTACTTTGACAGCTGACAAAGTTCTGGGCTGTATTCTCTCTTGGTAATAACTTTGCAGATACTTTATTTTCTCCTCTTTGCCTACAAAAATGATTTACAGTGGCAGGAGGGTTAAGGATAGAAAGATAACCAAATCCAGCTTCAGCCCACTCTTTTGTCTGCTAAGACTTTGGGGGGACATAGCTCATGCATACGTCCCTGAATACCATTTGTGTTTCTGGGAAAGGTAGAGTTGGTAGTGGGCCGGTCCCAGCAACGTCTCAACAGCGCTGAATTTGCAGCTGTTAGAGCACAATCAGAACTAAGAAATTTCCTGCCTTTCTCCATCTGATATATCCTGGAGTGTTTACCTGAACAGCAGCAAAGGCATCAGGAGATTTTCCAGCACCAAGTGGGACAGGCCCTGTAAAGATGGGGAAAACTCTAGAAAAGGAAAACTGGTGGACCAGGGAGGGCTTACTGGCCCCTCAGTTTGTGTATCTCCCCAGGCACTTCCAGATGTGAAGTGTGGGTGAGAGGTAGGTCTACACCAGCCGTCCTTAAATTCCCATCTTTCCATACTAACACTTCCTATCAAATGAAAATATGGGCGCGCATGTTTGGAGGGACATGTGGCAAACTTCAGCCATGTCCTGAAGGCAGAAGAAAAGAGTAAAGTCTGGAGCTCCCAACTGTAATCTACAGATGCAGTTGTATTTCTATTCCTGGCACCCACCTGCTCTGCGCTCACAGGCAGATGATTTCACCTCCGTGTGCCCTCTTCTGCAGTTTGCCTTTCTCCATCATTCAGTTTGAGAACCGACACAACTGTGCATATGTGTGTATATATATATGTACATATGCAAGTATGTGTTTATATGTACAGACATACATGCAGAACTTCACACAATGGCAACTAACCTTCTTGAGGCTGCTGGTTACTACTCCAGTGCAAAACCTCATGATTTGGAGGGGAGAAGAGTGTTTGGGGCTTTTTAATTTTAAATATTGTTTTTAAGAAAACAGTGGTCGCTTTTAAGGATAGCCTATGGCTGTACGCAGTGGTGGGAATCCATCTCAGACATAGTGAGGGCTACTGCACACACACTGCATGTTACACCCTGTGCCAGTATGTAATTCTGGGTCCATTTGTGCTTCTGGGCTTGACGTGAACATATGCACCACCCATGCTCAGTGCAGGAGGAAAAGAATATTCTGAAAGAGTTTTCAGATAGTTTTTAAAGTTCTGGTGGGTCTGGACCCACACTATCCTCAAGGTGTGTATGGAAAGAGGAATAAACAATACCATGATGTACTCGCAATAGGCAGCAAGCTCAGGGACACTTTTCCTTGTGTGATTGAATTCCTCTAGCAGTCTTCTCTGTAGTTTTTAAACAGTTAAAGGAAAGCTTTTTGGAGCAAGGAGACTGTTTAAATGAGCATTTGTTTAGATCTTTCGGGCCATAGTGCTGAAAGGGAGTTTGAAATGTTGTGATGTAGTTAAATAAATGCTGTCGGAAGAGCTAAAGTTGCCTATTATAACTGCCTGTGTTGTACTCCTTGCAGCTTCCTTTCAGGCTGACATTCTTTCATGTACGGGCTTTGCCTAAATATATATGTTTTTTGTGCAAAGGTAACCTATTTTTTAATACACTTTTCCTGCTTTAAACCATTTTTCTGAACAGTTCTCCAGCAACTATAGTCAGCAATAGAAATTTGTCAGGGAGATAAACCCCATGCAGAAATATACTTGAGCTTTCCAGTGAAAAATAACTGCAGCTGGAAAGGGGAGAAGGCTTAAAATCAGATTTTGAATGATTAACAATAAAAAGGGCCAGTCAATATTTTAAAAATATTCATAAAAAAAGGCAATATTACTGAGGCTGACAACCAAACAGCTTAACTGCACAGTAAGAGCGTGTGCATCTCACTGGGAGAACAGGGAGACGTGCGTCGTTCAGTAGTGCCTCTTCCTCTTTTAATGAAGCAAGTCTGACCTCTGTGTATTGAACAGGATGCACAATGAAAGACAAACGAGTGTCTGTCATGACAATTTTTTTCTCTTTCAAGGTGACAATGCAGCAGCCATCTCTTGTTTAGTTTGTTTTTTCTTCATCATTATAAAACACTGGATGTGATTTTTTTTCTTTTTTTCTTTCTTAAATACATTTAAAATTAATAGGATGGATTGGAAAAGAAATATCTTTGACTCCAATATGAGTACTAGATATGGCTGGACAAAGAGGCAAGACTTCAGCCTTCAGTTGGGTAAAATGGTTAGATAAGTATGGCATTTAATATCTGCTTAGTATGATGAACTTCACCCTTGGTTTGCTTCCAAAGCTGGCTGGTGGGAATCTCACAATTCATCAGTAATTATCCTGTTGAATTTGCAGAAGATGGGTGAATGCCAGGCACTTAAAGAAGGAAAATGCAATGCCCATATTTCTGAAAAAAGGAGGGAAAAGAAGGAGCCAGAGAGTTGCAAAGGTGTCAGCTTAGTTTCATTTTCAGAAACATTGTAGGGAAAGAAATCTTCAAGCCAACTATTTTTAATCACCCAGAATTTAAAAAAAAAAAAAAAAAGGAATGCAAAAGGAAACATGGATTAGTCTGACAAGTCTTTCTTTTGCCAAATCTAATTGCCTTATGTGACATGGAAACACTGTGATAGAAGGGAAGCAAAATATGTCATATCTTGGCTCCTAGTAGTGTTTTGAATGACATGTTCATCATCAAACTTGGGGAACCACAAGAGGGTGAGAGCAAAGATAGCTGGAAAACTGTAATCAAACTGTAGTTATTCTTGAGCCACTGCCAGAATGAAAGGGTATCCAGAGCAGACTCTCTGGAGTCTGGTAATATTTAATATTTTCTTTACTGTTCTAGATGACTGGACAGGGTATTCAAATTAAATTTGCAGACAACACCAAAAGGGACTAAACGGGGACCAGCCACTCTGCTGAATGCAAGATTTAGAGCTCAGAATGTTCTTGACATTTTTTATATGAAAAAGTATGATTCAGGGACAAATATAGCGTTTTACATTTAGGAGAAAATAGCTACATAAATACACATAAGAGAATTGCAAAATGGTATCATTGGTTATTTTGACTCATATTCTGTCTGATCTGCAACTTCAGGTTGCTTCAGTAGCTGGCTGGGATGCAGAAACAAAAGTCAACCCCGCACATCATGTGAAATGAGTCTCCTGCTATACGTGGTACTGATATGGCCATAGCTCGGGTACTTCTGGTTTTCAGCTTCACATTTCTAACCAGTTGTCAAAAGATTAGAGGAAAGAATAACCAGAGATCTGAGGAAGGTCGGCTCTGAGGAAAGATGAATGGCTATTTAGCCTAAAGAAGAAAACACCGCATGAGAGTCAGGAGTCTTTAAAGATGTAAAAGGCAGCTTGAGAGGAGCAGGGAATCACCTCTTCTCCATGTTCAGCGCGGGGAGGACAAGTACTGAGCTTAAATGGCAAGAGGACATATTCCCGACCAGCATTAAGGAAGGTTTCTAAGGGTGAACGGCAGAAGCAGTTGTCTGAGAAAGTTGTTGAAACCCCTTTGAAATAACTGGTGGAACAGCCCCCTGCCAGGAGTGACGGGGGCATAGCTGATCCTTCTTGGGAAAGAGGAGGGACCGTAAGCCCCCCCACTTTAGGCAGGCCCATTAGGACTGTTGTCAACCATCAATCCCCACCTGGCCCACCCTGGGGCATATACCCGCTCCGCGCTCCCTGCCTGGAGCCCCTGCTCTGCCCGGGGATGGACAGCTGGCTGGTGGTGGGTCTCAGAAGGGCAACCCAACCAGGGATACCAACATTGCAACTTGGGCATTGTTTTTATTCAGCATGCTTCTCTCCGAACAAGCTTTTAGCTGGTAAAACGTTGTGTATGCTCTTAATGTGTCTTCTCCTTTTTCCTTACTCATATTTATTCAACCGCTTAAATCAAGTTCTTGGGAATCTTCCGTTCTGAAGATAAACAGCACTTATTGCTTTCTGACTTCAATAGCCAAGCTAATAAAAATCCAGTTGGTAGACTTAATTTTTTTTTTAAGCTTTTATGAACTGAAACAGGAGAGCAGACGGTTTTATGCTGATGCACAGCCATTGGTGGTATATGAACATAACCTGTATCCCATCCTGCCAGACGATGCTTTATTGTTGTTATTGTCATTTATTGTTTAGACTAACAGGAAGTGCTGCCACTGTTTGTTTAAAATCAAATTAAGTAATTCTGCACTGATCTGGAAGAAATCTGTTTAGAAGAAAACAGTGACATTTGCAGCCACAGTAAAGAACTTTAAAGCTATGCTAATAACCTAGCCTAGACTATGCCACTTTCAACGAATCTGCTGTTATTTAGTTACATTATTTTATTGTAATACACATGCAGAAACTGTTCTGGAGCTTAGAAGAAAGCTCTAAAGTATCATTAAAAAGAAAGCTCTGAAGTATCATTTTGTATATCTACTCATATCTAAAAGAAGAAAAAATGTAGATGCTTACCAGAAGCTTAAAATCTAGCAGCTATAGAACTTCTTAGATATGCAGAAGTTGATAGCATATGGCTTAGAGTGATAATTCTTAGAAACCAGCACCTCCCCACACCATGAATACCAATCTAAGCTCAGAAGTAAAGTTTCTGGTATGAGAACCCCCCCATTCAGCCCACTCCTTATTGCCCTTTCTACATCGTGACAGAAAATTGGAGGCCATCTACCCCTTGCATGCATTCCCCAAATGAATTTTCTTTGTAGCCCTAATGCTACACCAAAACTTTGCCCCAACCAAGAAAACCTTAGTGAGGTTGGGGTAGCCTTGGCTGTCCTGCTGTCTGGACAGACCAAGGTCTCAGAACGCCGTACCTGATATGTGGGTGCCTTGACTTTAACCTGAGAGGACTGCTCCATCCATTTGAATATCGGATTTAGGGTGTGTGAAGGAGTATAGAGAGAGGGAGGAAAAAAATGTCCACCCTGGTATAGCCACAACCCCCAATCCCCTTCCCACCCAGAACAGCATTAGCAGCTCCACAGCCTCAAATGCCAGAGGGTTTCAGAGTTACAGCAGAGGACTGGAGACCGTGTTTAATAATATGTGAAATTTGATTTTCTAGCATTACCATGCACCTTCAACAAATGAGTCCTTTAGCCTGTAGCCAATGCACCTGTGTCTTTTTAGACCTTTGGAGACCGCAAGGTCTTTGGGGTAGAAATTTTATCTCCTTGGTAAAATATCCTGCATGCTTTTACATATGATTTAAAAAATAATAATATGGCCAAAAGACTTCAGTGCTTTCTCAGTTGCGCACATCTAGATTAGCGAAGTTTTAACTGGCATAGTTCAAAGCAGAATTTAATCCACATTTCACACTCTTGTTCTGGGAAAGGCTGCTTAAGGGTTATTGCAGAAAAGTATGGTTAGTTAAGTATGATCCTAGTTGTCACATAGGAAAAGTGGGCACTACGGACCTTCTGGCTGTTGAAGACAAGTAACACTGCAACGGAGACCAACAAACTTGTAATAATGGGGAGGTCAATGGGTGCAAGGTTCAGTCTCTAGCAGCCTCTGGTGGCTGTTCAAATACAGATTTTTTTTTTTTAAAGTTAATGGTTATGCAAACATTCTTTATTTGATTTGTTTTGCAATTTTGATTTCATGCATTAATATGAACAATTTATGTGTTGAGAAAAAAATTTCTCTGCTTGTTGTAAAGTCTGGTTATCTCTGGAAGTCTTTTGTTGCTTTGTTAGAAGCTTTTTAATAGAAGAGGTCAGCTAAATACATTGGTTAAGCTAGCAGAATCTAGGTTAGAGATAGTCATGGTAAATGACTAATTACAAAGGGTTGTAATTTTGGGGTTGACTATTAGCAATGTAAGCTATATCAATACACTGCCTTGTAAATGAATAGCTCTGTTTTTTTCTTTTAATTTTATTGAATAATACTGTTTCATAATAGCAATAAAATGCTACGGGCAGTAGATTCCTAGAAGATTATTTATCAGCTTTATGTCTCATGTCACTCCTGGAAAATGCAGTAATTTTTGTTGGGCTGTATTTCTTAATCATTACAGCTGTCACCCATTGCAACTGCTGTAGTTAAGGCTGCAAATCACTATGCATTGCAGGTCCCTGTTTTCACAGACTCATAATTTTCCAGCACAGTCTCTTTTTGGTAGTCAAATGTTCCATGTTTGGTCTATGCACACAGAAGTCAGTGTCTGGAAACAGAACAGCACCCTATTAAACTGTTTTATTCCTAGCAAAAGGCCCAAGAGAAGGTTATAACACTCTTTTGTGCATGTAAACTGACCCAGGTGTTTAGGCACATTATTACTTGCACAAAACTCTGCCTGTGTGTCCTACGTACTCCCCCAAGACATTCACACTGGTGGAGTGCTCATTTCAAGGGAAGAAAGCTGGAAGTGGGTTCACCACTAAAATCACGACTTTCAGTATCTTGAAATGTCGTCAAAATCCCCCCTTGAGTGGGATACACGCAGGGCTGGGTCAAGACAGCGTGGCAAGGATCACGTCCTTTTCATCTTAGCCCTAAAACCTAAACCTAACACAGAGTCTAATTCCTCTGTCCTCTAGAAGAGGCATCTGTCACTCCTCCATACACATTGAATTTGTTCTGTTTCCTACCCAGATATGGCGAGTGTCCTAGCTTTTTTGACCAAGTCAACTTGACCTCAAAGTTAGGTTTTTATAATCGAGGTATATCAATGAACATCTCTCCCTAAAAGAAGTGTACATCAGATGACTGATAAAACAAAGCTTTGTGGTCTTTCTAGCGTCATCTTCTGATTTGGTTTTGCTTTTTCTTTGCCTCCAAGGACAAGGTATTTTTAAAAGTAACCAAGCATTTCAAATTGGCATTTTTTACATTCACAGCTCACTGAACAGTAAGTCCTTCAGACAATTTTAAAAATAATTGTTTGACAAGCAGTTAAAACTGTGAAAGTTAGAAAACATGCCATTGCGTTTGCATAAAAGAAAAGCATGTAACTTTTTAAATAGGAACTATAATTACAGATATACCCGTTGGTACCTGTTCTTAAAAAAATCTGCTAGCGTAGATCATACGGGAAAAAATGATCATTAGACCAAGGCAGGAAAATTAGACCTCTGCCACATGGAGCTATAGAGACTCAAGCCCCCAGGTATTTATTTGATTTGAACACCTTTCTGTAACATGGGCCAAGAGGAATCCCACTTAGCAGAGCAGCGGGGCATGAGAGCCACTTCTCAGCCATTTCACAAGACTGTAACACCCGATGGGTAACCCACAATGAGACAGAAACAACCTCAGCATCCCAGGTTAGAAGAAAATAGACCTGGCTGGTTTTAGGTTGGAAGTGTTAAACCTATGGGTATGCCTACGACATGGCTGCAACGGCATGTGGAAGGGAAAGCTTGGAGTATTATCCTGTGGCTGACATATCATTTATTAAAGCATCTTTCATTTTTAACAACTGGTGGAGGATGAGATTTCCAATGAGAGTCTGTAATGAGTTTTACATACTCAAGGTCACCTTGTATGCTGCGCAGTGCTGGGAGAATTAAGGGTAGTTGTGTTTGCACAGAGTGGAAGGACAGTGAAATGGCAGCAGTGGCCTCTACCCATACCTTGTTTCCCTCAGAGGGAGGATCTTTGGGTCGGACAAAGGCCAGAGATAGCACTGAATGTGCAGCTGAAAAAAACCAGTATTTTAAAAGCTACTGAAGTATTCTATTCCGGCTTACTAATCTAGGTGACATCTTTTAATTGGGATATATGGTGATCTAGTGGTCACAACCTTACAAGAAAACCACTACCCCTACACCTTAGTGCCAGTCACACATCTCGTGTTACTGTTCAACATCCAATAGCTTTTTTTGTTGTTGTCTACAGCCTGTGCAAAATCATATTCTGTTTTCTTTTGTTTCTTTAAATCATAGAAGAAAAGGTAGAGGTCACTGATGCCCAAGTCCTATTAATGGCTTGTTTGATGGAGAATATGAAGCCATACTTTAAACTAAGTATATCTGCATAGGAGCGTGCTCTTTTGAAACAGCTTAATTTTAAGTGTGCTCTGAGAAAAGAGCCTTACCAATTAAATATCATAGAGCACAACTGCAGGAACAACTAAATTAGTTTTTCTTGACAGGAGAAATTTTCAGCAAAAACACGTTTATCTACTCAAAATATAAGCTAGAAGCATGAAAACCACTCACAGGCAGCTGTGAGTGTTGTAACGATCTATGCACAAAGGACCTGCTCTCGTTGCAGCGCTGTCCTGCCAGCCAGTAAAATTACCGCTCACGTGAAGCTGCCCCTCCAGAAGACTGTCACAAAAGGCCTCCCTGTGCAAGCAAATACAAGCGAGCTTGTCTACTCTGCCATCTGTTACTGAGACCTCCTGTTAATGCTGAATCATTTTCTTCCCTCGGCTTATTTAAGGTTCTTAGCTGGTGTCTTGAGAAATGAGGGTTTGCTCGCCTCTCCGTCTTTGCTTGGGGTGTGAGCGAGCATTAAAAACTGGCATTTTCTATCACAGTCAGGCTGGAAGAGACAGATACAAGAAGACAAATGTGTCATGCCTTGGTTGTTGAAGGCTTGGGATGGAGAAAGAAGAGGCTGACTTTGATAGGAGTCTTATAGAGAAGCCTTGAAGGAGAGCAGGAACAGAAGCAAGACTTGAGAGCCTCCAGCCTGCTATTCTGCAGGCAGAGGGAGAGGAAAAACAAAGCAGCAGCTGATTGAGACAGCTGAGTAAAGAAGCTACAAGGTAAAAATAGCAGCAGGCTGTCAAATAATCTGCCAGCGTTGGGCGTGAGTGAGAAAACAGCATCAGGCTGTGGGGGGAACCAAGCCAGGGATGCTGCGCGGGGAAGGGGAGGCAGCTGCCAAAGAGCCGTCTCGCTGGGAGACACGTGGCTCTCAAAGGAGGAGCCAGCTTGGGGCTGGTTTTCTACGCCCGGATACAATTCTGTAGAGACGGCTTCAAGTCCCACTTTATAACAACTTCAGATTGAATATTTGTGTGAATGAGGCCCTTTTATCACTGAGATATCCGCAGCTATTTCATGCACTTCCTTGAAAGGGACACTCGCAGGAGTTTTCTGAAGTGAACTCCGGAGGGAGGTCACCTGCCGCTTCCCCGCTACAGCAATTGAAACAGGTCACTTTTAACTGGGAGGTGCAGCACGGTAGGTGCTAAACCCAGTACAGTATGGTTTGTGCCATAGGGTTGGGTGTCACAGATTTTTCTGTAAATGCTTTTGCTCGTTCAGTCATGATTGCGTCTCTTGACGAATGGCCTGCTCAGCGTTGCTGATGGGCCAAGGACTGAGGTCTGCCTGGGTTTTGTTTATTCTTTCATGAATGCCAGTGCTAGTGAAGGGCATTGTAGTGAGAGTCCCAAGCTGTTTATTTACGCAGTAAGAATAACAAATATTTTGAAGTGTGGCTCAAACCGTCCTTCAGCAGAAAAAGTAGTTAGGCTCAGCAGACAAACCATGGTATGACCAACCAGGGTGTCATCTGTGACTGACTCCAGTTGCGGCTGCTGCGAACTGGGATGTTTGAACCAGTGATCTTGTGCTGCACGCATTCTTGGATAAAGAGTGCTATAAAAATGCCGGGAGTACCTATTCTGTATTTTTAATGATATTTTGCCTCTGTCTTTTCACTTTCCCCTTCTGTCCCTGAACTGCCTGATGTAAAAAAGTCAGCCTGTGCCTCTTCAGAGAAAGAAAGCACACCCACAGTTGTTATTGAGCTAAAGTTTGTAATCTAAGAACAGGATGCAAGGCTGGAGTGGGCAAGTCACTTCCTAAACCTGCAGCCCTGCACATGCACTGGCTTTCCAGCTCAGCAGCGTCCCTGCTTGCTAATTCACCGTCCCTGCTCACTAATTCACCATGCTGCGGTTCAGCTCACGCTGGCTCTGCACCAGCTTCTCAAAACCCCCCCCAGCCCACCCCACGCCTCCCCAGAACAGCCCCAGCCTGGCACCACCACTGTTATATCCGACTTCTGCAGCCTACCCTGGCACCGAGGGCTGGTTCATAAGGGAATGTGGGTACTCACTCCCCGCCAAAATACCCAGAAATCTGAGCTGGGCATTGAAATCCCCTGTGCAGGGTGGGAGAGACAGCTCTCAGAAAGGAGACCCTAACCCCATAGGCAGGGGTGGGTCTGACGGTGCGTATTTGGGTACGCAGCAGGACAGAAAGCTATCCCAGCGCTGCCGCATGTCCTGCACAAATGCTGAGGATCAGGCTGCAACAAAGCAGCAGTGTCCCCCAAGATTGCACCTCAGCCTGCAGGTAGGACATGTTTACCTACATGCACCC
Organism: Harpia harpyja; assembly: GCF_026419915.1. Classification (NCBI taxonomy): domain Eukaryota; kingdom Metazoa; phylum Chordata; class Aves; order Accipitriformes; family Accipitridae; genus Harpia; species Harpia harpyja. Next base: position 7,586,203 of record NC_068947.1, read on the forward strand.
AGCTCCGCTCCTGGCTTGTCACAGCTCTCCTCTGACCATGATTTCTGGCAACCAGGAGTTGGGCACCAGCTTAGCAGGGTCTGCTCCTTCCATAGAAACCCACCCATTCTACTCCTTTGAGAAATAGATGACTTTCTGTTCTTTTAAAAGGCAGAGGCAAAGCTGGCGGTAGGGCCCTGCTGGGCTGTGAAGATGGACAGCTTTTTAGAACATTTCTGTAATAGCAAAATCCATCTCACCTAAAACAGAGCCTGAGGCACTGCGGCCAAGCAAGGGGCTAGCGTGGCGGCACGGTGTCTTTACACCTCCTTCAGAAACCATGCAGCACAGAGCAGGGGAGCACATTTCTCTAGTCCAGAGGTTAAAGCAGTTTTCACTCCTCCTCCTCGTTGTGATTTTTTTCATGGCTATTTAAGAGCTGGGCCAAGTGGCATTCTGTTTGGTTGGGCCTGCCTTTCCTGTTAAGGATCCAGCTCAGAGGTGGGGAAAACTTGCCTCAGGCTGGCTGTCAGAGTGAGGTACCAAACGCTCTCCCCTCCTGGCCTCTGCCCAGCTGCTTTTGGGGGACAGATGATCTACTGACGGGGTGCCTCCTAGACAGACGGCTGCCCTTGGTAGAGCGACATCCTGCAGTAGACAGCAATCAGTGGCCAAGTTACCCCAAAACATTGAGCTCCGAAGCCCGAAAACCTCGCAGCAGTGAGTGGAGAGATCACTACATTCGTGTGCTCTGGGTGTCTCATGGGCTGTGTACATAAACTAGAGAGACTTAAGTGTTAATCATTTCAGTGATTAAAAATAAATCACCACCTTATTCACTTGCCTGTTGCAATAATCTCAAAAAAAAGAGTTCTTTGCATCTCTGGTTCTTATGGAGGAGCCACAAGGTGAAATTTGAGCTATTTCTGCTTCTTTTTAACTATGAGATGTACCAAATGCAGAGATTAGATGCCATGTTCAGAGTTTAGAGATGACTCCCTGTGCCTTTGCTGGGAAGGGGATGGTCCCAGACACCCAATCATCTTGATGACACACGTCCTGTATGAAAACTCTCATCACCAATGCAGTAGGATTGGTGGCCCTAGTGAGCTCTTACATGTATCATGACCTATTGTGTCAATGGTACATATAAAGTGGCTACTCTGCTATTAAAATCTGTATGGCCATCACGGCTTAAATTGTTAGTCTAGGAGCTTTGGGTGCACTTCAGTCCTCAAGATTTGGACTTCTTTGTCTTCAACTTTGAAAACCACAGCCTCCATGATCCTTGTTCAACCCTGCATATAGACTCATGCAAAGACATGCCAAAAAGACCAGGGCCTCAGCTGGTGTTAAATTACCGGTGCAGAGTGTCCCATCTGCCACTGAAATACAGCTGCACAGTGCAAAGCAGTGACAAGGACTTGGTGGCTGCTTCCTATCACAAATGTCCACAGGAATTCAATCACAAAAAATATTTTTCTTATCCATAAGGCTATTATTCATTGGCTATTAATCTTTCTGGCCAGTGGTTACATGTTGAATCCTCCAGAGCCTAATTGCAGCCTGTTGCTATCAAGCCACTGCTTAGAGAAAACAACAAGAACGAGCCTGGGCTCCCCAGGACTCTCTAAATCTGCAGGCAATAAACAAGTCTAAGGCCTTAAGTCAGACATGCTGTCAAGTCATAGGAACGATGCCATTTTTACCAACTTCCTACAAGTCTGTCTTGACACCCAAAGGGATCCTTACAGCAGTTCGTCCTCTGCTTCACTTCTAGTTGCCACTTAACAGAGATTGAAGTGGAAGAGCCTCCAGCTCTAACCCCATTTATCTCTTTCACACCCAGGCAGTTAACTGGGTTGCAGGGACTTGCAGTTTTTTCTCATAAGAGGAGAAATTGATGAAGAAGAGGGGCATCTGTGAAATGAAATCCAATTTCTTTGAAGACAACAGGAGACAGGATCTCAGATTCTCATGCCCTGTTTCAGCCAGGACCCCCATCCACAAGGACTCACTCCATATTGCCCTGCCAACGAAATTCTCGTATCTGCTTTTGCCATGTCTTGCTTTCCACTCCTCAAGTTGTGCCAGGGAAGGTTTAGATTGGATATTAGGAAAAATTACTTCACCAAAAGGGTTATCAAACGTTAGAACAGGCTGCCCAGGGAAGTGGTGGAGTCACCATCCCTGGAGGTATTTAAAAGACGTGTAGATGTGGTGCTTAGGGACATGGTTTAGTGGTGGACTTGTCAGTGTTAACGGTTGGACTTGATATTCTTAAAAGTCTTTTCCAACCTAAATGATTCTATGATTCTCCATGCTTTACATGGGCTCTTCTCAGCCAGGTGTGTCTTTAGTGTGAGCCACCCTTTGCACACAGTAACGGTAACGTTGCATATCAGAAGTTAAAGGGTTTTTTACAGTTACTTCATAAATGAAGGACAATGGTTCTTCCTCTCTTCACTTGACCTCCAGTTTTAACAGGTCCTAAAAGAATCCATTTTCCCATTTGCAGTCAGGTGCTGGTCAGTCATTTGAGCTCAGCAGCTGCAGCACAGCTTGCACGCGTGGCAAATTGCTTAATAGCAGCCTGTATCGCCTCATTGTGGTTTTATACATGGGAACCACATATGCACAACCCTCTTCTGCCTCCCTGCTTTCAGTACTCTTACACCTTGTTCCTCAACCTCTTTAGAAGTCTGGTTTGGTTTTGCTTTCTTTTCTTAATTTAAAATCACAGTCCTTTCAAAATGGAAAGTGTTCAGGGATTGCCAACACAGCATGACTCTGGGAGGGGGAAAGTGGGCAGAGACCTGTTTTGTCTCCCTATTCAGGCCTCATTTCTTTTTGTTGGTTTCAGTTTGCCAGTTAGTTTTCTAGCTGAGCAATTTTATTTTAGACACTTGAAAACTCATCAAGTTTGCCAGCAGAGTTGAACAGCATGGCCCTACATGTGACCCAGTGCTGTTCCCAGCAGCAAAAATCACTTGCTGGTGTAGCTCAGGGCCATTGTTAACCAAAGGTGTTTTGCCAACAAACAAAATGTAGTTATCGCTTTTGCAGTAAGTTGAGGCAGTTCTTTGGCATCTTGTTCAAACTTCTAATGAGAATAGATATGTTAGTAAATGTTGCATTAAGCCATTACTTTGGAGATAACAGGCAAAAGTATTAAGCACTTGTTGGTAGATAAGAGTAAATTAAGACAAAGTTACAAAGGGTGCCTCTATAGTCTTAGTGTCTCTAGTTTTCTACCTGATATTCATGACATTCTATTTTGTAATTGAGTTATATGAGGGTATGGTGGTATTTACTCTTATGTGACACTGAGAAATGAATCACTCATCAAATCCTACAGAAATCTGTGGTACTGAATTCTGACAAAATCCAGGGTGCTTTTTGTTTCTTCCTTCTAGTGGGAATTGAGTATGCATTAGTTTTGGGAGAGATTGAAAACTATTGGTTAACTTTCTATTTCCTTCTGTACACCCACATTCTTCTTTCTCAAAGAGATGCTTTTGCCTGGGGGAAGAAGAAAAGCGATATGTCAGAGTTAGTGTATTTACATGCTAATGTTTAGATACATGTAATATTTATGTAAAGGAGAACAGTGAGGGATGGAAGGTGGTATTTGTGTCAGTAACGGTGACTGGTATCTGGGGAGAAAGCTCTGCTGCTTCTTCAGGTTTTATTGAACAGTGCAGAGTGGAGATTTCTCATTTTTAACTTATTTAAAATATGATCATTATCCACTCACAAGTTCAAGACCAGTTATTTCTTTATGTTACCTTCACACTATGTTAAAAATAGTACTTTCTTGAATGCTCTTAAACTACTTTTGCTAGACACAGTTACATAGCGTGTCAAGATACAGCCTTGCTAAATTTATCCCAATATGGGCTTTAATTGCCTTGTATACTTCCTGGAAATGAACCAAATGCAGTGACATTTTGTTAGGGAACTGAGTTCTTCTTAAACACCTGACTGTCTTTTGTCCATCAAGTGACATTACTAAATCTAAGTTTATCAGATACAGGTGTGTTTGATTTAAGAGGGGAAGTATTTGGGTTTTTAATTGCCCCTCTTCAACATTATGAATGCAATGTTGTTTCTTTTGAGCTGGTAGCTGGTAGCGTTACGCTGCTAATGTGCTTTCATTCTTGGGAGCCAGCCGTTCTTGCACCCGCGTCCTTACAGACTCTCCTCGCTGGCCTCCTCCCCTCCAAACACTCTCTCAATCTATTTTTATGGAACTATGCCACTGCCACGGTATCACACTGCAGTTAAGGGCTATTCTGTCTTTTCTACTTTACAGCCAGAATTACAATAGTCCTCCTCTCATGGTAGTGTTCCTTGGCAATATGGTTTTTATTTTGTTTCTTTCTATAAGAGGTTTGAACTATGTTTGGTATTTATTTATTTTTACTGTTGGACAATTTTGTTGGCTGATTTTCTTTGATGCATCGCTGGGATCTGCACTGTTTCTTCCCCCCGTTTTACTATAATTTTTCTTACTTTTTGCGTTGTGACAGAGATACTGTCATAGTGTTGACAGTCCTGGCAGATGTCTGTGACTGCCCCAAGTGTTCCTTAACACCTGCTGATTTTTTCCTCCTGTTTCTAGTTTAAATAATCCTCCATAACCTTGTCACTTCTCTCTGCCAGCTGTCTTGTCCTACTTTCTTTAAGGCGGAGCTATTCCTCACTTACAAGCTTTCTCTTCCCAAATAATTCCAGCGAACCCCCTCCATTCATATTTTCCCTCTTCCTGCTGCTTTTATTTCATTAATTCAGACACTGATAATCTACCTAGCTGATTCTGTCATTAATCCTCTCTGTTAATAATCAAGTTGTTTATTTTTTTACATTTTGAGAAGTGATAGGAACTGCAGCCAACCATCAGTCTAGATGCACTAGATGATAGGTAAAATCTCCTCCCAAGAGCAACATCACAATTCACTATCACCTATCATCAGTAAGCTAAATGCAGATTTCCTCTTTATAATTTATTCCTGTTAATACAAACCTGGAGAAGGGGCGCGGAGATAATTTGCAGCATGCTCTGAAAGTTAAGACAAGGATTATATCGGACCACAGATTGATTATATTTAAAGCCGTGGGACCCCCAGTGGCAATATCACCCAGCTGTTCCCTCTTACTTACGGCAGCACAGCTCTGGCTTAAAGACTGCTACTGATCCTGGCAGCTGTAGCAGCACAGCACAAGGGGGGGCGAGGGGGAGGGAACCTCCAGGCAGCTTCATTGCAGCCTTTTGTCCTCTACCGTCCAAGGTAGGAGCACGGATGGGTATCGGAATTCCAGACACCTCCTGCCACTGAACTCGAGGAGTTTGACTTCTGTGACCTGCAAATGACCAAACGGCTCTTACAGGTGTCGCACCCCCAACTAATGATATTTTTAATGCGCTAATCTAATGGGTCTGCAGCCTATTTGTGTCTCGGTACAGTAACACCATGTCATCTAGCAATTAATCCCTGATAGGGCAATGATCATAGCCACTGTGTTTGGATACTGTTCTCTAAGGGAAAAGAGCTTTCCTTAGAAATAATTTCTATACAATATGATTTCTTTACCATGAAGACTTAATTCTGTAGCTGTGAACTTGCTTGTCTGTGTCTCCCCTTCACAATATCTCTTCTAGGTAATTTAGATTCAGGTTCACTAAGAACTGTTTCGTAATGATGAATAACTGGTACCTGAGCACAGTAAGACTCAGACCTGGGCAAGGCAGCCTTTCTTTAGGCTAGATTTTTTTTTGGTTGGTTTGTGGGGCTTTTTTTAGGATAGCAAACATCAGGGCAGAAATAAGACAATGATAAATGGAATGCAAGTACCAATTAATGCTAGCCATGTAGCTGCATGGCTCAGAAAAGCATTTTAACATCAAAGGTTTTACATTCGATTGCAATAGCTTATGCCAGGAGCAATGCAAGACTGCTGAGTCCATGCTGTCCACATATTTACCATGTATTCAACCCGCTACCCACACGTATGCTCTGAATTTTGAAGCACACACCTGACTGCCTGCGCATTCAGCTTGACTTTCCAAGTGTAGAGTTTTGCAAGTATGCCTTTATTTTACGTTTCAAGGAATAAAAATAATCACTGTTTTATTCTTACATTAGATGTATATATGTTAACACCATAATATACCATATGTTAGAGAGAACTATTCATAAATGGACTTTGTATGCTGGCAATACACGTTGGTGACCTAGTCTCTTTGGGTTTGTTTTGTCCATTGATATTAAGCAGTCAAAAGTGTTTCAGATTGTTGGCAAGGGTGCCCAATATATTAAATGCTGGATCCCAGGTATCAGTCATGATACTTACAAGGGAATTGCCTGATGTAGTTGCCAAGCTACTCTCCATCATATTTGAAAAGTCATGGCTGTCAAGTGAAGTCCCCAGCAACTGGAAAAGGGAAACATTGCACCCATTTTTAAAAAGGGAGGAAAGGAGGACCCTGAGAACTACCGACCTGTCAGACTCACCTCTGTGCCTGGGAAGATCATGGAACAGATCCTCCTAGAAGCTATGCTAAGGCACATGGAGGACAGGGAGGTGATTCAAGACAGCCAGCATGGCTTCACCAACGGCAAGTCCTGTCCAACCAACCTAGTGGCCGCCTATGATGGAGCGACTACATCAGTGGACAAGGGAAGAGCTATGGATGTCATCTATCTGTATTTCTGTAGGGCCTTTGACATGGTCCCCCACATCATCCTTCTCTCTAAACTGGAGAGTTGGGGATTTGGTGGATGGACTGTTCCATGGATAAGGAATTGGCTGGCTGGTCGCATCCAGAGAGTAGTGGTCAACAGCTCAATGTCCAGATGGAGAACGGTGATGAGTGGTGTCCCTCAGGGGTCCGTATTGGGACCAGTACTGTTTAATATCTTCATCAATGACACAGACAGTGGGATTGAGTGCACCCTCAGCAAGTTTGCAGATGACACCAAGCTGAGTGGTGTGGTTGACTTGCCTGATTTGGTAAGGGATTTGGTAGCATCTGCTGTGTACTTGTATGGTGGGATGAGCAGTGAGTTATCAGGTTTTCCACTGACAGGTTTTTTTTTTGGTTTGTTTTTTTTTTTACCGTGAGAAACTGGGTACTTTACAGAAAAGAGGTAAATCCTGGAATAAAACAAACAAGCAAACAAACAAACAAACAAAAAAACAACCTCAAAGATTCTGCTAGCCCCGCGTCTGTCTGTCTTTATTTCTCTAGCCACCAAGCAGTGCTTTTTGGACAGATTTCTGTGCAGTGACCTTGGCATCCATGTCCTGCCGTGACCTCACCACATATTGTCATCATGCCATGGTCTCAAAATGTAAAATATCCTACTATAGGAAATTTGACACTATCAGTATTACAATAACTGCAGTAAAGTAAACTGCAGGAGAATATGTTTCATATCAGTGGAAGCAGAAAAGCTAGTAGATGAATTGGATTCCTTTTTAGATGAATCTTCTACGGATCAGCAGGTTTATTCAGAGTTACTTAAAAAGCAGTTAACATTCCATTAGCAACAAACTGTGATCTGTGTCAGCAGTAAAGCACTGTTCAGTCATTTATTTTAGAATGAGCAGTCACTGCAGGGAGAAATAAAATTATTAAACATCTCACAAGTAAATAAATAGTAAGGCAAAGCCAAGGATTTTCTTTCTTATTCTAAATATTAAGCCTTTCTTCTAGGAATATTTATTAATATAGAGCAATTTTTTTTTCTGATGTTTGCTATACGCAGGATGAGTCAGAAGTTTCCATTTCTTCTGATAGTTTGGGGTTGTGATCAAAGAAAAAAAAAGTGCACGCTCAGATTTGGCTGTTGCCATGTTATTTCATTCAAGTAGGAACATTGTTTGTTCAGCATTATGTCCTCTGCTAACCTGGCTTCGGTCCCAAAGAGCTGTCTTAAAGTAATACCTTTCCTTGCAGCTAGCAGTAGAAATGTATATGGCCCCACGCCCCAATGGGCTCTTTACCTGATCATGATTACTTTCTGTGCTTAAAGCCATCTTTATCTCTCAATTCTCCAGACTCAGACAAAATCTGCACTGACACAGGAGTTAATGTTAGGCTCCTATTATTTTTGAAGGGTAAGTTTGATACTCTAAAACCTTTCTATAACTAGTGAGATCAGGTATAAAATAGTCTTAGAGTGTCATTGATGCCATAGTTATCCAGATATGAGTAGAACAAGCAATCTTGAAACCTTCTGAGTTATGTGGCAGCAAAACCCACTCCAAGCTGAGCCGCTAACGGCAGGAATCCTAAAAACATTTCCATGTTATCCTTGTGTCATTCTCCTGTGTAGTATTGTGCCAAATAAGGCTCAGCCAAACATCAAACAATTAGAAGTTTGGCGGCTTTTGTATTGTTTAGAAGCTAGTGCTCTGACTGTACGGTCCTGCAACCGCCTAGGGCAGATTGATTCCACTACTGGACATGTCACTTAAAAACAGGAGCTCAATAGTTGCAAAAGCTGCATGGTATTTTAGTAATAAGGTTAAATGTAGAGCCCATTCCCAAGTAACCAGTTCTACATTACACGATAATGTTGCTTCATAAGGTTTTAATCCTTTTTTTTAATTAGTCTGAAAGATGAATCACTTTAGAGAGACATGAAGAGACAAGGGAGGAAGAAATATAAACAAACAGGTGGTGACTACACTGGTTAGCCCACTAATATTTCTCGTAAGCCAGTAAAAAGCAAAGGCACAGCTGACTCATGTGTGTCATGTAAGACTATGATTAAGACATTGGACTCAAGTGTCATATTGACTTTGAAAAACTTCTTTTGTAATTTTGATATTTATATATACCAAAATATATAAGTGGGGTCAGTACAAGTAATCTAAGATCTCTAATCAAAATTAGCAATTAGAAATTAAGAGCTATTATTTACAGTAATAACCAATATCCCCCCATTTCCCTGAGATTCTGCTGTACCTGCACAGATTAATGTGACGGGACATACTCCTTTTTTTCATCCTTTTCAGAAGAAAAAGATCGTCAAGGGTGCTCCAACGTGGAGAAACAAAGTTAATTTCTTTTCTCTTCCAGAATGGTGGGTCCGAAAGCTTTGGAGTGAATTCTCCAAGTTTAAGTAACAAAAGCAGCATTTTATAATCATTTCTCATATCAGTTCTTTCCTTCCATGAGTTGAAACTTCAAGATTTTCAATATGGCTCACTAATTCTAGTGAAATGGAGGGAGCAAGTAATGAATAAAACTAATCATTCTGGAAATCTTCCAGTGCTGCTGAAAAGAAACTGTTTTTTAAAATATATACTTAGAATTAGCCTTTGCATTACAAAGAATACAGTCACATCAGTGACAGAAGTGCAAAATATCAAGGTAGGAAGTAGAAAGGAATTTATTTTAAATAGAAAGTTTATATAGCCACTGTAATCCATAAATGTATGTGGATAATATGTAAAACATTGTGGATGTTACAACCACACACATACAATGGTCTTTATTTAAATCACCTTTGCAAGTATGCTCTTAACATCAGAAGAAATATTTTTAGTTCTGTTTAAACTCTGTAAGAAATAAGAAAAATGCAATAAATTTTTAATATTAGGTACAAATTCAACTGATGATGGCATATCTTGCATAACTCATGAGTGATCTTGTACACACTGAAAAAACCTGTAATCTGGTCCAGAAAGCATAGATTATGCTTCACTTTTAAGATAGATAAAATAATTAAACTGCACCTTCGAAAATGCTCCTTTGATATTACCTTACTGCATGATATTTGCCTACGGATTTTTTTAATGTTTGAATGTATGACAGAATTTTAAAATCTACTACATGTAGCAGCAAGTGCAGGGAAACAAACTGTGAAATAAAATTTCTGGAGTGAGCACCATTTAATTGTTCAGTGATTCACCTATATGCCACCTGCTAATCCATCTCTGGTAGATTTATAAAGTTTTGAGCATCTTGCAAACAAGTGTGATTTTAAATAAGAAAGCAAAACAAAAAAAAAAGGCAAAACAAGGAAAACAAAGCTTTTACAAAGAAAAGTTGTTACTGAAATATTTCTTGAACACCAATAATCAGTTGTGAAACCATTGCATATTTCTGATCCATAAATTCTGATTTCTTATAGAGAAATACTTGCTTCATTTATATATGCAGATAGAGCCTTCCTATGAAATCTAGCTGTATTTGTGGTGCCAGTAGCAGTTAAGATAAATATTGCAATAGCTTCTTAATGTCTTTTAGATATATACTGGATATCACTATTGACAATATCTTTCCCGTGTTGTGTACTGAATTTGTAAGGCAGATTTTATTCTTGCTTCAGATTACCTGGTTTCTGACCAAAATGGGGCACACTGCATTTAAAAGGAGATATTAAACAGTGCCATTGCTGTTTTATATGTTCCCAACATTTTCTGTAATAGCTTCTCTAAAATGTGTGGCATAAACAAAATCCTCAAGCACATTGCGGTAAAATGGTTTTATTGGTGCTCATTTACACTGACCTACATAGGTTGTTCTCAGGCTCCCCATTCCCGAGCAATGATGCTCATTCTGTATTTGTGCCAAGAAAGCACTTAATCTGTGCCAAGCCATTTTTTTGTTAAAGTACATTCCGCCATCAAAATAAAGGCAAAAATACAATCTACATTCTATTAGTAAAATCAGGAAAAACAATGTCAGTGCAGAAAGAAGGTGGGAGTTACCCATCCAGTGATCTTACAAAGCATGCCTGCATAGATCTAATTTTCCACATTACGTCAAGAGCACAGAAAGCCTGAATACCCATTTAAAGTCACCTGTGGACAGGAAAAATGGAAATGGAACCACAATATGAATAGTACCTTTTATTTTGTTTTAGAAAAAAAGGTAAAATTTGGCTCCATTCCCCACTGACTTTTCACAGCCGCCTGTATTTCAATACTCTAAAGCACTCTAAAATTTACTCCACACAAAAATACTGAGGGAGGACATTTTATTTTCATTCTATGTTATGTATAATTATCTAAGATTTTGGAGTGTTATGGGATGAATAAATCAGGATTCTTATTTTAGACAAAGCAAAGTTGTCATAATTAATGAAATTTGCCAAAGCAAGAGAATCTGAAAGGCATTCAAGCTCCTGGCATATGACATGTAAACATGCTTCACCTTAGCAAAATACTGCAAAATTTGGGTAAGGATTTTATCGTGAAAGATATCAGGGATTGGTTTTGCTTGCTTGGTTTGCATGGATGTAATGTGTTGAACATCACACAATATGTTCATTAAAGCATCCTATTAAAGTCTTACTAAACTAATATCCCTTAGAAAGCAAAGCATTAGTCTGAATTCCCCAATTTTCAAGTCTATTTTTTCAACTCAAAGTTTTTTCTCATTAGGACTTGCTGACACCTGTATGATATACATAAACTGTTAGGTAAGCATCCAAAATCCCTCACAGAAAAATAAGAATATTACTAGAGCTCAGGCACTCTGAATCCTCCATATAAAACATACAACCAATGCATATCATATCTGCTTTTAAAAAAAAAAAATTAAAAACACCATATCCTCTTTTTATCTGCAGAATTTATTTGACCAAAGTGTCCTCCCCAACCAAAAAAATAACTGATCATAACTTTCTCTGTTTTGTCCTCAGGACCAAAGGTGCCCCCTTGACTGGTGAGGATACTCCAGTGGTTGTAAGTTTCAGATTTTCACGTAAAAAATTGCGTTGTCTAACTGTGGCTGATCTTATGTAACTGCTAGTAGAAATGACTTTTGCTGGCCTCGTAGGTGGTAAGGTCTGTGGAGGCAGTCCATTGATTTCATATGTCCATTGCATTGATTCTGTCTGAAAATAATGAACAGAGACAGAGAAGAAAGAAAAAAATCAGTGATCAAATACCTTGAAAATTTGACAGTGATTTACCATGCTACATTGATTTCAAAATATATTTATCCTTTTCCATGTAAGGTACTGGAATAACACAGAATGAGAATTGCACTCCTGGAACACAGAGAACTGAAAACACATTTAACTTTATTCAGGACTAGGCATAACAAAGATGAGATATTTAACTTCCTGGCTGATCTAAAATTCCTTTTTTATTTAGTAAACCCCATAGGTCTGTATGTTGTTCAAAGATAATTATTCCATAGTACAATATAAATGCCTCAAGTTTATAACATAGGATTTAATTGCAGCTCTGGTATTGGTAATAATGATATTATCAAATGGTGGAATTTTTGCATTAAAATAATGAACAAAACTAAGAGAAAAGGACTCTGAGTATGCACAAGAGAATTGTAGGTTCATGTTGAAATCTCTAGTTTGAAGAATATTTGTGTGAATTGAAAATGACACTCTTCATTTGCTTTCTGTTTATAACTGGTCTCTAGGAATGGAGCATATGTTTCCGTGTCATGTCTTATAATGCTTGAGTACTTGATTCTTACTATGTGATTCTTATTCTTACTACACAGCCCATCCATCCATATTTAAGGAGTATTATTTCTATGCATATGAACGCTATACTGCTGTCTATCTCCCATGTTTCATTTGTGTCCTGAAGCAGAATTTTGGTTGCTAAAAACTCATGTGTAACTATTGCAGATCTTTCAGTCATTTTTCTTTCAAAATGTATCATTTTTATTCTTGAAAGCAGGTCTTTATTCCAAGTCATAAGCATTCTCCTGTCATTATATCTAAGAAAAGGTCTATTCATGGTTTTTAGTTTTCTGTTCTACTTTTCTGTAAAAAAAAACCCACACAACCAACCAACAGAAATATTGCAAAACCCAAAGATTTCAAATGATGTGTCATTATGTCCAGCTTTGTACTATGCAAAAGAAAGACAAAGCATTGCATGCCCACTTTAGGCATGCACTGTCACCTACTCCTTCGCACTCAGCAATTGGAAATCCCAGGTTTTATGTTTAGGGCTTTTTTTGCTTCCAAGGCAAAACTTAGAGGGAAGACTGAGTAAAAAATATGACATGATGTAGGTCTAGTAAAATATATTCATACAAGTGACTTTTTTTTACACAGAACATAGTGCATGTACATAGGACATACGTACATAGTACACAGTCAACAGAACACACCGGCCTCTACGACTTTGCAGCCTCAAAGCAGTGGGGTCATGTTAAATAAGTGACATTGCCAAATTCCCAAGATCTGCTTTCCACATTTGGCACAGCACTGCAATCACACGGCCATGCTGCTTGTGGTTCTAGAACAGGTTTGTTGGTGCTAGGCTTTTGCACCATGCTGCATTGAACTACAGAGGCATGGCTTGTAGTATCACCTTTCTCTTCTGCTTCAAGTCATAAAGATTTATCATTACAACACCAGTTGTGATTTATGTAATTCATCTCCCATTTAAAACTAACTTAATCCTTAGAACAATCATTTGTGGATATAACCATTACACCTAACATCAGTGTCATTTTTCATCCAAGGAAACAAAAGGTCAGAAAGGCTGCTTATACTCTCAAATCAATCTGGAAATCAGTGCAACAGTCAACCTCAAAGCTCATGAGTTTTTCGCTCAAGCATTTAGTTAACAGTCCGGCTTCCAGCTGCCTTTGTGGCTCATTTGCTCATTCCATTTTGAGAGCTCTGCTTCTGCTTTGCTGCTGGGTATGTCAGTACGACAAGCAGATTTGGCCTATAGAGAGGAGCAACAATATCCATAAAAATTGTGACAAATTTTCACGTAGCATAAACGCTATCAACCATCTCCAAAGCATAGTGTGTATATTCGTCTAGTTATTTATTGCATTCTGTCAATTAATTATGGTCTAGGTAAAGCACTACAAAAGCCTTAGGGAAGAGCAGTCAACCTTCTCCATCTTGAACTTTCTCTACAGTCATCTCATAATTAAAACAACATAGAGAATAAAAAGGATGTTAAAGTGGCTCTCTGACTTTATTATGTTTTGTTAAATATCGGTTTTATATTTGCCACTGAAAAAGTTTGAATCAATGATGTTTGCCTTTGCTATCTTTCATATGTTCCTTCCTATTGCTCTAATTGTTACCCTATCATTGCTAAAGTATATTTAAGGGATATTATTGCGAGCATGCATTTTGCATTCATGTTGCAGCTATTCAGCAGGAAGAAGTTTCAGACTATTAATCTGTAAACCCTTTGGCACAGGTTTTGTTCTCTGCTATGTACTTATACAGCATTTACACTATTTCGCATATAGGCTGCGTACACTTACAGCTCTTAAATGTCATCACTGTATGTATCTCTAATTGTCGTGCTTCTTGTTACACAACTGGTTTTAACCAGTATTTTGGTAACTGAATATATACTTTTCTGTGCTGATGTTGAAAGAATATGTGAAATTTTTTGCTGTGTATTTTTAAAGAAATGTTTTAAAAAACTTGTACTTTAAAGTTGGCAGTACTGATTTTACATAGTGTCTTCTGAACGAATTGCCTTATTCAAATAAGATTAGTAAGCGTAAGATCTTAATAGATATTTCACCATGCATGCATAATTTTTTAAACTTTCATTACTATTCTGCTAAAATCAAAATCTAATTTAAATTGAATATTATTCCTGTGTAAAGCAGGCAGATTAACTCATCTTTATTCTCAACCTTCTAGTAACTCTACTGACTGTAAGGATAAAATCCAGCAAAAGCAGGTGTGACATGGACCAACACTAGTATCTTATTTCCAAAGATAAAGTTGTCATTTAAGAAAAGAAAATCACTCTCCAAAACTAGCTAATTGTTTTATTAACTTCAGTACAAGATGAAATGCTTTATCTTTCTTTAGTACGCCAGATGAACAATGTAGTTTAAAGAAAATTTAACCTCAGGGTCCTATTCACCAGGTGCAAGTCTCATTGATCACTTCAAGGTCAGAGAAAAGATTTGATAGGTGTTTCAGCCAACAATTTAAACTGAGTATCAAGTTACTAAAAAATCATTTCTGTTCATGGAATCCACACATATTCTACTTTTACTGTCTATAGTGTTAGTAATTGTTTGAAGGGGATTTAAACAAAAGTGGTGGGCTATGCCACCTCTCAACTTCATTTATCATCAGCATCAAAAAATTGATATAGCCTTTTGCTAATTTCCTGTTTGCTATACAAATATCCTAGACTGTATGTTCTTTGAAAAAAAGTTTGTGCCTTGACTTGGTGAAAAAAGCCACCTATTCTGTTGCTGCTGTAGCCTGCATCAGGTGTTGTTCTGTGGCAGGAGAGATTGCTTTTTGCCTGATGGAAACTCATTGGGTTCAATGGGGAAAATGTTGTGGGCATTATCACATGAACCCTTTAGATAGGATCCATCAAGCTAGAAGGAAAAAAAAAAAAAGAAAAAAAAAAAAAGAACAATAACAACAAAAAACCCCACCCTAATTTATCATCTTAAACTATGGTAGTCTGTCTATTGTAAATTATGTGCTATCATCCAAGACAGTTGGAGACAGTCATTGTGAAAAAATTGTGCATTTACGTATTGATTTACTGAAAGAAAGACTCTTGTTTTAGTTCAGAATTTTCTGCTAAAGGGGAAACAAGTGTTACACGAATGGAAAAGAGTTACTGTAACTGTCGACATAACTTGAGTTAGTGCTTTGTTTAGCACTAGAACCACCTAGAATTCAGTAATTTTCAAGACAGCCGAGAATTCAGTAATTTTCAGAAAGCGTTAGACACCCACAAATGACTATTTTAATAGAATATTTTATTTCCAAGGGAAAATATTAGGTTTTCAAATGCTGCTGAAGCCATAAGTATTTTCTTCAGGATAAGGCTGTACAACTTAACTACAACAACTGTTCTAGTCAATATGAAAACTGCAGCAAGAGCAAGTCTACCAAGTTCAGAATCTGTGCAAGTGCCTCAGAGCTGCTGCTTTGGGTTTCCAGCTCAGACACGTTTCAGCAAAGGAAAAGATGAATCAAGTTTTAGACTTTTCTGGAGTGGTGGAGAAGAGAGACTTCGAAAGGTCATCTACATATGACCATATATGGTAGAATATTTGACTTACAAGCTGTATTTACTTGCCTAAGAAGTGGGTCAAAATTTCCCAAATCAGAGGAACTCTTCCTCTTCCTATGCTTAAGGCAGTGCAGTTTATTATGTCAAATTAGGAACAGTTCTAATACTAGCACTGGTAGTAACAAAGTCTAAAGATGAATGTATTAAATCTACTACAAGCTACACAATCTACTAGAATAGAAATATAAAAGACAGTCTCTTTTAAGAAGATATATCTAATATAAACATAGGTATTTAAGAATCCCAGGCTCCCTGCAATGCATCTCTAGGCATATTTCACACACAATTTAAGAAGAAAGATGAGAACACAGTCTGAATGTCCTTGACAGTTTGAGGGAGGATTTCTTGTTGAAATGAGTGACTTCCTCTTACCAAAACCTCAAAATTCCTGATAACTATAATCTAATTGAATTGTGAAGAGAGTAATAATTTGGCTTATCTGGTTGGAATAATGGCCATCCGCAGAGCTAAATCTTTCTGAAGAATATTTTTAAGAATTAAAAAAATGAGATGCATTCTGCCACTTTTTCTTAAATATCATAAGTTATTCAAGTAAGTTATTTAACCACCTTGATGTCTGACTGAGTAATGTTCATGAAGTAATCTATTGAGCAAATACTGGTAATAGTCACCAAACAATTTATATAAAAGTATATTTTTTTGGTATTCAACCCATTCTTACAGATGGCTCATGATTCATAGGAGTAATTTGCAGAACACAGATCATCCATGTGTATTCACTGTAGGCTGGAAATGCTACTGAGTTACATGCTAATTAATTGCCAGAGAAATCTATGTTAGGAGGGTGTTAATTGTTGGGAGCAAGTATCAGGAATTTTAACGTAAATGGTATTCCAATTATTTTCCAAACAGTGTTAACTCAGCAAAGTCCAAATAAAATTTGCAAGAGTTCCAAATAAGTTAAAACACAGGAAATTACAGACGGTGCATCCAATATTCCCTGACCCTTAATTTATAGTGCAGTGGTGACAAGCAAAAGATGACCGATTATGACCAATGTATACAGAATGAAATTAAACCAAACCTTTATGAGAACTGTGGAGGTGAAGAGCAAAGGCAAGAAAACTCATGGATCAAGATGAAGACAGTTTAATAAGTGAAGGAAAGAGGGGGAAAAAAAAAAACCCAAAACAAAAACCAACACAACAAAAAAGAAGTGATGTAAAGTCACTCACCACCTCCCTCAAGCAGACCAATGCCCAGCCAGGCTGTGAGCAATTTCTAAAGAAGAAGATAGCTAACAATCATTTTCTTAGCTTAGAGGAACATTTCCAGATAGAATTAAAGGTGGCTTAATTGACTTCTGCAGTTCAAATATTGGATGTTTCACAGCATTGCTTAGATGTAATACAATCAATATTAACCATTCCTTCAGGACTGGCGATGGTCTGAATACTCTCATACAGCAATGGTTCCCATATTGTTATCCTCTTTTGGCATTATGAGAATTATAGTCTCAATAAGCAAAGTAACCTTTCCTCATGTTTGTGAATCAAAAATTTTGAGTATTGATTCTGCACTCAAAATCCAGTCTTGCTACTTATGGGATGTGCTACATTCACTGCCTGTAATGAATTTTCTGAATCTCTGCTTTTAGTCATAAAACTCAGGTCAACATCAACCAGTGGCGAGGGAGGCAGGTGATGTCTTACTTAATGTGCAACTGTTTTAATAATCCTATTAACTTTGTTACATTTTTCCTTGCTTATTCTGTTTAAGAGATACAATTTAGAATAACATTAAACTATGGTAATTAACAAATCTACCAGGAACAATGCAGAACATATTTTCACCAAGCTACTGAATATGCAATAGTACTATTTGCTGTTAAGATATGCAAGTTTGCATAGACAAGCTTAGGGAAGCCACACCTGGGTACTGTGGCTTGCACACTGCATCATTTATTTCCAGAACAGCATGACAAATGGGTTTGATATGCTATCTTCCATAGGCTAAGTTAGTGATTATTCAGTAATAAAGGTGCACAAGCCTGACTTCTGGAGGGCTTGATAATGTTACCTGCAATCTGGTTCACTCTGACATCTATTTTATCATTTAAGACTTATTTTGTGTGCCTTCTGCTTTAGAATATCCCTGAAGTCTCACCCACGAATTACAAAGCAATCGCTCAGGTCTCTAGCTGAATTCAGCACAGTGCAAGCAAATTAACGAAGCCAACTCAAATACAACCTTTTCCAAGGATTTGCCAGCCTCCCGGCTGCTCCGCCTTGTGCCTGGCAGCGATTCCTGCCCCAGGAAGCCTTCGCGGAGCATCCCCCTGCCCCAGCTGCACCTCGCCGTCCCTAAGCTCAGCGGGTTTTCCATTCAGCTTTACCGGCACATCGCAGCCTAGCTCTGAGATGTCAGTGTGGCTGAGGAAGTCCTTTTTTTTCCTCACAGCGCTTTATAGCTTATCTAAGAAGCATGCGCTTTTCACCAATTTTTCATTAGTGGCAGTATATTTTTTTTTTTTCAGTTAGAACTGTGCTGTTTATGAAGGCTATTATAAATATGGAAGTTTTATTATGGAATAATACCTATTTAAAAATGCTCTTCAGGCACCGCATCACTGTTTCTTACTTGTAGCTTGACTAGATTATGATGTTCTCTTTCACTGCTACAGAAACGAGCATGATTATTTTCTTTACTGGCTTTTTATTATATTTCATTCTTTGATCTACAGAAATTTTTAAAGGCATTTTTATGTCACTTTTGCAAAATTAAGATTCCTAACAGCTATTCAAATAATTTTCTAACTCCAATTGTTTTGATATGTAGTTGACTGAGAACAGAAGTTTTAATGATGGTTAAAGAACATTTAATTGCTTCGGCAAAGTAATTAAGGTTGTCTACCATTAATAAAATCTACCGTAAGTATTTATGAATATTAAGGTCTTAAAGAATCCACAAAATATCCCACAAAGTACCTGATTTGTGTGCTGCATTATTTCAATTATATATGTACATACAGTTAATAAAACGTACACACTAAATACCGGTAAAGACAAATTGTAATCTCTTAATGCTAATTATCTCAAGATTGGGTTCTCAGCGGGGCAACTAAACAAAAAAATTTGCATGTACAATATATGGGTTTGCTGTTTACAACAAATGAGAAAAAGATGGCTGTAGGATCTTTCTCCATAATCCTAACCTCCCATTTTACTTTACAACACAATTGTAATGACCAACACAAAATAAAGAACTTGCACTGTCGTCTCTGCTAATTTACAGCCTAATTATCGCTGTTCATTGAAGCACACAAAAATGACAGTTCTGCTACTCACTATTCATAGAATTTAATAATAAAAATACATTAGTGTTAGGACTATGGCTTCACCCTCAGAAATGCAAAGGAAATTTTACAGCAAGAGTGCTGTAGCCCTTTACTACAGCAGCATCAGAAGAGCGGTGACACTGTAAAAGGAAAGAAACTTCCTCACGGTTTCTAAAAACAGCCCAAAGCCTCAGCCAGTATATTGGCTAGAAAGGATATGTGTAAGAGAGGTTCTTCAGCGTTAGATCCACCATTAATTGCGTTTCATCACCTCCATTATTATTCCCCAAGTAAGGGTGATTTAATACTGGTTTTGCCATCTAACTAAATCTGTCTCCTTCAGGTCACTAATGAAAATTATTTCAACTAACAGGAAAGGCAGAAATGGGTATCTGGTATTCTCGACGTGTCACCAAGTCTTATTTCAGGTCAATGTTGAGAGCAGAGCAGCAGCAGAATCACACACAGTTGCAGATGCTCTGGCTTACATTAGAGCTACAGGAATGAAAGCTTGTGTGGGGAGGAAAGGGGGAAGACCGGTGTACACAAAAGGACTATCAATATGACGAGCAAAGAGAACACAGGTCTCACCAAAACATTACTGAAACAACTTAATACTTCAGTTAGAGTAAGAATGTTAGAAATATCTCTAAAATACTGTGATGGTGTAACATTGGTCCAAATTGCACTTATGAGCCTTAAGAGTACTCAATGTATTTTTGAACATACAGGAATAAGATGTGACCTGATACGTATATGTAATATGTATGAGTGACTGCCTACACCCACACACAGTACCAAAGGTGGAGATATAAAGAGCCGTCTGCCTAGATCATAACCAGAGACCGAGGTGTGAATAGGTATAGGTTGAAAATCCAGTTACTTAAAGCCCATCTGTACTGATAAATTCCGAAAAGGAAATTTTGGATTACTGACTGAGTTCTTAGAAAGCTAGTAATAATCTTTGACCATCATGTTTATCCCACTCCAGACAAATTTATGATGTTAAAGCTCTTTGTTAGCAATGGAAGTTAAGCCAAAGACAAACATGGCTAGTACATTTCCGTGTGTCATACCTAAAAACAGGAGTTCAGTTCCAGAACTACATTAGAAGTTTCTGAGCTCTGCAGATGTGTCATATAGCATTACGTAAATAGAAAAGAACACAGAATAAATTCAGTCAGTTATTTTCTTTTTCAAATGGAAGAGTGATAAGCATCACTGTTTTTTATGTAAAAAGACTAAATTAATCAGATGTCTAATACAGTAAAAGAAAACAAGTAAGAGGGATTAAAGGGCCTTCTTGTTTTTCCAGGATTTGAATTTCTTATTCACTGTTGTACAAGTTGTTACTCAGAGAGATAAAACACTATAGTCATTTGCCATGCATCTTTTTATCAACTTTGTTTTGACCATGTTATTTTTTAAATCAATATTGCTGTTTCACTTCTAATATAGTAGCCTGAGTCGCCTAGAGTTGCCAGCATACAGCGAATAGATTTAAAGTACAAACCATGATTTGCAGAGAGTTTGGGGTGTTTGCTGCTACTGTATGTTTTTGACAGTTTCCCTTTAAAGAATGACTTAAAACTTAAAAATTAATTCCTGCAGTAATAAGAACATTTTTACTGCTGAAGGAATAAACATCTTCAAATGTTTCGTGACCTTCAGACTTACAGAAGTTACTTGGCTACAAATTCTTTTTGCTTATTTTGAAGCTTGTTTTAAAAAAGTTACTCCTGGCTTTGTGTTTTGAAATTCTGTCTTCTACAGTTTAGTATCTCGCTTCTAGTGCCTTTGATCCTAGGAGGGATACTACAAATAAAATCAATAACCTAGGGCTCACATATTCAATTACTCATATATTCTCCACCAGTTCTTAACATGATTATTTTGATTCTCTGTGAAAAGTCATTCTGTCATGTTGTCTATGCAGCTGGGGCAAACGTATCAAGGTAAGCGTCTGTCCCTGGTGATGATGGCAAAGGGATAACATAGAAATTAAAATATAATATGTTTTTCCAGCTTGTCATGAGTTAATTTTCAAAATTTAGTTTTATTCTTGTCCATTGTGAAGAGTAGTAAAATAATCACAGTACATGCATTTGTGTGTTTCAATGCAGCTTCTTTGTGTGGGATTTCTTTTTTTCCTTCCACTCCTGAAGGCATATTTGTCTATTGCATTCAGGAGGGCTTACCTGAATTACAAGTGTCGCCGTATGCTTCTTGCCATACATCCTTGGCTTGAATCCCACCGTTATATGGGTTCCCACCGTGCCTGCTGGAAGAAGTTCTCCAGCTTGGGGCAGCACAAGGAACTCAGGATCGCTGCCCGCCAGGAAGTGCGCAGTGAATGGCTCTGGGTACCTATGGAAAAGCACAGGAGGCTCTTGTGCCTTTTACGGTATCTTAATACAATTTATCTACAATCTAACATTTAGGCCACCATGTGGACTCAGGAAACTTGGCAGCCCATGGAATGCATACAGAATATTAACTGCATTCTTACTTACAGAATAAATATTCTTTAGTAATTATTTACATTTATCTATAAATATTTATAATCTTCATACACAGGGACCTGCATACTGATCTTCCATTTCAAACATACTTACATGTTATTATAAATATTATAATAACTACAGAATAATGATAGCATTTACCACTAGAAAAGAAAGAATCATCTGACCTGTAAAGATACAAGAATAGTGATAGAAATAAATTCCACATCAGAGTGAAAATCCACTTTTCCCATTAAAAGCCCCTCACTTTTCCAATCTCTAATCAAATAAAACTGACAAGCCACCCATTTTATTAAGTTTTATGACTAGAACTGAGTTTGCAATCTGGTGGAGTGTTACTAGATTGGGAGGGAGCTCTGAAAGCCTTGAAATGAACATATAGAATATCATAATTTTCTGTCACTGTTTTCCACATTTTTTATATCCCATAAACTAAACATGTTAAGATATTGCAATAATAATAATTAGGTTCCTTTATTGATGATATTGTATATCTCTTATCTCAAAGAATTTCTGTCACAAGTAGTGCAGATCTTGTCTAATTGCTAGTTTAATGGCAGTACTGTTGAACCAAAGACACTGGTAAAGGCAGTGGCTGAGGACTACAAAACAATCTTAGGCCAATCCCAAACTGAAACCTGTCTGTCACAGTTCTTCGGGGACTCCTTGGCATAAACTTTGTCAGCATGAAAGGAATATACATTTTTGTATTTTCCAGTCAGGCATTCTCCTTTTAGTCTTTATATGTGTTGCTAAGGACAACTCTATCACTATCTGGACAGAAAGAGAACAAAAGGAATTGAAACTAGAAATACAACGGTGTGGTCAAAAAATAAACCACAACAGCCTGCCACAGTACAGCAGGGCAAGTATCATGTGTCCTTAAAGGGAACACATTTTCAGTTGATAAAACTTGAAGAAAGAAATACTAACAGCATCTCAAAGAAAAGCTGTTCAAATCTGTTTATTCATGGATTGTCACACCAGAAATAACACTGCTTTTCAAAGAAAATAGTCACAAAGAAGTGAAAGTTAATATTTTATGACAATTCATACCTCTACGGATATGTCCCACATTTCCCGGGCAAGTGCTATTCCATGGGTGGTATTCTGGGTCTATGTCATCTTGTTTAAAAATAGCTCTCCTTTGGAATATGTTCTCACAAAAGGGTTTCCTCAATTCAAAATGCTCTCATGAAAAAAAGGTCACACTGTAAGTTTGTAGAAACAAATAGTGCGAGTGCAGAAAACAGAAAACAAAAAGCTTCTGCCTCCTCCAAAAAAAAAATAATTAACTGACATTTAGCAGTGCCATCGGACTTGGGTGCATTAGCAGATTTAGGCTGGCTTTTCCTTTAAGTGACAGCAAGGTGGGCAAAACTACTGAATGTCTGAAACTACATTTCAAGTCTTGTGACATCGAACTTATGCTGACAATCTCTTTTCGTGGTGCCTGAAGTTGTGCAGCTGATTTTATAGCCCTGGGCCATAAGGACTAATCTGGTTGCGACCTGAGTTCCCATCTACGTGCCACCTAAGCCTTGAATTTTCACATCTGTATTTCCTGCAAGGACTGCTCGGCTGTGAATGCCTAGAGCCTACTTACTACACACAAAGGGCAGGCACGGGATGAAAAAGAAGTGATGCCTCTTAGACTGAGTAGCAGAGTAGAGCACTCATCAAAAACATCTGAGATGAATATTCAAACCCTGGCTCTGGAAATAGAGACCTGAACACAGGTCTTCATTTCCGACATCATTGTTCTATAGACTAGGTTTAGGAACATTTTAAGACAGCAGTTTCTTTATCTCCCATGTTCAGTCTGTTTTCTGGTAAGTAGTTAGGGATGACAACTCCTAATAAGTATTTTGTGTCTTCGTAAGACATACAAGAGCGTGACTTAGCTACAGATGCAATCATGAAATGCTAAGGGAGATGGGACAGGCTGCATGCACAGAAGACACAAGAAAATAAGGACTTTATTTCTGAAGAAATTGCATCTTAGCAGGGTGTGATGGAACAGTATTTTTTTTCAGAGACCATAAATCATTCCTCAAAACAGTTAGTCAGAAAACACACAGGAGAAAAAGCTATAGTTTTAGTCCTGACAAAGGAGACCAGACAGTTTAAAATGAAACTGTCACAAAACTGATCGATAATTGTGCACACAAGATATTTGCCAAGTCAGAGAAAAAAATCTTATTGCATCAACCTTGTCAGATTTTAATTTTCATAAAGAAAAATGGAGAAAAACTAATAAAAAAGCTTTAAAGAAAATCTGCATGTTTCTTGACAGCATTGGCACAAGGTACTATAGGCAACTATAATTCTTTTCTATGTTGGGTAAAATATAGATACACATACACACAGACATACTTACATGAATACATATAGTTACACCTAAAACCTCCCTGTTCCCTTCCCTTCCCCTCCCCTCCCCAAAACCTGGCTGTTTTAAACAAAAGAGTCAAGTCAGTTACTGGATGCAAAATGTTCCTCAAAGTGGAAAGTATGTCCAAATCAGGAAAATAGAAATTCTGGCAAATTAAATGTATAGCCATAATATGATAGGACAGCAGGGACTCTGATGAAGGTATGGCTAACAGCACAAGAACTAGCAATTAAAAACTTACACGCAATCGGAAACAGGAACCTTTCACAGTGCCTGTAGTGCTGATAAATCATGAATTTTTATTTTAAAAATATATCTAAACATGGCCTCTCAAGAAAAAAGCAAGTAGTGTTTTCACTCATGTTCACATCAGGGAGATGATCTGGCATCCTGGCTAGCTCACTAGCATAAGTAAATTGCTTTCTCATTTTCATCTTCTATAGTAACGAGAAAGCTGGAGATAAAATTCCCAGAATAGCACCTGAATTTCAGACATTATTGTTTTCAGTGTCTGTATATTTAGGGTATAATTAAAAATTAATACTTATGTGGTTTAAAATGATTAAAAATTAATTCCTCCTTTTTGATTACTGCTTCAGGTAAAACAGCTCTGGAGTCAATGTTTGGCTTGTCATTTCTCGGCCATGAAGGACAGTGATAAGGCAGTCTATATTTTTTCAAGAAAGCTTTTGTTTAACTCAAGGGTGGCAGATACTAACACACTTGGTAAAGTTTAATGATGTGTAGAGTTTTGAAAACACATATGAATGAAGCAAAAATGAATTAGTAAATATAAGGGCAGAGGCCATATAAACCAGAGAAAGCAAATGTGTGTTCCCACCCGTGTGTTCCATAACTCCTGTCACGATGGTTTGGTACTGCTATCAGACAATATGAACTCTGCCCTTACTCAAATAATGAACAAGAGTCAATATTAATTTGAATTTAAATAATTATTGGACAATGATATCATGGCAACCAGGAAGAGCAAAAAATTGAACTAGTATTTAACCGACATAATTCTAATTACTCCTTTAATCTTGTTCTTAAATAGCATTGTTCTTAAATAGCAGTCTGTGCTTGTCAGCATTCTCGTTAGATAATTTTCAAATTAGTAAACTAAAAAAGAATAGCACCTTATGTCTTCAGTTAAAGAAAACCTTAAAATTTATATTCCCATAGAGATCTCACTGCAAAACTTATAAAATACCCAGGAAATCTGAAAATATAAGCCTTTATTAAATTAAGGCTCAAAATAGCTTTAATGTTTACCCTCTTCCTCAAACTAGTGAAGCAGTAAATTATTCCTGTAGAATATTCCTGTATTCCTTTACAAAACTTATCATTTTGCAAACTATACGTAAAAAACAACACATAGTGCTTCTGAACAAATGTAATTTTTTTTTCTATAAAAGAAGAGTAACAAAATGTTTTAATCTGCAAAGTACATAACTGCTTAAGCAAACAGGGGATACAGTTTGAAAATGTTGCAATGTGCTTCCAAAAGTAGTTAATCATAACTAAACTTACTTCTTTTAATTAGTAGTTAACATCTGTTGGATGACACAAGAAATTTCAATTATTATGTAGTGAAGTTCTTTAAACTTATTAACTGTATGAAGTTGTCAAATTCTATAAAATTATTAGTGATAGTTGGTATGATTTAGACAATTTCTTTTCAACCAAAAAAAATGACAATGGAAAAAAAATTAGGAAATCCTCATTATTTATCGGAGTTGGTTATGTTTCATACCAAAACCAACTCTGGTTTACTTGACCACTCTAAATCCTGAACTCTGGACAGCAGAGAAGATTTAACTCCAATTATCACTCTGTAGCTTTAGAAAGACTGCTTCAGAATTAAAGAACTTTCAAAAAATATGAAGAAACACTGCATGACAAATGACTGTCAGGGAATGCTTTACCAGCTATAACATCACTTTTGTTGTGTACATGTCGTGAAACCAAAGCAGGAGCTATGGTTTTTATCTTCACAAAATATTAAGATTTCTGGCTCTTTCCTGTTGTACCCAGGGGAACCATATTTGCAGATTGGTAAACTGACTTTTCCTGCTAAAAGGGGTCCAGGTGACATGGCTAGATACAGCTCCTGGCTAAATGTGTGACATGTCAGGTATTGTATTATCGGGAAGGTTGATCGTAACTTTTCGGAAGCTCTGCCGCATGTGTATCATTCCTGGTATTTTCCACTAGTCTCTATTCAGACTCCAGAAAACGGAGCTCAGTCAACATTTGCTCTTTGCAGCTGCCACTATGTGGGAGATGCTAAGATAAAGTATTCTAATTACATCTTTAGATTAATGGTAGAATTTTGCAGAACTGGTTACAAAGAGATTGGCATAGGAATCCAGGCCTGTAACATGTACGGCGATGTGTGAGAGAGGGTGAGGGAGAGGGTGCGTGTGCTGAGAACTTAATGAATGCATTTTCTCGCAGCATACATAATTCTGGCTCATGGTAATTCTAATGAAATACAGCAGTAATTACTATAAAATATAAATATTTCTCAAAGTTGTAACTGTAAACATTTTTTTTCTTTTTCCCTTCACAATTAGGGAGGGTACAGAAAAAATGGTTGCTCGCTATTCTTCAGACAGCATTAAAATTAATTTTCTGTGATCAAGGAATGTTTTTAATTGAACATTTATTCTATACGCTAGGAAGTGTGCATAGAAGAAATAAGGAAAATATCCACAGTGGTGTTCAAAATATGAAAAGTAGGTTAAGATAACTAAGTCTGCACATGCAGTCATTTTAAAGCCTAATATCATCTTTCTTCTCATCTCCCCAGTCCACCTGTTTTTGTTTTCACTTTATTTTAGCTCTGTTTCCATAATCGAGTGGCATTTTGGATTTTGCAGATACCACTCCATGGAGACCATATAGGTACCATGCTTTAGTGATAGCAGGTGCTGACTAAGTATGTTTTTCTGAAGCATAGTTTGAGTTCACCTGAGAAGTTTCCTCAAGGTAACAAATATCCTGTTTGTGATAAACACAGGATTGGAATGAGAGGTTGGGATGGAAGAATAGATAAAATTTTTCTGCATATGGGAAGCAATACATGATTAAAACAATCACTAACAGGTACATGGAAAGCTAGAATTATACTGGTGAAAGGAGGTTCTGTGAGAAATAAGCAGATAGAACGAACAGGAGAGAATTAGCCACCATCTTGTCTAAACATTCAAAAGTAATGTAGTTTACAAAAAATTTCTGAGTGAACATAGTGTTCATATGTATCTATCCACATTTCATGTTGGCTAATGAAGTATTTGCACTGGAAAACAAGTAAGGTAACATTCTGTTGTAGCTGGATATCAGTATTTTAATGTGAAGGAATAAATCCAACTGTCAAAATACCTCTGTACTGGAATATATAGCAGTAAATACTCTCCAAAAAACAGTTCTGTATCAATATGAATGTTCTGATCCCAAAACATAATTGATTAAAAATACATTAAGAAGTTATTTTCAGTAAAACAAATAGAAAGGACTAACTTTCTTAAGCAAAGCATCACTTTCAGAATTTTTATTCTGTTTCAATTACAGACATTAGCATAAAATAATGGACCAACAATTTGAGCTGGATATCAAACAAGTTTCTATAATTTGTATTTCCAAGGATAATATTCTATCTATTCTTTTTGGTGAATACTGCTGTCATTCTATAAACCAATAGCGTTCAATAATGCATTTGGTATTAAAACAAACACTAATATTAACATAAACATTAGAGGTTTGTTCCAAAGCCAATTACCTCAGTGGAAAAGTTGCCAATGATTTCAGCTGGTGTTGAATTAAACCTACATTTATGACAAAACCCAAAAAAGGTCACCTATGTATGTTAAAAAGTGGCAGATTCTTCTTATTTAACAAGTGAAGTCTGCTGATTTGACTCTAACCAATCTTAATGCCATTACAAGAAATCATTCAACATGTCCCTTTTGAATTTTTAAAGCTGAAAGTAAAATATTGGACAACTCATATATCAGAACTGTCCTAGGCGCAGACAGTTTAAAAAAATATATTTGAGTTTTCTTCATACAACAAAACTGATTGGCTGCATTCTCAGTG
Organism: Harpia harpyja; assembly: GCF_026419915.1. NCBI lineage: Eukaryota > Metazoa > Chordata > Aves > Accipitriformes > Accipitridae > Harpia > Harpia harpyja. The sequence goes on from NC_068947.1 coordinate 7,614,530, forward strand.
TCTTTCATTATTTATTGAAGCAGATATTGGGCCGTTTCTCATTGGGGGCATGTGTGTGTCAATTTTAAATATATTAAAAGAGAGTGCATTACATATTTGCATGGACTCTCAGAGCTTTCATTATTGCAGATCATTGTGAACAGCATAGCAACTACCTCCCATTTGTAACTGTTCATCATTCCTGAAGCAACTACATCAAACGTAGTTACGGGTAAATTGGAAAATCATTAATTCAGTCTGAAATATTTCGTACACATTGAAGATTTTGCTGGGGAGGGGAGGGGTGTAATTAAAGGGAGAAGCCCACATTTGAGTTGCAGTAGCTGTAAAGAAAAAGGAAACTAAAACCATTGACCTCACAGCTTTGTAGAGGTCACCAAAGGTGCTCTGTGGATCACCAAAGATCCTCATTCAACTTGGTACATATACGAGAATCCCAATCTGCCCTTAATATGATACTGAGCCTTTTTTGGGCCTGTGGTTCTCAAACATTTTTTGTTGCATCACTATGCACCCTGCTAACCCAAAAAGATGATGTACAGGTCTTCTCAGTGATGCTGTGCAACTACGCTGTCCTGCAAGTAGCAGAGGGAGAAAAAGGCACAGCTGCAGAGTCCCTTTCTAGCAGATTACTCAGAAATACATCTGTTTTCCCCCCAGTTACTCTCAAAGTAGCAGTGCCATGAGGTACTATCCAGCATAAGAAAGGAGGACAGAAAGTATCTATATGCAGGGTGAAAAAAACCCCACCTCTCTTTAAGTACCAGCACTGATTATCTATGGGATTGTGCTGTTAATTGTTTACTTAAGAAAAACTCCAAAGGGGTGATCATTTTTTTCAGGGAAGGTCTATAGGATGACACTCTATATCCAAACTGAAACTTTTAATCCATACTTCAATATTTCATGGGTTTATTTTTAATCCAAGTCATTTGAGCTATTCAAGCATTAAATTACATCTGTAATATATGGGTTTCTTGTGTAATTGCTTTTAAACTGCAGATCCAGTATGCCAAATGTTGGTTGGCTGACTGTTCTATTTCTATAACAAAACCTCCACCACCAAAATCTCCTAAGCAAATCAAAGATAAGATAAAGCAATATAAAACTCACAGAGCAGTTGTTGGCACTATTTATGACACGGAGCTTATTCAGTACATGCAAGCATTACATTTTGTATTTGAAATGTATGGGGGCAACCCTTGTTATGTAAAATAAAGTTGGAATTTGTTTAAGGGAAAAAGAGAATCTGTCTTCCATCATGGCTCCTTCTTTATATAACTGTATTGATTCAGGTTTTATAATACGTTTCTGGAGAACATTAGGTCTCTTCACTACTATCAAACACCTACCAGGAGATTACAGTATTGCCAGAGCAATTGCTTCACTTTTGTCCTGAAACAGCCCATTCTATTGAAGCTGTTAACTTGAACACTGTGATAGGAGCCTTTTTCACAGTCCTCAGTAATTATCATCACTGACAGCCATCTAAAAGCTGGAACAACTGTCCATCTTAGACGCATAGCTTTTGGAAATAAATCAGTTGAAACCAAGGACACTTCCTGCTGGGGATGTTACAAAAGCATGTATCTACAATGAAAGTTAACGATCAATCAGCATATCTGGCACACTTTCTAGATAAACAGTAAAAAAGTCAATTTTAAAGTAAAAAAGAAATTTGAAAACATCCATAAGCTAATTAGATTGTAAGCATCACAATTCTTTCAAGTTCACCATTTACTATTGTCGTGGTTTAACCCCAGCCAGCAACTAAACACCACGCAGCCGCTCACTCACTCCCCCCCCACCCAGTGGGATGGGGGAGAAAATCGGGAAAAGAAGCAAAACCCGTGGGTTGAGATAAGAACGCTTTAATAGAACAGAAAAGAAGAAACTAATAATGATAATGATAACACTAATAAAATGACAACAGCAATAATGAAAGGATTGGAATGTACAAATGATGCGCAGTGCAATTGCTCACCACCCGCCGACCGACACCCAGCCAGTCCCCCAGCGGCGAATCCCTGCCCCCCACTTCCCCGTTCCTATACTGGATGGGACGTCCCATGGTATGGAATACACCGTTGGCCAGTTTGGGTCAGCTGCCCTGGCTGTGTCCTGTGCCAACTTCTTGTGCCCCTCCAGCTTTCTCACTGGCTGGGCATGAGAAGCTGAAAAATCCTTGACATTAGTCTAAACACTACTGAGCAACAACTGAAAACATCAGTGTTATCAACATTCTTCGCTCTGAACTCAAAACATAGCACTGTACCAGCTACTAGGAAGACAGTTAACTCTATCCCAGCTGAAAGCAGGACAACTATTTTAAAACTTATGTATCAGTACTACACAATTTATTCCTTTACCTTCTGCTGTAGACAAATGACACCATGGGTTTGCTATAACATTATGAAACTCTGAGAAAATATTGAAAAGTATGTACAAATATATTAACAGAGATTGCTGCAGGACTTTTAAAAAAGAGAGTAACAAACTATTGAAGAATGACACAATTATTTTATCTTGTGAAAGGGCAGAGTAGAGATTAATTCATAACATGCTTATATAACAGGAATACTTTTAAAAAATGACACATTTAATTTTTAAAGCAAAGGATTGTTTTTAACTTGGTGTAAGTATGAAGTACTTTGAAAAACAGTCTATGAGTAAAAACATTAAGGCTTTAATAGTGAGCCTTTATTATCACAACGCACCTGCCTTAACATTGTATTACACATTTTACCACACAAAAGCATTTTAGGGCAAAACTTTAAAGTCATAAGTATTTGGATCTATTCCACAAATTTCCTATTGAGTGGCTGCAGCTTAAATATAGGAAGTTTCTGTTTCCTACAGTACAGCTTCAAAATTTGTTACCTATACAATGCTGCACTTGAAAGTAATGATGTGTTACTGAAATAGCTGCAACTCAGTTATATTTCTGTTGCCCAAATCTATCCTATCCAATGTGTTTGAATGTGAGTTCTAGCCTCAGAAAACTGCATAAATACTTCATCATAAGTATTTTTACCTTGTCTGGCTTGTAAGCTTGAAGCCAACTATAGATTCTTTATTCAGGCCAACTGCTTCAATGTTGATAACATCATCCACTTCTGGCTCTGTGGCAATGAACAGCATTGGAAACTTCCAAACACCTCCTGTAGTGCACCGTACTACTAGAGTTGCTTCATTCCTTAAAATTTCAAATAAAACCATTCATTACATAGAATAGCATTATCAAACGTAAACTCAGTAAATTAATATCCAAAATAAGCCTTGAGTGTGTAGAACTATACTACAGTAAAATGAAAATACAGATAGTTTTAAATTTGAATACATCCTTAATTTTATGTGGCATAGTCCGCATCAGTTGCACTTTAGACTGGAATGTAAACTAAATAGCATTTGATATTCACAGCAAAGTACAAGAAAGGGCATAATATGAAAGCAAAATGATGGGCGCAGCCATAAGATTTGATTCTTCTTCTCTTACTCTCTGTTGAGTTAAACAAATTTAACTCAATTTGGTTTACTTATTATTCTTTATTTACTTAGTGTTAGAGGAGAATTTGGTCCAAACCATGTTAGCAGTTCATATTAGAATCAAATAGATCTGACGTAGGTCTATGTACTTTAGAAAAATTCCAGACTCTGATGTCTTCAGACCATCTAAGAAGAGAGTTGGTGCTGTAGATTCTGATGACAAAGAAACTAATTAATTGCCATTACTGAGTCCTCTGCGTGAAGCCTGATAGATCTCAAGTATATGAAGATAAAAAACCAATCCAAAATAATAATAATGCTGATAATAATAATAATAATAATAATAATAATAATAATAATGGACAGAGCAGAAATAAAAAGGCTTTCTAAATTAATCTCCCTTCTGACACAAAGACACTGCATGAGGTGGGTGGATAGACTTTCCTAAAGGTTTGCTCTCTGTTTATTTCAGTAACCTTCTGGATTACTGCAAATACCATTCCCTCCTGCATCCTAAACCCACCCTCTTTGCATGCAACCCATGCTATTCAGCAGTGACTGCTCTCTAATCTTCCTAGTAATGTTGAGCCCCTGAATTTACCTTGTGCCTGCATCTTACTGAAGCTTCTTTCCTACCTCCTCCCCATACACATTTGACTGCTTCAAAAGGAAGACACAACTTCCCTCCCTCCAAAAAGGACCTCATTTTCACAGTTTTTTTTTTAAAGAGGTGGGATCTACTAATGTAAGTCAAAGCAAACCAATAATTTTTCATATCGCAGCTATAAAAGAGGATAATATTTTCCTGTGGACTGTTGTTACTGGGGCACTAGAGACTAATTTCAAATTCAACCATCCCTTCCAGCCAAAGAATATGCATGCACACATGCTCGTCTAGGAAAAGATTTTCAAGACTGACAGACCATCTTGTCTGTATGCTTTCTACAAATTTTGAGAGCAACTAATTTTCATTGGAAGTCTTTCAATACTCCAGTGTTTAGAAGTAAATTGATGCACACACTGACTAAGGCAGTAACTCAACAGAACCATCTCGCAGGCATTAAAAAGAAACACTGTCAGTTTTAATATCAAAGATATCATATTGAGAAGCAGTAAGTGAGAAAATCTAAAATAATCGATCTCAGAGGTGAAAACAAAATGAGGAAAACAATACAGGAAGGCGCTTACATAGCTAAGAGTGACCAGATAGGATTTTATTGCATGTTCTGTTGGTAATAAGGAATGGGAGCTTACCTCATTGGTTTGTTAGGTGCAAACACTATATTAAAGATCAGTGTTATGATTCCAGATTCTGTATCTCGTTCTCTTTGAACCAGATGCATACCAACCAAAGATTCAAGCTGAGATTTAATTTCATTTGATTGATATTGCAATTCATAGAGAAATTCTACCGTTGTAAAGAAGCCTAAATGATAGAAGAGAAAAAGATCAGTCTGTATGCACTCTAACGTCACACAGTTGGCTGGTTAGTAGTTACAATCCTTTCATTTGTTACTAAAAATGACAAATAAGTAAAACCAGTAATTATCTAAAACTTGAGTGATTTGCTTCTGACTGCATAGCAAAATCTTCCAATTTCATATGACAGGCTATATAGTTTCCGGCAAAATGGAGGCTGGAAAGCCTACTTAGTAGATGTGAACAATAACAGCAATATTGTTCTGGCTACCATTTCTGCATTACAGTGAGATATTTCTATTTCATCAGCCAAATGAAAATTGCAAGAATGTAATGCTATTTTTGAGTAATGCCATTGGGACAATCTCAAAAAAAAAAAAAAAAAAAAAGTCATTGAGGATGTCAGTGCCATTGATGGCTGCAAGCCTGAGAAACAGAATACAGAAAAATAGTGAAGATGTCACTAGCAACGTCTTCTCTTATTCCCTGTAGATATGAAAAGGTCAAGTAGTAATGACATATGAATAAACAGCTGAGTTTCTTGAATCAAATGCCTCCTCCACCTGTAATAAAGAAAACTGTGATATTCAGTATACAATACTAATTTGTGCACAGAAGGGAATGTTTTTGTGAGGAAAAGAATCTCCAGCTGCTAATCTATTTAAAAGTTTTACACATTTTATAGATGAAAAGTCTTTTAACACAACCACTAAATCCTACAGGAGATTTTGTTTTACTATGACCACATATCTCAGGGCACATTTTGAATTTGCACAGCTTAGTACAATGCATTGTGCAGAACTCCCGTGTGTACAACCCTGTAAATATATGCTGGCTATAGAGTGCCAGTCAGCTGCAGAGCTCATTCCTAAAGCCTTCCGACTTGGAATTCTAAAATACAGACTACATATTTCTTTATATAAAAAGTCCAAGAGACAATGCACTGTGAGATAGTTGAATAAAAGCTTACTTTGGTTTTCCTAATCTGTAATGCTACCCAAATTTAAGTGAGTATGGAGACGCCTTCCTATGCTTGTCGTCCCTTCTCCTCTTCTGAAATGTACGAATTCCTTCTTCCTACTTCATTAGCTAACAAGAAGCTTGAATTTTTGTTGCCAATATTTTTGTAACATACAGATTAACCCTGAGAAATGTAGCAGCTTATATTGAAACATTTCTGACTCTTTAAACTGGATCCTTCACACAGAAGTCTGTACAATTTATGCTAGATCAAAATAAGCAAAATATTATTACCAATTACCAAAGGATTATCAGTCATAGTAGATATCCACTGAGTACTGAATATACAGGATTTCCATGTATTAATCCATCTATTATAAATGTACTTTGTTATAATGAAATTAGACATCAATATTTTTCCTAGAATTTATAAAATTTCTAGAATCATCCTACATTGTTCCATGCTTTGTTGTTTCTCTATTTGAAAAATATAATGTTTATGCCATGCATTCAGGTTCCAACACAGCCCAAGGCTTGTAGTAGTCACCCTAGACAAATGCCAAAACATGAAGATTCAGACATAAAAAATGAACTTATTATAGGAAAGAAAATATGACATCATTTGGAGCATTCTACAGTGAGAAAATTGCAACTGTTGAGCAGATGTTTCTTTCAGCAGTTATATCACACAATGCTACTGAGGAAAAACTTATAGTTCAGATGCTAAGAAGAAAACGTGAATTGCATGCTGCTTTTAGTATCCAAAGACATTTGGTTTTGGTTTGACACGTGTATATAGTACCTTTTAGTCAGAAGCAATTAAATATTTATATTTTTTCTGCTCCAGGCTGTTTTGTAACCTGTTCTATGCTCATATTAAGTATTTAGTTAAAATATTTTAGTATTTACAACACCTAAGGAAAAGTGATGCATTTCTAAGTGCCAATATTTGAAAGCTTCCTTATGCTGGTCCCTTAGTTGGTTTTGATCTACACTGCCAATCTAGTTTAGGCGTGTTCAAAAAAGAAAAATGTAATTAGATTTTCATGATAGCTGCCCTGAAGCCTGCTATATTATCATACTATGGGAAGCCTCTGTGAATATGTTAATATTTGATTCTAGACAATTCCATAATACACATGCTGCCTAAACAAACTGGCTGCAGCTAGAGGCAAAAAAAAGTTGTGAATAATTGCTAGAAATTTATCCAAATTGTCAAATGTTCGGAGTTCTCTTGACTCTTAGAATTTCTAGTTTCAATTAAAATGGTGAAATAAATAACACATTGGAGACAGAATTAACATTTTCTTTAAAGTAATGCCAAATACAATACAGCATACTATGCAAATATGCCTTGACCCTTTAGCCCAGCTCTTTGTGTGTTTTCATTCACTAGTTTTCTTTTTAAAAATCACTATTTTAGTATAGGTTAAGTCCTTATTTTATCTAATGCAAATTGTAAAAGACACATGCAGATATGAAGTATACCCCAATTAATCCACCTCTGTTCTGCAAATAGAGAGCAGCAGGAAGAGTTTTAACTACATGTGACTCAACATAGAGATATTTATCAGTCCAAACACTGTGAAGATATAAGCATGCTATTTAGATACAGCTGGTTACATCTAGGGAATAGAAATTCCAATTATAAAAAAATATTACTTCCTCATATTTCCTGAAGAATATTATGCATTATTTAAGTAAGAAAAGGAGTAAGAATATGTTTTTGAGGTAATTATTCCAAGACAAATTTTTTAAAGCATTAAATATTTCTTGTTTTGAAAGGCAATTAATCTCAGTCTTTAAGAGTTTTCCTTTGTGTAAATAAACACTTCCAAAAGGTAGTATGCATTTAGGGAACATTTGTATGCAGAATTACTGAAGCAACTATGTTTAAAAACCAATAAGGTTTTTGAGCTATATGCTTCTATGATTTGGCTGATATTTATTTTCAAGTGCTGGTAAGGCTAATTCTTCAAAAGCACTAGAATTAAAGTGTTGAGGATATGTGGGGGTTTTTTTAAATAGGCTCTAAGAAGATGAAAGGAAATAGACCACTTTTTTTCAAATTTATTTTCTGACTCTTAAGGATGATAGTGTGGAAACTCCAAGGATTTTACACTCTGAGCATATAAATTGGGTGAATGTGAATTTTTGTGACTGTTAAGATTTACTGTAAAATTAATTAATAAATGTCATACATCTAAAAATAAAAAGACAAGCCTAACAGGTTCACATAAGAACCACCTCAGGAATTTAAATGACTTTTTAGTGGAAAAGGAGCTGTATTCAAGCTTCGAAAGAGTTAATTACAAAGGCACTGATGGGACTAATGTCTACAGAAGGCACTGTGAAAGGCCCACTGGATATATCTGACCTGGAATAGAGTTTCACCCTGTCATTAGACAAGCTTTTTGTACCTCCCTCATATTTTTGAAAAGCGACTGACTTCACTGAAGACCAGCTCACTACACAATGTGTTTTCTGATGATACATATCTAGTGGACCCTGGCCTGTGAGGCTGCAGTCTCTTGTGGATACCGAAAGGAGATCTAGCTACCTGTGCTATCTGCAAATAACGCTTAATCTGCAGCAGACTTGGCGACACAAAAACAGCAAGGGAGGGGAACTTTCTAAGGGACTCTCCTTACTTTCACACTGTCTCCCATTTCCAGTAAGACAGGAGGAAATTAAAGCTGCGATGGAAAGAGGTTCAGATCACAAAAATGCTTGTCCTCGTTACAGAGGCTTTTCCTTGGATAGATGCAATAAAACAGAGATGCAAGTAAATTCACTCAGTTGGCCTTCCTCACCTCCCATTCAGCAGGCTGCAATCTTACTTGCTGTTATTTAATAAAGGAGGTCAGCACAATCACAGAATACAAACACAGAATGAAAGCTCAGCCATTCATAAACGTGCAGCTTCATGTTTCTCAAAAGCTAGATAAATTATTTTATTTGGTGCTGAATGTAAACATACTGCACTCTCTCACTGATTTTTTTTTTTTTCTGTTTCTGCTAATTCTTCAAGGCTAAGTATCCATTGTGGCCCTGACACCTAACAAAGCTTTCTTCCCCTCTTGATCTAATAGTCTCCAAACCGGTAAAATAGAAACTACAGGACCAGACCTTAACTACTCACTTCTACCAGACAGTGGCATCTAATGTTGACCTTCCAAACCTTGTGAAATATCTTTCTTCACAGCCCCATTCAGCTCTCATCTGGCACTTGCCCTTCTCCTGCTTCTCCACTGTCTTCCAGGATTCTTCACGCACACTGCTGGAACTCAGTAGGCAGTGGGGAACGAACATTAAGTATGCAATTATGCCTTACCAGCAAAAGTAGCAGCAGACAGAATATGTTACTGTACAGTAGATTAAATCATTTTAATAGAGTTTTCAAGTAAATATCCAAGTGAATAGCAAAAGTGAATTATAAGAGTAATAAAGGAAAAAATAAAAGGCAGCCTGGTGGTCAAGAACATCCTGACATTTAAGCAGACAGTATCAACTGGGCAGTAAGAAATGAATCTCATCTGAGAAGTAAATATCTCTTTCTCACTGTAAAATGTTGTAACTCCAGGATAATAGCAGCAGAATAAACAAATTGGACAAGAACCCGAAAAGACCTGGTTGTAGTTGAATATGCCTTTCAGTAAATTTCTTCATACAGGTACAAAAGTGCTGTATGTAGAGCATTATAAATACCAGCAAAGATAACATCATACACTTCATTAAATGCCAGGCACCAAACTACCTTAAATACAAAGAAATAAATGGATGATAAAGTGGTCTCCTTCTGTTCATAATATAGTCATTGATCCTCAGTGCAATTCAAGGAAATCCTCAGTGTAGTTCTGTGTATACATCTTTATATCTCTTCCCTGCAAATTTATTTCTCTTTCCATATCCAATTAAAGCTTTTCATCCATATCTTCAAGGCTCTGCAAAATTCCACTCTTAGCCACATCTTTTTTTACCCTGCATCCCACTGCCTATTCCCCTAGCAACGAACTTCAATATTTCTTTTCTAAATTTTCTCTTACATTTGTTTTTTTGTTTGCTAATTTTTCTCTTTCGAAACACTTCTTTAAGTGTTCTTCTTTCTACTGCTAAAGCAGATTTCTACTGCAAAGAAAGCAGTAGAAAGCACTTCCCCCCCCCCTTTTTTTTTTGAGAAAGTCTTTCTTCAAAACACTGCAACATTTAGTGAATAAGATGGAAGTTGGTGAATCCATGTATATGAAATACACGGTATGCATCTAGCACCTGCTGTTCCGCATACATTTCTGCATTCTTCCTTGCAGCTAGTTTCCATATATTCCCTCTCTCGCTGAATCCTTTCTGGACTAATTCCCTTTTTATTAAGTCTATCCATACTCCCCTCTTCACACTCTTACTTTCTTTGTTTTGATATTATTTGGCATAGTAAATTGAAACAAAAACCTCATTAAAAACAAAAGGATGTCACACATTATCCTCCTTTGGTCTGGCATTCTACTTAGATTAGTACATTAATCTGTAAATTAATGTTTTAAAGTAACTCATTAAAATGTATTCTTTGAAAAATATTCTATTCCTTTTCCAACATTCTGCTTTTTTATTTAGCATTGTCTTCATTTAGCTAGCAATTCTAGCAAATAGAGATCACATCTGTACCAGGGTGCAGGCAACGTCAAACCAGCTTCTTCATGAACATACGTTATGATGTAGCCTTAATTCACACAGACATTGTTTTTTCCATGGTATCCTGACTCTTGCCTCACTTTGAATCCTGCCCCCTGAAATCATTGACAACTCAAGATGTCTTTTAACCTAACTATTCAATTTGTGTTGGCCCACACAAATGCTAAATTGAAAACAATATTATTTATCATTTCACAGTTTTTTCCACCACACTCACCATGATGATGTCTGTGTACTTTAATGCTTAAAGTAGTTACATTAATGTCTAAAACAAATTATGCTTGTCGTTTGGAATACCAACTACCAATGCAAGCAAATTTCTTCAGATTCCTTTGGAGGAGCAGTGTATTTCCAAATAGGCCAGCAGATAACCTGCAGATCATGAAGCAATAGCAAGGTGTTTTTTTCCAGTCTTTATATGTCAGCATTATGGCTATTCTTTCCTTCCTCCCAAACGCCTTCTCACCTTCAGAAGTATCCTAGTGTTTAGCTTGTTTTTTTTATTGTTTGGCGGTTTACTGGAAATACATAACTCAAAGGACATGTATTATGTTTGCGGGATTTTTTGACAATGCATCAATGACTGTAATTGCCAGTTTCATATAAGTGGTTAAGAAGATACCAGTGATTTTGCTCTAATTCCTTTATCATACTCTTGTGTTCCAAGAATTTTCTAGCTTTTTGTATTATGTTGTATACATTTAGTCACTTTCTCTCTCTTTTCAAAATTCATTCTTAAAACCACTTGCTTTACAAATCTTTCTTACTCCTTGTCTTCCAATACTGTCAAGGTGTACTATGTCAAGTATACTTCTCTAAGACAGAAACCACCCTTTTCCATATTTTGGAACATAACATCTCCACTTATGGAACTGTATCACTTGCCAGTTAAAATATCATTTTACTGCTGTATGAATGTGATGTTCCAAACGAGAAGAACAAATAGATTTAGCCTATCAGTAGCTATTTCAGTTCCTTCACAGTTCCTTATTAGGGTTATATGCAAAATACAAACATAATTTGTCCTACTGAGTAAGAGTAATTATGCATTTAGAAATTCAAGCTCCTGCATAGTTACTTCTACAATTCTTCATGTTCAGGAATACTATCTTAAAATATTGTGGATCTAAGCATCACTTTGTAAATCAGCTGTGTGTCTATAAAATGTATGGTGGTTTTACTGCTTTAATGGCAGCGATACAATAAATAAGTTTAAAATACCTGTTCCAAGAGAAAATAAGTGTTTTCTGACTACCTTTAAATTCTATCTTGTAGCTTGGGTGCAAAATTAGAATCACTTTGCTTTTATAAAAATAGATTTTTCTGATCAGCCTTGATCAGTCTGAAATATTTTTGAGTGAGAAGGAACACCTTGGCCGATTGCTGCTAAAAATCCGAATGTATTCAACTGTACTGAGATGCGGTTCTTACTCAGCAAGGCCAGTTTCAGTTTTTCAATAAGTCATAAAACACTGCTGTTTAAAATATTCCTATATCCAGTAGCATTTATTTGCCCTTTGAAATTCTGTAGAGCCAACACAAACCAATCCAAGACTTCTTAATCAGAAAACTCCGAAACTCACAATGCTTGAAATAACATAGCACATATGTAGCAAAGAGCTTCATGTTGATTTTAAAGGCACTTTTACATGTATCGAGTCTGCCAGCTACAGAATGCAGTACTTCCAGAAGCTGAAAAGACCATACAGTCTGATCTGTTGAGCTACTCCTCACTTGTAATTACCTTGCAAGTCAGTTTTAGAAGAGCAATAATACAGTGTTTTAAAATTTTTTAACTTCATTAGCAGGTATTTCAGGCAGACACATTACTTTTCTTAATAACAATGGAATAACTTCTCTTAAAATAAATAGTCCAGACTGATTAGAATCTGGTTGCCTGTTGAACACAATGAAAACTGCATCTTTTGCGGGGGGGATTCCAGGAAGAGAGATGCGGCATAGGAATGTGTGTATTGTACGGTTTGGGGTGTTGGGTTTTTGGAGGACATATGAGAAGGACAAATGCAAAGGACATATGTGAAGGACATATGCTAGCTCTTGTGATTTGCAATATATGAGTTGATTCATGGTCATCATATGAAATGGGGACCTAGGGACCAGGAATTGTTTCGGGTTTTTTTTTTTTCAATAACTTCATTTGTTAGAAGTTTGGATGACAAAGATGTCAGCTTAGCTTATGCTATTTCCCAGTATCTTAATCTAAATCACTAGGCAAATAAGCATATGTGACTACAGACTAAAGAACATCAGCCTGAAGATTTTCCCATACAAAACCAGATTTTTGTGTTTTGAAAACATGGCCCCGCATACTGAAAGCTCCCACTCAGTAGCTCTGCAAATTAAAAATCCATGCTACATGACAAACAGAAACATGGGTAAAAGGGGTAATAGAAACTTGCAGCATCAGGAGTGATTCTCTGTGTTTCCTTCTAACTTGAAAGGAGATATGGAAAAAAGAAAAATTTCCTAGCAAGTATTCCTCATCTGTTCATATAAAAGTATTATTCTTATAAATAAGATAGAAAGAATCTGTCTTACATCACATCGAAATAACTTAAATTGTTTATAATTTTCCTGATATAATTTCAATTCTAATATCTGTACTATGATATAATCTTTGATTCAATGATCACATATTAATTTTTCATTGAAAATTAATGAAAATGTAAATTTATTCACATGGAACCCTCTACCGATGTAGATAAATTGTTTCTGGTACTGTCACTAGAATCCATAAGCACATCTTAGGTAGTTTTACACTATACTATGGTCTATTACAGAAAGATGCTTTTTTTTCTTTTGACTTTTCTAATATACAAAATAGACTGAGCCACAGAGATTAGAACCCAGGACCTAATCACTAGGGTCACATTCTTTTGCTTCCTTTTCCTTATCCAATGAATTGCATGCAGTTATACATAAGGTGGAACATCTATAACACAGGGTAGTGTAAGTTCCTCTACTGTAAGACAGATGTAATCTCATGGGAGTATCCGCTTGTGTTATTTTTCAGATACAAATCAAGTTTCAGAACTAATAAAGATTTTGTGTAGTAGACTTCTGAAGTTTCACTCTGTCTTCCTCAGCTGGCTTGAAGAAAGAGTAACGGTTCAAGGTTACAATTTCATTCAGTGTTCTGTAGTGATTCTATGTAACTTCTAGTTACTTGTCTTATAATTTTAATAACTAGCTATATCTTCAGATCAACTTATACTGTCAAAACTACAGGCTCGATGCACTAATTTACAAAAACATAAAGTAGTATACATTCTCCATAACAACTGGGGGAGTTTTGTTTTTTCCTTTTTGCTTCTTACTGGAAATGTGCAATGTGGGAGAGATGAAGGACATCTGGAGTGGATAACTTCCTTTTCTCTAAGAACAACAATACTTGAACAGTGCAGCTTCAGAGACAGAAGACAAGGACAAAGAATTTTAGCACAAAAATGACAATAGGATGTAACAACCTGGAAATAGAAGAGCATTTGTGATAGACTAGTTGTATGTGTGCATGTGTTTGTTACTACAGTGACTGTCAGATACATTATCTGAGGCAAATGTAGGTGTATAAACCCTCTGCTTGCTTTTTTATAACGAAAAGCACACAAACACAGCTGAGACAGGGAGAGCACTGGTTCATTGTTCTTCTAGAAAACCTGAGTTCACATCTTAAGGGTTTTGATTAGCTATGCTTTGTTGATGGCCCATAATTAACAAGAAAATAATGCAAAAAACCTAGTGCAAATTAATGCAGATAGATCATTGTGAGGTGTTATGATGTTGCAGAAGCACAACTAAGGTCCTGGAGAGCTGTGCTGACTATGGTTTTGACTTACAGAAGCTTTCCCAAAATATCTTTACAAATCAAGAGTGTAGTGGTGCTGCTTCTATGGAAGTAATACATCCTTATCACCCAACCAAAGAAATTACAGGAAATTCTGTGAACAAGAAATGGGAGAAACAGAACTTTGGCAATCACAATCATGTAACAATTAAAGTAATTCATAGACTCTTGCAGCAAATTACATTGCCTAGGCTTCCCTTAGCCTCTAACTCAAAACACATTTTTAAGAGATATCTATTTGTGTGTTCTTGTTTCAAACATACGTTACGTTGGGCTAGCCAATCAGTTCTTTTGGACTTCTCATTTTTCGTGGATGTATATCATATTGAAAAGTAGCACCAGGAAGAATTGAATCATTTCTGGGTTTGTATTAGGGGGTTTTTTTGCACTTTTGTGAAGCTGAATAACTACCTTCGGAAGAGTTTATAATTGATCTGGTTCCCTGTAAGTGTTGAACATTTTAACTGAGCATGATTTTGCATAGGTGTTAGAAAGTAATTTTAATTTACATAATGATGACTCTCATTCTTAAGGCTTGCAGATTTCAACATTTTACAAAATGGGAAAGAAACAGAAATGAGTGAGTGTCCTGTAAACAGAAATATAAGCAGTAGTTTGTGGTTAAAAACTGTGTTTGCTCACAGTTCACAAGCTCTTTTTACGGTATTTGTCATTATTGTTCTAGTTATACTAAGAAATGGCGGGAGGGGTATTTGTGAGAGAAAAAACTATGCTAAATTGTTTATTTTTTTAATGGACCAAGTGATAACCTTGTATATCATCATCAGGTAAATAAAATTCTATTTGAAGTTCTTCATTAAAATGCCTGTGCATATTGCAGTTCCATAAAGAAAATAAACAATGCATCAAATCTCTCCCATGTTTCACTCATAAATAAAGAAACAAACAGCCAGATGTAAACAAAAATTATGTAGCTGGCAAAATAATCTGTCTAGGCTCTCATTTCTACTCTGATGCCCTATTCTTTGACTTCTACTGGGTTCCCTGTTTTCCAGCAGGAGCTGTCACCCTTAACAACAGGGTAATAATCCATTACAGAGTGACCCAACTGGTGGTTCACTGCCTTGTCAACACTTTCATTTTGCCATTGGTAACAGCTTTCACCAACTGTTGATCCAAAACAAACACTTTGTTGCTCTTTCTTCCACTTCTCACAGAGTAAAAAAATCCCTTAACAATCTTTTACATAGCTATAGTTCTCTCATCCTCAAATACCATTTCAAAAATAATTCCACAGCTATTCTGACAATAGAGAGATGGCTTAAGTTAGATATAGGGCCACCTTCATCATTATTATCCTCTTCATATTGCTTTCAATATTAACCTGAGACACTTTATCAGCAGTTAAATTAAAATTGCTCTGGATGAGAGAGAAGTCTGTAAGAATATTTTGTTTCCACCTCTACTGGCATCCTTCTCCCTTACGCTAATAAGATTTCTTTGGTCATATCTAATTTTATTGAACTCATTTCTGAAAAGCGAGCTTCCCGATCTGGATCTCTCACATCAAATTGGCATTTAGTGGAATCCATACCAGTGGCTAACATCAAATCTTGCTAGGGTGGGGAACAGCCTTTAATGTGTGTTTGGACATGTTGCTCTTGTTCCTGTTTCAAAGAGCTGCTTTAATGAAATTAAAGAAATTAGAGTGTATTCTGATGAGTGTCAGCACTTCAGGAATTTTTGAATGTTCCATAATTTAGATAATTGCTAAAAAAATGTGTAGAATATATATATATTTGCTGGTTTTGTAGACAGTGAAACAAAGGGTACAGATATACTTTGCATAACGTATGCCAATGTACATTATGGATTAACATATCTGGAAAATGTTGTTTAACCACTAGGTGCAATTGAATTGTCCATCTGTTTAGTCAGTGGTCAGCATAGCTGTGAAACTTGCTCATAACATAAAAAAAATCCCTCATACCTGTGTTACCCTACAGAACCTGGACAGCATTATTCCCCCTCCGCTAAATTAACTCTCCTGAAACCTTCCCAGAAATAAGAACCCAGGAGCAAGGAGCTAAGACCAGCCTTTGGGCTGTGAGAAGAGCTATGAAATACTAAAGATTAGGGAAGTTAATTATAAACACCCAGCCATTACAGTTGGTTTATGCGATAAACTGAAGCAATTGAAAGGGATGGGTTACAAAGGACCATTACAAACATAGAGACAGAACCGGACTGATTAGTGTATTTCCTCAACCAGAAGATACTCTGGCTGTGTACTACAATTTCAGTCAAATATCTATATACTCATAATTTGTGAATGTTTGTTGTTTTTCTTAGAAGATCATGGAAAACTAAACATGTTGTATTTCCCATTGAATATTTAAAGTAAACTAAAAAAGCTGTTTTATTAGAATAAAAAATAACAATCTTCACACTTGTTTGGATGAATCTTGGGTCTTAAATTTCATTTACTGAAAAAAAAGTCTTTAGAGCCATATGTAAGAAAACAGATCAAAAATACGTATAGATTAAAAATATACATTTAAAACAACTGAAAAATATTTTTAAAGGGCCATATAGTTGCTACATCTAAAACACTAAGCTTTAATTATTTGATCTCTGGAACTTGGCTGATTTCTGAACAACAAACTATGTAATTTTAGCTAGACAGTATTTACATTGTCCCCTCTTTCTTAAGAAATTATAATAATTTTCTTTTTCAGATGGTATCTTCTGGATTGGATGAAATTGAATTCTTTAAACATAAAAGACATGCTTAAAGATTTTTCACTTCCCAAGAATTTATACTTGTCCAAATAATTTAAATACTGAAGCACAGTAGTAGCTGTTTAAATCTGATCTGCCAGTAATTATCATCATTTATCTTTGGATATAAAAACTGCTTACTGCACATCACACATACACTCTGATGAATCACTCTTTCAGAAGAGAAAAAATGAAAAACAGTTTGCCAGGCTGTTATCTTAGAGGTTTACGCTTTTATTTACATTATTACTAGTAGACTGCAGAAAGCTGAGGTAGTACCATTAAATTTGATTCCTAACAGGCATCAAATTCATCTAGCAATAATGACATTATAATGTCATTGAAAACCATGAAAAGCATCAGAGTTATAAATAATCTTACTACCTATGATGTAAAGCATTTCATTACCAGAATTCTTGCTTGAAAAGATGCAATGTCTCAAATCAATGTCTTGCAGCATGTGCAGAAGCCAGTGTTAATAAATATGAAATATTATTCCTATGAATAAAACAAGCACTACACATCATGAATCTGCAAGTCTTTCAAAATGCTGCCTCAACTTGCTCAATGCATGTTATTCTTGTCAATTCAGATGCCACCATGCTGGAGGGAAATAGCTCAGGTATGTTTAAGATATATTTAAGGTAGCCTACTCATATGTGACAAGTCAATAAAGAGCTAAGCCTGCTACTCTACAGTAAAAAAAAGTACCATGTATTTTGATACACAGCAGTTCTCACAAGGCTGAATAACGTTAAATAATAATATTTACAGTTCTCCAAAGAGGTAAGAACGTATGTTGAGAACTTCACATGTTTTTATTTTGCTAGACTGATCACTATCACTTTGTAATATGGGAATATAAGATAATAATATGCCCAAATGATGTTATCTTTGACACTGCAATATGAGCAAATATAAAGTTTAACTAAGTAATTACAAATATTAAGTAATCAGTAAGTATATGCTGTGCAAGCTTTTGTTAACTGTTCAACTTCAGTTCCCCTCCTGTTTTAAAAGTACTGAAAAAAAAAAAAATTCTGTTTAAAGATCTGGACAGTGATTGCTGATATGAGACCACATTGGTCAGTGTGCAGGGTGAGGGCATATTTGCATGAAAATCATTCTTATAGGAAGGACATAATGCATTTGGATTTACCTTTTACAGCTTTTCAGTTTTTCACAGTTCTTTGGCAGGAGAGTTTCTGTAACAAAGCCTCTACTGGGCCAGATTCTAAATGCCATAAATGAGACACAAAAGCCAAGTTTGCCTGCCTCTCAAACTGATTGCCTAATAGATTGCAATCATAGCAACTTCTGTAGACTCAGCTTTTACCACCATACAATGTATTACACTCTTGACAAAGTTGGAGCATGGGTGAGACCCCTTCCCCTCATTTACAGCTATGTTAAACACACATTAGGATGTCTCATGTTGTGTGTCCGTTCTTAAATAACATTTTTCTAAAAAAGCAGGATGACTTTGAACCCCAAAAGAAATATAGGTTAAGCTTCAAAGGTGCAATAATTGATGAAGGTAAAATGAAAGAATGCATAATTTGTTGTAGTGAGTATGACTGTTAACACACATCTATTAACAGAAAAACTGGGCATACAGCAGCAACAAGCATTCTTTTCTTACTACTTATATACTGTGCCATTCTGTTTCAGAGAGATGCAATATGAAAAGCTGGTGTATCTCTCAAGAAATTGATTTTCACTGTGTCCTCTGCTGATTAACAGTAAGTGGAAGCTTTCTTTTCACAAAGCTTTATTGCTTCTTTCAAACAAGGCCTCCTTCTTCAATCCATTTTGCTGCAGATATTGGCCTGCTGGTGGGAATGCATCTTACAAATAGGGACAACCTACAGATAAATATTTCCTTGCAATGCTTACACAGACATATTTTTGCTAACTTTAGACTTTGTGGAGGCTATTCGTTTTTAAAGGAGAGAGGGTATGTGTGCAAGCCTCCCATCCAAGACAGAAAAAGAAAGGTTCAGGTTCAAAGGTGCCTATAACTGCAGACATACTGTTATACAAATGTCCCATATTTGCAACGGGGTAGAAATATGGACTGAGAGAAGGATTTGTCTAAACCTCCTCTGTTGTCACGGCAGAGCTACATTTGGTGAAGCACTTATCTTATTTGCAATGTTCCTAAAATAGCATGATATTCAAGCTATTTATTCTTACTGTCAGTGACTTGAACTTCTTCTTGGATGTTGGCTGGCTTATTTGTATTGACCGTGGCAGAATTTCTCGCGGCAGGCATAGCAGTTGCACCAGGAACTACACCAGTCAGCAGCACTTCTACTCTTCTTTCTACTCTCTGCCTGGCTCGACAGCGTACCACAGCTACAGAAAAGCAAAAACCTATTATTTGTAAAGCATCAGCATCTTGATTTTAACAAAATAATTAAACATAGAAGTTAAATGTGCTTAGAGAATGACAGAATTCCAGTAAGGACCAAGACAACTAGAAGCTTTTCCCTAACCCACAGTTTCTATTGTTCTGTTTAGGTGAAGTAGTAGAAAATACTGCTAAGCAATGAAAATCTGTTCCTACATTTAGTTCACAACAGCACTTGCAAATTTCTCCCTTTTTTGTAATCATGAAATGTATCTTCCTTTTAGTTCATCTGCAAATACAATTTATGGCATAGTTTGAAATATGCCAATGAGAAAAGAAGACTGAAAGGACAACAAAGAAATGAAAGAATTTAAAAGTTAAATGAAAGAATATTAAGTTACTCTTTGATTTCTTAATTTAAGAATACTGTTGTTCAAACTTCAGCTTTTATAGAACTACGCCAGAATAAAAAGCATTCTGACATGAGTTTCTTTTTGAAGCATGACAGAGCTTTTTCGAATCAGTAAGTGATTTTAGTTTACTGCTTCTAAAATATGTCTTTTTTCACTACAAGGTAGTTGGGTTTTAGCTTATACACTAGATTTTATAAAGCTTACTTCAATAGTTATTGTTTATGGTTCTTTCAATAATTATTGGCACAGAAAGAGGAGAAAATTAGATGCAAGAACTGAAAGAAAAATGTTTTCCCAAAGAAAAGACTTAGAATTTTATAGTTACAGAAATCAACATGAAAAAGAAGAGCTGATTACGTACTTCTCAGTTTCAAGGTCTTAATATTATTTTCGACAGAATTATACCCAATGATTAAAAATTAACTGTGAACTTAACATCAAGATTTAATGATAAATAATTTAGAACCATATCTTGGTAAGTAATTATGTAAAATATTTTTAAAAAGAGCAATGAAACCCTCACATCTATACCATGTTAACTTCAGCTTTCAGTTCTGGAGCTAGATTCACTATCATTATTTTGGAAAATAGGTAATTGCACACCAAGTTCAAGTAATGTCCTTTCTCTAAAAAAAATGAACCTTTTTTCTGTGGTCTTTTACTGTTTAACAGGGCTTAAATAATTTCTGTAGCTCTCTTCTAAGCAAACATCTTTTTTTCTGAGATGCATGGCCTTATATTTAAGAATAAATTACATTGTCTGTATTACATCAGTTTACCAAGTATTTCAGATTATGGTGTGCACATGTTGTGTCCGCACCATTTTCTATTCTGCAGCACATCTTACAACCAGAAATGATTCTACATTTTCTTTTTCTTAAATGGTTAAGTAATATTTATGGATGAAAATCAGATCTGTGTGGGATTTGACTTGGCAAGTCCCTGAGCAACCTGATCTAATTAGACCTGGCTTTGAGCAGGGGGTTGGTTTAGATGACCTCCGGTGGTGCCTTCCAATCTCAATTATTGTATGCTGCTTTGACTCTACAAGAATTAAAAAAATATTCTGGATGATTCTCCATTTGTAATCACTTTTATAAGATAGCCAAGTTGTAATCGACTTAACATGTACTACATGGATTGTGGCCACTGATCATTTTAATTGGTCTCATGAGATACTAAGCCGAGTGACTTCTAGAAGTTTAAGTATATTAAGATGCAAATAAGAATGACACAAAAGATGAACTGTCTAATATACTAGCAAAGCAGCTTTGGTTTTTGACATAACAGCTTGTAGCCTCCAGGCAATTTTAACAAATGTCTGTATTAAAAGAAATGACAATACTTTTTCAATCATTATTAAAAAACAATGATTTAAAACCAAAGTAGGCTTCTTGTAAATCACCTGCTTTGGATTCATATCTTACAAGAGGGATTTTTTTAAACTCCATTTATAACTGAAAATAGGCTTTCAGAATCAAGGCAGGAATGGAATCTGTTTCATAAATACATTTACAAATAGGCATTTTAGTTTTCCAGGTCATTTTTCAATGAAAGGCCTAGTATTTCCTTAGAAAAAAAAATTAGCCCAACATAACATGGTGATGGCCAAAAAGAGATACATCTTCAAAATGCATGCAATGCTCCTTGTATGCATTACAAACATTTACTGAACATAAACTCGTGGATAACACAGTTAGAAATATTCTACAGTTTAGTTTTACTTAAGTTTCTGATTATATACAGATGTGATGTCACTTAAGCAATTTATGAATGCTAACAGTTTTAATTCATAACTTCTATACCTAATGAAAACAACAGCCCAATAAAAGGGAGATTTATCTCAAAGTCTGCCAAAGAATTACATAACAGTTTTAAATAACACAACAAATATTCACATCAATATACATAGTTTTAATGCTAATGAGACTCGTTAAAACCATCATTTTGGGCAACAGTTGACTGCGTGATAATACTCTGCTTCATTCCTTAAGGCATTAAAGTGGAAATTAAGGAGATGAAAGCTCTAATTAATATCACATCATTGGCATTTGTCTGCAAGGAAAGGGTCCTTAAGCAAATTAAATTAATGACAGTAAAAATATCTATTTCTATAGTTTTCCAGAAGTTGTTCCTGTACCTTAGTCTATTTAGTGTAGAAAGTGTAGAAAGGTATTATATTCACTCACCAAAAGACAAGATGAAAAGGCAAGTTGGTGTAAAATTGTCCCTCATCTACACCTCGAGCTGTAGTTTCATCAAGGTTATAGATTTAAAAAGCTGTTTACAACTTCTGTTTCACAATTCTGGGATTCTATCACACCTTTCAAAAATAGCTGCATCAAATCTATAAACATTTACTATCCCAAAAATAAGCAACAACAAAACCCCTATGAATATCAGTCATCTTTTAATGCAAGTTTACCTTTCAGGAGCAAGTGGAAAACTTACTGCTATTCACACTACTCTGTATTCTGGTTTTGATTAAGGAAGGAAATTCAAGGCCGAGAGAAACAGCAGATATCTACTCCAATATTTTGCACCCTGTAAACTCTCCAGAAGGGTGTTCTGGGTATGCAAGCAGAAATCTACCCTTGTGTCAGTCTTTTGTTTGCTTTACCTTCAGTTTTCTAACTCTGCATTAACTGGGACACTGAAGGGCACAAGCCTTGACATTTTCAGCTGCTCCTGGCTCCTTTTATCCACAGTGAGAACAAAATAATAGATCTAGATTTGCTTCATAGGTTGGGAAAGGAGATTTTATTTTTAATATGTGATTTTATCTTTTTATAAGGTGTAGCAAAGTACTGCTGCAAATGCTTGTGATCAAGCAGGAGAGAACACACATGACTATTTAATTTTCTTAAATTTATTGTTCGAGTTTTTTTCAATTATTACCTACCTGGAACTAATTTCTGTGGTGGTGCTTCAGGTATTCCATGAACTGGGTAGATCCAGAGTATTCCCTGAATTCCCCCATTCTCTGCTACAGTAACACTGCTTGGAAAATAAGTGAAGAGTATCATTATGATTGACTGCTGAGAATTTTTTTCCAAAGTAATCTAGACTTAAGAGTTGTTGGAGAGGTGAGACTCTGTAATGCTAATCATATAGAAGGAAAATATGAAATAAGATCCAGCCAAATCAGAACAGCAATAATTTATATCTACTTAGTTTAGTGTCTTTGAATATTATTCTGTCAGGATATGAGAACATTTGGCCTAACATACTCTCTCTGATGTCATGTCTACACTGAAACAAAGTTTATGCAGTTTATGCATTACATAAACATACCCACAGGAGAATCATTATTAGCCCAAATATACTGAAAAATTAGAGGCATCTAAGAGCCTTCATTTGCTCAATATCCATAACTGCACAGGCAGCTAGTACTTTACATTTTCTTTATTTAAAGTTAGAAAAGATAGGTATTAAACCAGATAAAAGTCCTACCGTAACTCAGCATACTTTGCAGGGTACATTAAAAGCTTTTGTTGGATACCAATTGCCCTCAAAATCAGACACATGATTGCCCTTGGGAGCTACACACGAATAGCCGAAGGGGAATATGATGATAGGATTGAGTATCCTCAACTACTTTTTCTTCTCCTATTAGAATAAATTACCTCTTTAAGTCTTTATTTAATTCAGCAGAATCCTCATAAGGCCAGTTTTCACCATTTTCCCTCATTACATGAATTACCACCACAGCCTCATACATTTTCATTGTATCTGGCATGAATAGCACTGGGATGTCCATTTTTTCTTTTGGAGCTAATCGGATTCCTGGAAAATAGAACAGATCGTTATGCTATTTTGAAAGTTTTGAAAATTATTTGTATCATTTTACTCATATATTTCTTTTTTTCTTTTTGATACACTATTTAACATTTTATCATAGTATACCATGCTCCCTGTGAGAACAAATTTCATTTTACCCTGCTCTTGCTGCAGCCAAATCTCATCTTATAGTAGCATTTGTGGCCTGTCTTCCTATAATAAGGTACTTTGTGATTCAATGTCCTGAATAGAGAAGTTTACATAAAGTATTATTTTAGACTTCTACTTACTGACAAAACTTTGAAATGAGACCCAGGGAGACTGTGAAGGCTCAAAACAAAACAAGCACAATTAAATGAATGTCCCACATTTAATATTCAAAGATCACATGTAATATCTGTAAGTCAATCCCATGATTTTCTAGGGCCCAAGTCATGTTTTTTGAGCATCTGTGGCTTGCAATGTAAAAGAGTAACACTGCATTAAAAAGACCAATCCAAAAGCAATTGTTCATGTTCAAGACATAATTGAAATATATTTGAATCCACATTATTATTTTAAAAGCCATGCCTTTTCTGTACAATTTTTCATCTGATTGATTTTGCTGTTTTAAAAAAACCAAACCCCTATGTTGCCTGTAATGAAGGTGGCCTGATACACTGCATTTTTAAGGACTTTTTCCAATGACTTGTCAGTCTGCCAAGTGTCAGAACATCTACCTCAGGGTGTGTTCCAGCTATTTCAGAAATAAAGTTATAGAAAAATTACACAAAGTAGAACAAGTAAATCATACAGTCTTTTCACTGTCAAGCTCTGTGCTTTGAAAAGAATTCTTGAAATTTGGTGGAACTGACATCTTGGGGTTAGGGTTTCAGCTTTAATTCTATCTGCAGAAAAACCTCTTAGTTATGAATAACTACTTCTACATTAAGCTTTGGATCCATTTTTGTGATGATTTTTCATGCCTGCTACAACGCATACATGCTAATACAGGTCTATGAGTGTCGTTCCCCGAGAGTGACTGAATCTGCTCAAGTTAGTATGCATGGGACAAGCAGCACTCTCCCTGTGATTGCTTCTTCTGATAACCACAGGCTGCTGTGTGCTCAAAAAATGTCAGCAAGGAAACTTTCTCCTGTGCTCCAAATGCTCACCTTCCTACAGCCTAAGTGGCTTGAGGATGAAGACCTCAATGCTGAGAGCTGCAGCAGAGTGGGTGATAAGAAAATTGTAATGCGGTCTTGGGAAGGACAAAATACAAAAAAGAGGTGGATGTGTGGAAGTTTGGGAATGAAGGTGGACATGTAGGGAGACACAGTAAAATGATGACAGACAGGAACGGCCAGAAGCAACAAAGGTAAGTCACAGCAGGGTGGGAGAGAAGGGTTTGAAAGACAGCTCACCAAAACACAGAACAAAAGTCAGGACTCCTCATCTGCACCAATCCTCTGCTAGCATTTAATTATAAAGTCTCCTGGACATTGCAACTTCTATTGCTACCTCACAATCTGTTGTTGCTATCATTTATTCCTTCAACACAAACAGCAACCTTGAATAAAGATATCCAAAGTAGCTTGGGTAGGTTAACAGCATATTTAAATTAATAAATTGCCCTGTCCAGACTGATTAACTTTATGAAGAATTATCTTGTACTGTGTTATGTATGTACTTCCTCTAGTATATAACCACACTGGAGTTGATGTGGTTCTGTAGCTCTAAAGCTTTTAGCTAGAAACATTCTTAAATTAAAATAAACTAACCAAATTAAGGTTGGAAAGTCAATCTTAAATTAGGAAGGCTAGGATTATTTAAAGACAAACCACTGTCCGCAGGATTTCTGCCTCTTTCAGTAACAAAGCCTCAAGACCTCAAATATAGACCAGTGCCTCATATTATTACGGATGCTACAAACAGTAGGGAATTCTTACCTAAATATATCTGGATTTCTGTATGTAAGAGGCTTATCATGGAGCAGTTATGAAAATTAACCAACTGCTTTGCACTCGTAATTGCTTAATTTTTGTGTATTTGTAGAAGTCCATCATGGCATGAGCAATTTGTTTTTGAAATAATTACTTGAAAAGTCTTGTATCTTGAAATAGCTTGAAAATATCCTCATTAAAAATGTTAATATCTAGATGAAAAAATAAACCCTATTTCTTCTTTTTTTCTTTTAATAAAGATTTAAGATTTTTCTTTAGATCTTATACTCCCTATTTGATGCATTATCTATCAAGTACATATCCAAGATTTAAAAGATATACTATATATATACACATATTGTTGGCAGTAAGGTGGTCAAAGGTTTTTTGAAAACCTTTAAAAATTAGCAACTAGTTTTTTAATCCAGTATCTGAAATAAATAAGCTGACCACACACATTGTTGCCATACTTCATAAAACATCTGAACTAGGATCCATCCCTCTGGAACAGAAGTCAGCTACAGCACTGATGCACTATTTATTCTCCATCAGAGAAGAGACAGCTCTCTACTGTGATTTGCCCACTTTGGGGCTACTCTGGTGTTGGTAAGGCAGAGGCCTGTAATATCTTTAAATTAGAAGTGTATTCTTCAGGATGGATTTGCAGTTAGGTTGCCTCGAATCCAAATACATAACATACCAAAACAGTGTAATCAACAACAGTATGTAGGCACTTTGTAACGCCATTACGACACATCCATGAGTTTCATTTGCAACTCTTTTAACGTATGACAAATAGAACAGACTGTAAACTAGTACCTAGTTATACTACACGTGCATTGAATATACTGTTTGAACTGTAGCTTAATTATGCCTGTTACGGGGCATAGCTCCCTGTTTTTTTAAATAAATTTTAATACAGAACCCATATGATAGCATTCTGGGTCATTCTGGCAGAAAATTGGTTATTAAAGATCATGAAAAGAAAAATTTTATAATACTTCTGTTGAAACAGAATGTATTCATATTTTTAATAAAAAAATCTTCTTAGTAGAAGCTGTTCATAATGACAGTAATTTTTATATCACTGGGCTTGCCTGCAGCTGTCAACTAACCAACTGATCATTAACTGCTAGTACAGATTTATTTCCTTATGATTTTGCCTAGTTAATAAGATAGATGAAGTAGGCCTAAACGCAAAAATCACACATTGCTTCATGCTTCTCTTTCCTTCTTCCCATTTAGAGAATGTGGGCCAGTAACTGCTGGCACAACAGACAATATCTATGTGGACAACTTTAATACAAATCAGCATTACCAACCAAGTTGCTGCTATTTGCCTGTGGGCCTCAAATACTCTGCTGGGGAGACCAAGAACTGATACCAACAGCCGATCCCTTATCTTCATGTAAGTATTTCTACTGCAATGAATAACCACAAATTCTTCGTAAGAAATCCATAGCGAGGCTCTTTTCGGAATAGAGCTGCATCACATTCGGTAAAAAGCTTTGGGCCAGATTTTGATGATACCTTACTTCTCTTTCACTGTCCTACAGGTCATTAGGAAGCAGCGATAGTAGAGTAAGCTCAGCTGACCCTTTAAAAGACTGAAGCCATCTGACTCAAACCAACGGCTGCAATTAGAGTCAACTGCCTTACAGAGAAGCATGTGGAGATCTGTGTCTTCCCGCATTTCTTTGTTAGGTAACCTGGTTTTAAGCCTTGCCTCAAGCCTCTCCAAAGGCTGGTGGAGAACACTGATTCTGTAAAAGATTCCTTAGGCACTGCATCCTCTGACACTTGAGCCTAGTACTCAGAACTGAATTAGATCATTAAATCAAAATGAGTGTATTGCAAATTCCCCACTTCACTTGTGTGGGGCACTGCACTGTGGGTGAGTTCTATGTAATTTCTGTGTCAGCCCTAGAAAGTGTAGCACTGTGAGAGCTAAAATTAATTAAAGTAATGAAGCAGTGGATCCCCATAGCTGGGGTGTTACTTGGAAGGAATACAGATGGGTAAAAATGCATTTGTTGCCTCTACAGTAGCTTAGGAAAATGTTTAAGAGCAAGCATCCCAGGCAGTGTCACAGTGATAAAATTGTGATGGCAACAAGCAAAATATCCTGCAATATCTTTGAAAAGAATCATCACCCTCTCATCTAACTTTATCTTAAAGCCATGTATTTTTCATATTAGTAAGGTGCTTTGATGGCAGATTTTCTAGATGTTGAAAGGACTATCTCCTTGATGCATTGTGCTTAATTCTGTAGCATCTGAAAACGCCTCCCATTTATTGTACCCAGAAGAATGGCACTCGGTTCAGATTCCTCTAGTTGAAAAACAGAGATGAGGCAGAGCTCACTATGCCTTGTTGAAGTCTGATGGGGAATCATTTAAGAGTGGACACTTTTGTTTGTTGTTTTTTTTTCTTTATAGTTTCTCCATTAAAATTATTTAGTATATAATCATTCCAGTTAAAACCACGGACAGCCCTGCTAAAATTAGCACTGGCCATATAAATGTCAACCCAGTATAACCAGGTCTGGTTTCTACCATTATCCTCAGAATTTGGAAAGGGTAACCTCCAAAATATTCACAGACAGCAGCTGCTGCTGGGGAAGGATTGTTAATTCTTTCTCAAGGAACTCATCCAGAAAAGGAGGACTGACATCAGGCAGTAAAGAATGAGATGTTGCCAGCACTCCAGTAAGTATCTGAAATACATAATAAAAGTCAGGCCTAGGTATTCTTCATTTATTTTCACCTGCTAGAAAAGATAAAAGCCTGGCTCACATAAGATTTTTTATAGCAGCTCTTCCAGAAGTGGTTCAGTGTTAAATTCTAAGAGTTTAGTAAAGAACAGACAGCATTTCTGCCTCAACTGTTATTAAGGGTGGGTTCATTTTTGTTTGCATCTTTTTCTTTTTTTTTTTTAGTGCTTCCAGTAAGGCTGCTTGAATTTTTGATTCCCTTTCAGTAAAACATGATCACAATCCCTTGTTATGGGTTCTAAATTAACCTGTGAGAATGTAGCAGTCTGTGCTACTTTTGCTGCATCAGAATTATAATCAGTCAGTCTCAATGAGTAAATATTAACAAAATTTTCTGAATTGACAGACATCACACAACAGCCAACAGCCTCCATCTGTGGAGATATTCAAAACTTGACTGGACGTGGTCCTGGACAACCTGCTTTAGATGACCCTGCTTGAACAAGGGAGAAGTTGGATGCACAAGATGATCTCAAGAGGTTCCTTACCACCTAAACAGTTCTGTGATCATGACAGACCACTATGCTTTGTCCTGTTCATGCTTTTAAGAATACATATAAAATACATTCTTGTTTGCTAAACCAGATGCAGATACTTATCTCAGTGAATTGCAGGTGATATGAAGAACAGTGCACCTCCTACAAAGGGAAAGGAAGAAAGCAGAACAAGAGCTCACCCTGGCTTAATAATTAGCTTTTGGGTGCGCTTAAAGGCTAAGCAGCAGCATACCAGCTATGGAAATGCAGCCAAATACCCATCAAGGACTTCAAGAACCTTGCTAGGGCATGCAGAAATGCAGTCAGGAAGGCTAAGGCATAGCTAGAACTGAAATTGGCCAAAAATATCAAGCACAACAAGAAAAGGTTCTTCAGATACGTGAGTAGTAAGCAGAAGCACAGTCCCATTGCTAAACAGGGCAGGGAAACTAGTTACATATAACGCTGACAAGGCAGAGGTTCTCACCAAGTTTGCTGATGACACTAAACTGGTGAGGTAGACAGAAGGGAGAGCCAGCTCACAGAGAGACCTGGAGAGGCTGGAAGAGCGGGCCAGCAAGAACCGCGTGAAGTTCAACGAAGACAAGCGCAAGGTCCTCCACATGAGATGACATTACCACAGAGCCCAGTACAGGCTAGGGTTTGATGTGGCTGGGGAGCAGCCTTGCTGAAAGGGACCTGGGGGACAAGAAGCTGAACGTGAGCCAGCAGTGCGCTGCTGCACCAACGAAGGCAAAGCAGATCCTGGGCTGCATCCACAGGGGCACTACCAGCAGGGATAGAGATACGATCATTCCCCTCTACTCGGCACTTGTCAGGCTGCACCTGGAGTACTGTGTCCAGTTCTGGTTCCCACTATTCAAAAAAGATGTGGACAGACTGGAGGGGGTCCAAAGGGGGCCCACAAAGATGATCAAAGGGCTGGAGAACCTGCCTGTAAGGAAAGACTGAAGGAGTTCGATCTTTTCACCCTAGAGAAGAGAAGGCTCAGGGGGAACCTTATCAGAGTTTTCTAGTACTTAAAGGGCATCTACAAAGAGAATGGAGGCTCGCTCTTCACAAGGAGCCACATGGAGAGGACAAGGGGCAATGGGTATGTTATTGTTCCCATCCTAAAACCAAAACACAGCACTATACCAGCTACTAGAAAGAATATTAACTCTATCCCAGCTGAAACCAGGACAGGGTAGAAGTTGCACTAGGAGAGGTTTCATCTTGGTATAAGAAAGAAATTTTTTACAGTGAGAACAATCAATGACTGGAACAACCTTCCCAGGGACATGGTGGAGTTCCTGTCACTGGAGGGTTTCCAGATATGGCTGCACAGAGTGCTAGATAATCTCATCTAGGGTCCCTTTTCCATGGAAGGTTGGACCAGATGATCTGTCGAGCTCCCTTCCAACCTGAGCTGTTCTATGGTATTTATACAAAAAAGTATTCCAAGATGCATGACTTACATCTCCAAGGAAGATATGAAACAAACTTTACCATCTCAACGAGATTGTTTGAAGGGCATATGTATTACTAAAATGTCAGTTAGTCACGTGTCTTGTACCATATATCAGTGAAGTTCTGAATGTTTTTTTCTGTATCTGAAATGAACCAGGAAGATAATTGGTTGCTAGTCTTTCATGTCCTCTCAGACATGAAGAGCAAAATCCATAAATGAAGTATAACTTGATCTAAGTTATGGTTTCTCAGGGCACATATGTTATGGTAAAACTCCTATTTGCATCTTCTCTGGGACAAAGAAAGTGGAATGTGATGCACTTCAAGTTAGTTCAACTTACATACAATAAAGTAAGTAAAACAGCTAATACAATGAGCATGCAAAATGCTAAAGGTTAAATTAATCTCATTCCACTTTTTAATGTTTACATCACCATTTTCCTTCCCTCAGTACAGTTTATTTAGGTAGGTGGGACGCAAGAGAGATTCCTTTCACAGATGGTCCACAATGATTGTGTTTCTAAGAGGACTCTCTGCTTCCTGAATTATGTATTCTTCCACCAAAAGTTAGAGTGTTCCCCTGCCTCTGAAACCTTCACAAAATCACAGGATGGCTGAAGTTAGAAGGGGCCTCTGGCAGACACGGGGTCCAACCCCCCTGCTCAAGCAGGGTCTCCCAGAGCTGTTTGCCACGGACAGTGTCCAAGATAGCTTTTGAATATCTCCAAAGATGGAGACTCCACAACTTCTCTGGGCAACCTGTTCCAATGCTCGGACACCCTCACTGTAAAAAAAGTATTCCCTTATGCTCAGATGGACATTCCTGTGTTTCCTGTCACTGGGCACCTCTGAGAAGATCCTGGCTCTGTCCTTTTTGCACCCTCCCTTCAGGTATTTCTATACATTGATAAGATCCCCCCTGAGTTGCTGAGTTCCTTAGTTGGAAAAGTTAAGTCATGAATATGCATCTCAGATGCTAATAAACAATTTCACAAATGACTAGTTAAAACTTGAGAAGTTGCTTTAAGAAATAAATGGCACAAATAAAGGAATGAATGTTTGAGTCTTTAACTGAAAGGCTTCACATCATCACTATCATAAGCACACAATAAAATGTATTAGATACAGCATGTTTATAAGTTTTATTTGCCATTTTATGAATCTTGTGTTAATACAATTTGTATACTTCTGGCAGAGTCCTCCTGGCTTATTTCATTAAGAGATTTAATTTAGAAGAATTTCTTCCTGGTACAAAATAATGGATACAAGTTAAATATTTGCTATTTAGATTAAAATAAATGGATTGAGAACAGGGCTCAGTAATAAAATATGTTGTTTCATTTAATGCAATTTATTTTGTTTTTAAACGAAGCATGTCTAAAAGGCCAAGCATAAAGTTTCCTTTTCATTTATAAAATTATCTGTCTCTAACTAATAGCCTATAGTGCAGTTGCAGCCGAAACCAAAACCATTATTTTGGCAGAAATACCTATTATGTTTATTTATCGTTGAAGCGCAGTAACAACTAAGCTTACAAGGGTTAAGCACACTGAAGGAAAAAGCGTTTCTAACTATAGTAATTCGCTTTGGTGATAACCAAAACAAGAAAACTTACACTTAAGATCTTTAAATGTGAGAAAACTTTAAAAAATACATGTGATGTATTTAATAACATGAAGATCACACTCTCTTATTGAGGATAAATAGACAATAATTTTTTTTAACCCCCAATATAAGATTATCGCTTAATATATTTCAGAACAAAGTCTCCATCACTTCTATATCACATCTGATTATAGAATTTGGTGTAAGAATGTTCTGCAGTAATACAGAAATTACATAACCTCCGCAACTGGTTTATTACAGAACATCCCTCTTATCTCTGAAATGCTGTTACCTGCAACTTTGACTTTGGGTAGGTGTTACAGACCTGTTAAATCTGAAAAAGCTGCCTGACATTCATATACATGCCACATTCAATCATATTTTCCGTCTCTGCTGTTATCTTATGCATGTGTCTTGGCAGCATGGGATATCTTTGCAATTTCCCTTCAGAGGTGCTGTGATGATGGACATTGGGTTCAGTTTACAGAAATCCAGTTGGCCAGCACATTAGGAAAGACACA
The DNA here is from genome assembly GCF_026419915.1 of Harpia harpyja. Taxonomy (NCBI): domain Eukaryota; kingdom Metazoa; phylum Chordata; class Aves; order Accipitriformes; family Accipitridae; genus Harpia; species Harpia harpyja. The sequence continues at coordinate 7,647,001 of NC_068947.1, forward strand.
TCTGAATGGCAGGAAATGAGAACAGTCAGAAAGCAAGGTTGAATAGCAGTACAGAACAACACATAAGATACTCATCAGAGAAGGAAAAATATTGTAAAGACAGGGAATAGTGAGCAATAGGACTTGAAAAACAAACAAACAAAACACCTGAGGGACAAGCAAAAGGGTAACAGGCATGGACAACAACTTGCAAAATAATGCTATGGAAGAGAGCAGAATGAGTGGAGGAGGCCAGATTGCATTATATGAAAGTCATGTGGCAGAGGGAATGCCAAACAGGTAAGAGTAAGGACTGAAGAAAAATAGTCAGGAATGAGAGTAATAAAAGATTTCTAATTATCCTATGGTCCAACAGTTTTTCTAAAACGTTATGGTAGACCAACAGTTTCTCTTGCTTTTTCCTTCCAAATGTATTTTTTCCCTCCAATAATCTGATAGACAGTAGATCTATCCCATCTTCCTTTGACCATTTTATACATTTGAAAATTGTTTATCATCCTTATTTCCCTGGTGACAACTTTATGTTGATAAAATTTTGTGAGGTCATCCAGGCATCTAAAATCTAAAGGTCTGCAGCACAGTAATGTCCTAGATCCAAAGTCACAGAAACCAGGAGGCATACTGCAAAGTCAAAGGAAAAAATGCAAAATCGCTTCTACATCAGCACTGTTAAAAGATGTATCAATACACCTTTTCTCTGAATGATTCTATTTGTGACACATTAAAAAATAGACAAGTAAAAAGTCAATTAAATTAGGTCAGTCGGTCCTTCCTTAACTAAATTTTCATTTTATTTCTGCACATATTTAAATATAATTCTGATATTCTCAAGAGAGAGTAAATGATAAATAATTATATAGAAGAAAGACCATAAACACAGTGTGGATGGAGCAGGATTGCTGAGGTGAATGGAGGGATAGATAGTCATATTTTTTAGAAACAGGATCTTACACATTCTGCCCTACTGTGGTTAACAGGAAAACTATAGCCCACTCAACCTCTCTCCCTCTCTACAGCAGTGAATTAACTGTGTTCTGTATATAACAAAACAGTTTGCCGGCACTTAATAACCTGCCCGAAATCTTAACAAAAACAAGAAAATAACCACACAAATATTTTGAGAATGCAAGGGCTGCACAAGAAATGCCATACACTTTGTAAAGAAGCGTGACTTTCTTTTTAGTGCCCAGCCACTAAAAAACCCAACAAACTTTATCCTTTGTCTCTTAAAGAAAGTTCATGTTACCCTAAGATAAAGTACTAGCAAGTAAATTAAGACTATGACAGCTTCCCCTTATACTAATCTTTTTCTAGACCCAAACACACACAAAAATGTCTTGAGTCCATGGTGCTTCAGTTCAGGTGTAATTGAATTTTCGACATATGTCAAATATCTGATTATTTTTGACAGATATATTTTTACTTTCATTTTAAACTTTTCTTGGATATACGTATCTCTTAGTCCAATCTCTGAAAGCACAGTCAAGTTCTGAAGCTATGGCAGATTTTAATCAAAATCTGCAAAGTGTTGTGAAATCTGTAATGACACTCGTACTGTTACATCCTTCTACTTTTTATATACAACCAAAAATTGTACTGTTTGTTACAAGTTTCCAGGAGATATATCACACTTCATACAGCAGGCAGTAACTGGAAACATATATATGTACCTCTCCAACTGACCCTTGTACGTGCATGGGATAGAATGATTACTCAGCACTTTTGTCTTTTCCGAAGTTGTTTCCTTGACATAGTTTATAAACTTTTGAAACAGCCAGTTTAGCTATTATTCTCCACTGAGAGTCACATACGTATATTTCCCAAGTTATGCATTTTCATAGTCTCGATACTTATACTCTTCATCATTTGAGGTTTACAGGCTTCTGTAGAAAGGCAGAATTGACCTCTATACTGTTTTTTTGGTTTCTTAGTACTCAAGAAAATAGACAAACTTGGTAAGAAGAATCCCTCCTGAAAAGTAACTTTTGCCCATTAATTTGACTTGTGTCATAAAACAGTAGTTCTGTGAATGACAGAACCCACAATATGCTACATGTATTTCATAGCTAAATAATTCCTGTAGTAGGAATATTGTTTCTACTAAAGGGAACACTTCTGTAGCCCGGTAAATATGGTTTCTTTCCATTACTATTAACAGGCTTTTTAGTGGCCTTACAAGGCAGAGTCTAAGAATTTGGTTGACATTTGTCTTAAGATGGCATTTGGCATAAGTTGATTTTAGCTTCTTTAATTTATGATAGCAATTGTTTAGCAGTCAGGTTTGGTTTAGGATATTTTGAGTTTATAGAGATATGAGCAAACATCTGTGCAGACTGAATTATCTATGATACTAGAATAAAAATTGGTTTGCAAGAGTGTAAACACAGGATGGTACCAGACGTCCAAAACTGTAAACACAAATCACAACAGTCACTACAGGAATACAATCTTGTTAATCCAGTTTAGATAAAGCAGAGAATAGAAAACGGAATAATTGAGAACCAGTAAAAACAAAGTTCACTTATACAGACCGTGTTAAGATAATGCATAAAAATAAATCCAGCCAGATCCTAAAACTGTTGAGGAACGAACACTTTACTAGCCCTCCAAGCAAAGAAGTTGGGGCACTGACAGCTCTATGACATCCCCATCCAAGCTCTGCACGTGGGGAGGACTGTTGCTGTCAAGATTAAGACCCAGAGGGTCACCAGAAGGATGAGCAATACAGCAGAAAAAAAGGGTAGATAATAGGATAGTTTTTCTGTGTAACAATTTTAAGTATGTTAACAGAGGCTTTTCTGTGTTATTGTTGACTATGAATGGTAGTATTATTGTAACTGGGCTAACGATAACTTTTATTAGCCTGTCAAATTAAACAAACAAGAATTTCTTTGCTCCACTTATGTGCCCTTTTGCCCGCTGTGTTTTGTGTGCAACATCCTAAAACCCAACATGCGGCAATGCCAGCCTCAATGCTAACCCCTGAAACTTGTCAGCAGATAATCTCTAGATTCAAACATTCCGAAGATACTAGTTACACCTATTATTCAACCTGAAAATAAAAGAAATCAGGCTTAAATGAAAATATATGGTCAAGCTCCTACTTACAAAGCAGAAAAGCAAATAAAATACAAAAGACGATTCTAGATTACTTGCATTTCACTCAAAATCCTTTAGGCAGAACAAAGGTTTTTAGAGCTGGGGGTTCAGTCTTTACATGAACTATTTTAAACGTTGTCCCCCTACTGTGAGTCCCTTTCTCCTACTCACGGCTTTGCAGATCGAATTTCTTTGTCCCTGTCCTTATACGTAAAATATTCAAAGGTTAGCCAGTAATTGCTGTAATGTAACGGAAGTATCTGGGTTTTGGCTAGGAGCTGATATCTTCAGAGAATATCCTCAAGGCTTGAGACTTCTATTGCCCTCAAGTTACTTCTCTCTATAGAAGTTTTGTTTCACAATTTTGAGTAGTTTCTTTCCCTCAGCAAAATAAACATTTCAAAACCTTTGTTCTACTGTGTTTTATATGCTACACATATAAAGTAATATCAGCTGCAAAACAGTTCTGTTTGCTTATTTGGTTTTAGATGTATTGTGGACTTTCCACGGAAATAGCATATGATGCATTAACAGCAACGCAAGACATACCTTGGTACATAAACCAAGCAGTCTTCTCTTCCTAATGCTAGCTATGAGTTCAAGAAGTTTCTTGTGGCATAATGCAAGTCAAAAAGAAAAAATAAAAACCATGCACTCTGAAAACAAGGTTTCAGGGCTCAATTTATAAAACTTCATGTAAGAAAACAAAACCCCTCAGAGAAGACAAAGAACGTTTATTTCTTTTACATTTATTAGCAAGTCATTTTGATTACTTCCTTGGTCCAGGAGAAAATGAAGTCAAATAATGGCCTGGATGTCATTGCTGTTGAATTTTATTATCGTTTTAGTAGTGAGCACTGATTTCACTGCAGCGGCCTCATACAGAGGCCAGCAATCATTTGTCCAGGATTACAATTTAAAAAATACATCTTATGTTCTGACTGTTATCATTGTCACGCAAAACCTGCTCCAGAGTTTATCAAGACTATCACAGAACAGTAATTTGTTCCTAGAGGAAGTAAAGAAAAAAACATCAGCAATATCCTCTAGCAAGAAACTATGTTGAGCTGTCAAGTGCCTTTCCACTTCAGAGGCATTTTGGATTTTTATGGCCAAACTGGTAATTCACACCAAATTGTTCCTTTTTTAACAAGTAATCCTTTCTGACAGAACCCATACATACTGTACTTGTCTTAGGTCCATAGGTCCCAAACTACACAATAATTTATTTTTCAAACTGAAAATTCCCATGTCTACACAGTATCATCTTTTATTGTCAGTGTGGTCTCACATGCTATTTATGTACATCTCTGCTGCTTAGTCATTACACCATGTAAGGACATATCAGTTTAGATATATGTTCAGAAATATTTTAACCCTACTGCAAAGATCTGGGACATGTTGGATCAGTTAATGTGACACAGAGCTACTCACCTGTCAGACTCCGGTATAGATACAGATCATCTTTAAATTTTATTAAGACATCATTGAAGTCTCATAATATTTTATCCCCTGAATTCCTGTGGTTAATATGATATTTAGAATGATTCTCCTGGTTTCCTGAGGGGTAGCTGAAATGTGGCATGGGTTTCCAGCCATAAAGGCAATTAGCAGTTCTTGGTTGGGGATTGTGCATTGCTTCCTGTTGTGTGAACAACGTTAAAATCAACTCTGTAGTCCTAACTTAGAGCAAATCATAGTCAGCATTCCCAAAATCCAATAAACGTGTGAATTGATGGCCTCTTAAATGCAGAGAGGAATACAGAGGGATATGCTTGGGGACCTCCAGAACAAGAACAACAGGACAAAATGCTTAGAAGTAGACAGGTAGGAAATCAACTGGACTGGAAAGACTTGCTATGGCAGAAGATTAAAAAAATCAAATAAAGTGCCCCAGTGGAGAGAGAGAAGATGTCACTAAAAGTGGGAATTAAGATATTCTGGAAAGGATCAAGGACCCAAATTATGTGACAGTGTCAGGATGATTCTGAATCGTACTGACACAGAAGACAGGCTTTGGATGACTCAATGGTAAACAGGAGCTGCAGTGTTTCTGAACAGAGGTGGCTGCTGCAGATCCTGTACATCCGTGTGAGTCCAGAAATGGAAATCATATGTAATCCACAACACAAGAGGCAAGATGACTACCAACATCAACATTTTCATATGAAATACAAACCAAAAGTCTATAATTTAGCTTTTACTTATTTTTGCACAAACTGCTTATTTTTAGTTCTTAGTAAAAGACAAGTTAATTTTCTTTTGATTCAGAAAGGAAGAAAACATAACCATTGCTGATTCTTTTTTAAAACTTAGTTAAAATACAGTAGTGGATAAAACTACATGAAAACAATACCCTTCTGGAATAGGAAGGAGACATTTTAGGTCAGTAACTATAGCTTCCACTGACAATAACTTGTGAGATAACTGGGAATGAAAATTTTCAGGGAAGTGACTTAATCAATTAGGATTATCCATTTTAAATCTGTCAAAACGAAAAGCAGCCAGCCTTCAAATCTAAGGCATTTTCCTTTTCTGTATGGTTGAGAACAGTCTCTAAAGCAGCTCAAGGCATATGTGATTTGCAGTCAAATATTGAACAAATGTAGGGACAAAAGCTTTTCCCTATAGCTGTTTGTCATAGGTGTCAACTGAAGAAAAGGTGGAGGAAAAAATCCTTTTGTATAAAGATGACGGTGAACAGATCTTCACAAACTGTCATTTGGTATCAACTTAAAGGAAAAAAAAATGAAAAGGGTTATTTTCTGATATAGGGCAGCAAGCAGTTGGAGAAAAGGTTAGAAAAATGTTCAAAAAAATTAGTAGTTCATTTTTTCCTGCAATCTATAGCTTTTTCTGAGGGAAAATATTGGATCTCCAAATTTAATTTCATTATTAGATATCTTCCTATTGTATAAAGAATAATGACCACAAAACTTAAAAGAAAATGGTGATTCTTTAGAGGCAACAGATTGCAATGATTATGTGTAAAGAAAAGAAAGCTTGTACAGCCCATATCTATTGATGGTACTTGATTTCTTGTCCCTGTTTTCATCCTGAAGTAGTAAAAGAATAAGCAAAATAACATAAAGGAAATTCTGAAAATGTTAATTCAGAAATTTCAAAGTATTTTTTGCCATTTTTGATTGAACCAATACAATCATGTTTAAAGAATGTTTACTTATCCAGAACTCTGCAGAGATTTTTTTCATTTCTTCACTGCTAAACATTTCAGTCATTGTGATCATCTAACTTGACCTAAATACACAGGACTTCTCAGAACTCATCTGAAAAATCAAGGTTCAGTCTCAATAACTCTTTTTGAACAAGAGAATTTAATTAGAAAAAACACACCTGCTTGATTTAAAATTTGCCAGTGAAGGTGAATCCTCCACATTTCTTTGAGAATTGTTCTGAGAGTTAATTAAGCTCATTGTTAAAAACATGTTTCATTTTGTATTTGGCTACTGAATAACATTGACCTGGTTTCAGTCCCTGCTTTTCCTGTGAGAGTGAACACTCTTCATTACCAACATTCTGGTTTTTCATGAGGTAGAACAAATGAATCGCCACCAGAATTCTCTTTGGTCAGCTAAATAATTTGGGATCACTGAATCTCTCACTCTCATCTTGAATCATTTAAACACACCTGTATTGCAAAGATGAACAACACCTGTAGAAAGCAAGACAGGCTAAAGAACATTGCATACCAAATGGAGGGACTCTATAAGTAAAAAGGCTTCAAGGAGTTTGAAAAAAACCCCATTATTTCTTTAATCAATAACAGGCAGAGATACCAAAAAGTGGGGAAAATAGCATTTCCACTTAATTCACAGTTGGGAGAATTAGGTAAATCTTGGATTCAAGAAACAAAAATTACATAAAAAATCATTCTTGATTTGGAAAAGGGACAAATCAGTAAGAAGAGAAGACTAACAGGATACAGTTGGTGATTTTACACTTGAAGAGATGTAAAGCAAGATGGAAAGATAAGGATCATCCAAAATTTCCTCAACAGCTACTGAAATGCTATTGTATTCTGTATTGTGGTCTTGCACTATTGTGTGTGGTAAAACTGAATTGCTTGTTTGTGCATGTAGAAAACTTAATGTGTTATTCATACAGGTCTGAATAACAGTTCTTTTCAACAATCAACTTCTTATTTTCCTATTTAATAGAAAAGAGAAAATTGTATACAATGGCTAGAAAAAGGAACTGTACAGCTTCTAACAGGACTGCATGCAATTCAGTTTGTGGTTTCTGATAGTTGCATGTAGCAGAGGTAATAAAAATGGCACCAGACCTCAGGGAATAGCTTACATTATTGGTATTCATTGTGAAAAAGGCAGTGCTACCTGTAATTAATAGATATCAAATTTTATGGGCTACTAACCTTTGTTTTAACTTAATATCTATATGAAGCAGAAAATTATTTAATTTATAAGGGATTTTCAGTGTTTGTGAAGCAATCAGATAAAAGACAA